>NW_010972687.1:2312815-2313036 GCF_000737465.1 Haliaeetus leucocephalus | reverse complement strand
GCCGCCGCCGCTTCCCGCCGCCTCCCGCCGCCTCCCGCCGCCCGCCGCAGTCCTGCCACCGTACCTTCAGGAGCCGGACGGAGGGGAGGAAGGCGGCATGGCACAGCTTCCGGATGGTCCAGTTGAGTGGCCGCGGAGCATCGGTCTGATTCATGACCCTCCGCCAAATCCCACCGGGCGACCGGCCGCAGACCTGGCAGCGCCTCCCGCCGACACCGCCC
>NW_010972687.1:2254449-2312752 GCF_000737465.1 Haliaeetus leucocephalus | reverse complement strand
TGGCCCGGCGCGGGCAGAGGGCTGGGCTGGGCGGGCGGCGCGGCTCCAGCCGCCGAGCCTCCTTAAGAAAGCGGCCCTCTGCGTGGGAACGGCAGTGCTCATGCATACCAAATGCGGCTGGAGGGAGGCGATCAGCCCGCTGCCGAGGGCAGGCTGCACTGGCTGCGCGGAAAGGGGCAGCCCGCATAAAAAAAGAGGCTGCAGTGGGAGCTGCTGCTGCTGCTGCTGCTCCTGCTCCTCCTGCTGCTGCTGCTCCTGCTGCTGCTGCTGCTGCTGCTCCTCCTGCTGCTGCTCCTGCTCCCGCAGCCCCGGCTTTCTCCCTCCTGCCCTCCTCGCAGAGCGGCCAGGTTAGCCTCGCCCGGGCAAGCGGAGCCATCCGCCCCGCTCCTCCGCCTCCCTGGGCGAGCACCAGGGCAGAAAGGACACAAGTTAAATCAAACAAGCGGAGGGGCACTTGCACTTTCTTTCCCAAAGCATTGCGAGGAGACGGGAGCCGGCATGAGGGGAGGGGCCAGCGCTCAGACAGCCAAGATTGAGAGGGGAAAAAATTGATTCACTCTTGATACAATGGACCTAGAAAGCATAGTTTCACTGATCTGGCACAGTTTGCCTGCGCTGGCGGCAACGGGCAGCGGTTAGAAGCTGTAAGGTAAGAGTGTGAGTGTTAACAGGCACATTCGGGGGGGACGGAACCCAAATCAAGTTCAGAATTCAGCTCATTTTGGTAGTATTAAGTCTATGTGCACAATAATTCTTTTCAAGGCATGCAAACACATGAAGTAGTAGTGCTGGGGCAATTCAAGTATAGCAAAGCGTGTTTCCATTGGGGGCAGTAGCTGGCTTTCCCAGCCAATGAAGATACTCTTCATGCCAGCTCTCCACCTAAAGGAGAAATCCCGCCCCCACCCCCCTGCTATTTTTTTGGAGGGGATGAAGATTATTACATGAGGGAAGAGTTAGTTAGAAAGTGCAAAAGCAAGCATTCTGTAAAGCAATGGGAATTTTTCATTTTGCCAGCAGCGACCAATTTTTTACTGAGATTATGGAGGAAAACAGCCACTTCTTAGTAAAGTTCAAATCTCTCCTAACTCAGGTTAGAAGATACACATTCAATTTACTTGGCTAGATTTCACTGATCTGCTATTTTCATATTTCCTTTTAATCACCATAGTGCACATATTTTTCTCCTCTATTTATGATTTATTCTTATTATTGTGTCTACATTCATCAGCAAAAGCTGAAAAATTCTCCAAATGAGGGAAAAGAGATGAAGAATATTGTTTCCATGAAGCTATCCTAATCTGCCTGGTTTACATATTACTGTCTATAATGGTTTGCAGTAGGGTCACAAATCTAAAACTCTCTAACATGAAACAATATTTCTGATTTGCTTTTTAAAGTTTGTTTAAGGACAGACAACTCTGGGGAGAATAGAGAAACTCAGTACCTCAGTCAGTACCATCAGATCCTCCAAGGTAAACAGAGGATCCTAAAAACACTGAAGTTAACCCAGTGGAGGAGGGTAAAGGATTGGTGTTTACACCCCAGTGTGGTAGTGCACTTTCCCCTTTCTCTGGGCCAATCTACAAACTCAGGAAGTCTCGCTAGGCCTTAGCATAAGTGTAATGAGTTGGGCAGTTAAGCATCCCTTGACCATACCAGGAACTCTTGCGTGGCTAACACAGGGAGCCGCACTGACCGTACCAAAGACTCCTGTTGCCTGGCGGAGGCTGGCTACAGGAGTAGGGATAATTAGTCATTTCCTGACAACCTTGGGACAGATCTCAGTCCTGCCCTGACAGCCTTGGACCATCCCGTATCTGAATCTTAAGTCATTCTCTGACAGCCTTTGAGCCTTCCTTATCTGAATCATGACGTATGTGAAATGGTACCACTGCTACTGGAATCTCAGTAATTTGCTGATGAGTAAAGCCAGTCGTCTCCTGAACCCATAAGCAGTGGTACTAAGTGAGACCTTTTGAGCTCTCCTGGATCGCAGTGGGCTGCAAACAGCATCTCCCTCTGAGTGGGACACCTCTCAGAGCTCGCAAACTCTTCAGTTTGCAAATATCAGAGGTCTGCCGCCAAAAGCCGATGGGACCTGGGCTGATACTCTTTGCTCCTTGAGGCTCAACCCTTCACCCATGGAGAAGGATGCCAAAGCATTTGACATGAATAGTTTCACTGAACTCGAGGGGAGTTTTTAACAGGTGTACCTCTTTTACTTGCTTATATATATATCTCTTAGTGTCTTTGTGCGTGTGTGTGTGTACTAACCTGAATATCTATAGCAAGTGTATTAATCTATACATAAGTCACTGTCGTGAATTTTATTCAACTGTGAATAAATCTCAGGCTGCTATTATAATCCCTTTAGACATAAACTGTTGTCTGAGTCTGGGACTAGGAGTTGATCCAGCCGCACTTAAGCTCCGACAGGAGTTTAGAAAGCAAGGGGGTCTTCTCTGAATCTCGTGACTCAACAGGAGGGTGTCCCCTACCTTTTTACATTCCTGATCTCTGTACAAATCACGAGAAATCAATTCTAACTCGATTTTCCTTTGTATGTTTCTCTTTTACCCTATTGCGACTGTGGTCTCTGTATACATGATTTTAGTTTGATTCTAACTAAATTTTCCTGTGTACGTTTCATCCATGTATTAAGTAATAGAGTGAACCTTGCCATCGAATTCTGTGAAGTTGCACTTGTATAAACTCCTATTAAATAATTTTCACTAATACCTTTGAAGGTGATTCTTTAAGCAGACCCAAGTACTCCATTTCATGACACCCAGTCTTCTTGTCCAAAGGAAGTCTTGCCCTTGTACATAAATTTATATTCTCCAAAGCCTGTATCTTGGGGCCCATGTAGAAGGAGCCCATATGCATTGAGGTGGAAGCCCAGTACCTTTACGCTTCTTTTGAACATATACATACTAGCAGCTCCTCCTCACTGTACCCTCTCAAGAATTGTATGAGCGTTCTTATTCAACCTCAGTGTTGGAAAAAAAATTCTTCTGCCCAGAATATAATGTCCCAGAACATAGTACAAGGCTGACTACGCACCAGAAGATCTCTCTCACATGTTCCACCCCACTGTACATGGCAAAATTGTAAAACTTCAAAGGTGCAGAGACCAGACCACGGGTTGTCTGTGGAACAGAATGGGTAGAACACCAGGAGTCATTCCCATGTGACAAAATTTGTGCAGATGAATTCTGGTTATGACTGGGCAGCTAGTTTAAATTATACGTATTTAAATGCTTTCTTGCTTGAGCTCTGAATGTATTTGTGTTATAAAAGGAGGAAAAAACCCCCTTGCTGTTGATAGTGAAATGGAACATGGGTTAATAAATAAGATTTTCTGAAACTACTTTTCTAAGGCTCCATTAAAGAAGCAAAATTAAGTAGGTAGAGAAAAATAATTCTGACTTTAAATAGCATGCACCTTAAAACATGTGCAACATGATAACTTTGCTCTGTTACAGAGGTAATAATACACAATGATTAAGCTCTTGGGGTTCATAGTGAAAAGAAAGTAAAAGATTAAAACAAATCAGACACATGGACTCCCAACACTCCCAAGACCATGCCTTTCCCCTGTACCCCACCCCCCCTAGCCATGCCGATAACTTTTCTTTACCCTTGAAGATCCAGAAAGAGTTTCTTGGGAAGGTACCAGACTCATCATTACCTTGACCCTTTCACATCTGTTTTGTGTTAAGCATCTGCCATAAACCAAAATGTTCATCCTATGTGCTAGGGACAAAGAAGACAGAGGAATCATAGCATGCTGCCTTTCTTTTCAATGAGTGGAGTAAGAAATCTCAGAGGAGGCTAGAGAGCTGAAGACAATAAGGAAACATAACAGGCAGCTTTAATAAACTAAAAATAGTGAGCCCAATGTATCTTCTAGCTTCCACAGAGCTTCCTGTCTTTGAGATGAGTTCTATCATTGCCTTCTGCAAACAGGACCTTAGGGACAAGAGATGTTATGTGCTGCAGGCTTGAATACACACCAACCTTCTTTCACAGGCCTGTTTTCCATGGCCTTGTGCCTTGCCTAGTCATTTGTATTTGCAGAAAGTGAGTGCAAGAATACTAACTTCTGTCAGTGGCAGCAAGGAAGCTCTGACAGATGGGACATTACCATGACATGGGAGCTTCACTTCCACCACAAAATCCTTGGGTGCCTTTGGATAGATCATTTAATCCCTGCTTGGCCTTCATTTTAATTCATTTTAACTTTAATGTATGTCTCTTACCCACAAGCAATACTGCAGTGATTTTGAGGCTCTTGTCATATATTTGAGAAAAGTCAAGGAAGGAGATTTCTTTGTCTTATCAATTTTTGGTAAGTGTAAATGCTGAAGGGTTAGGAAGCAAAGAAGCAAAATTCTGAAAAGATTTTTTTAAAGAGATGCTGACAACGATGGTTAAAAAATACAGTGAAAGATTAGTGAGATGTTTGTTGTTTGGTTTGTGGGGCTTTTTATCACTTCAGTGAAAAAGTCAGCATTTTAATCTCTTATTCTATCCTGTTGGAAAAATCAAGCACTCAGCTCAGCTCTTCTACAATCTGAGGCCTATTAGGAGATGCAAAGATGTAGCAATCCCACTAGGATTTAAGTTCCTGCTTTACTAGAGCTAAAAGACAGAGCTGCCACTTTCATATTAAAACACTTTGTCCCTGAAGCATACTCACTGCACCATCAGTAGTCACATCTAGTTCTTTGTCTCTTGCCAAGGAGCACCTTTGATACCACAGGAAGGCATAGCAAATAGAAGAGAAATTCCATTGCTTCCTACAATACAGAGAGATTTCTATTCTTCTTAAACCTGTTGTTCATGGAAAGCATTTTTAAGAACACCTCTTTGTAGATTCCTGCCATCTAATGTGATAATAATCCTACACTTAGAAAGCTCTGATACAGTAAACTTTAACACCTCTGGGAATGCTACAGAATGAAAAATTGCTGAGAAGCCCATTAACATCCAGATGACTCTCAGCACACCAGTAATGTCCAACATTTTGAACCTGACAGCAAACATTTAACAAAAAGGTATTATGGAGTACAAACCCAGCCACTGCTCTCCGATCCTGCCTAGTTAACAATTCCTTTATGAAATAAGAGACGCTGAGTAAATGAAAAGCAGAAAGGGCAGGACAAGGAAACCAGAAAGATGTATTGGTCAGCATTGTAGGAAGCAAACTCTTTTGTGCTGCCTAACTGGGGACAATCATCCCATGATAGCACACCTGTTTTTCCCATATACATCAACAGATGTGAGAAGAAAGATACATCTTCTTCACAGTGCAGCTATAGGGCCACTTTGCCAAGGCTTCCTTGCTCTTGGGACACCTTTCCTGCTTCCCCAAGGGCTTGCACTGCCCAGTGGGGTAGCAAATACCAGAGAAAATAGAGCTACCTTTGTGCCCCCTTGCTTGCAGTGCTCATCATGGGATAACTACAGAGGCAGGCTGAAGCAGAGGTGGTAGCTCTCATAACACACTTTGGCCATCTCCTAGGTTTGTGAAGGAAATGGCAGGATGGCAAAGGAAAAAAAGTAATTCAGAAGCTCTTATTTAAAAGTCAGGGCTAACAAAGCATTTCACAGGTATAGTCAAGAAGTATCAGTCATCTTACTACCCAGTCACTTCACAGGTCTGTAAGCTAAACAATATTGAAGAGTACATCAATGAACAGAAGCCTATATTTACAACAGCAATAGCATTTTTTTCAACACACTCGTATTTCAATTAATTTACCTTCATTTTGTGTGATTTCTTGCAAAATTCAGAGAATAGAAAGATAAGTATATGTTACAAGTTTGGATAAACTATGCTTAATTTTACGCCTGCCATAACGTCTTAATGGACCCAGATTTTCTTGAAGCTTAACTCAACTGATAATTAACTTATAAAATTTCTCCACTGGTCTCACATCTTTTCTATTCACAGCATGCCTGAGGTAGCTTCTTCTCCTATTATCTTTGCTAAGGTATTTCACACGTCTTCTGCCACATGCTCATATCCATTACTCCCTCTCCCCCAGACACAGACACGCATATTAATGTAATGCCTATATGCTTATTAAATGTTAATTAAATAATCTGTCCTAGATGCAGGCAATTCTGTAGATGGTTTCAAGCACATACATAAATGATATTGTATGTAGCCATAAGTTATGGCTCTTGGCAACTGACTGAAAAGCCAGAGTAAAGGGTATTCTTTCTGTTATCTTAAGTTTTATAGGTGTGTGATGACTATCAAATATGATTAAAATATTTTATATGCCTACTCACTACCACCCTGAGGTCACCTTTAACTGATCTGTGTCTAGCTTTTGCGTGGGAAAGCACCTAGCAGGGCTGCCACAAGAGATCTCGAGGATACCACACCACACAGCTACTGCAGAGAACCAGGGCAAGTGGTTTTGTGGGACAGCAAGTGATCTGGGCAGTGCAGATACACCCAATGCTTCTTTGTCAGGTATTTGCCTAGAGACCCTGTTAGATTGTTCGCAGTTCCAAAATAACCAAGTGGAGGTGCAGGCTCAAAGTCAGACTATACATACAGAAAATGGAAGGTTGAGCAGGTATGTCACAAGCAGCCTTCACCATTTACTTGTGGTTTCACTTCTGCAGCTACTGGCAGAAAGTCCTGATAATTTGCACCATTTTACCTTCAGTTGCTCTCTGGGTACTTGTAAATCTGCCTGCCCTTAACTGTTGAAGCAGTATGCTTGAATAGTGTATTTCTCCACACATTCCTCTTTAATCGCAGTTTGCAGCCTTTTAGGGTTTATCCTTGAAAGGGATTAAAACACATAGGAATATAACACTTTTATTTTGGGACTAGAAATGTCCATGTTTGATTGTTACTCAGAAACAAATACTGCATTTTAAATTAAAATCTATCTTAAATTAAATTGACTTTCAGGTGTAGGCAGGCTGTTAGTTCTCTAACCTCTATGGCATACAACAGAAATTAGGCTGCTCAAACATTCAGATTTCTGTTTATGCTAAAAGTTTCTCTCCATCTTAGCCATCATGTTCTTATCTGCACTCTTTAACTTTGTGATGAAGCTTTCTCAGTTTTGACCTGTAACCTCATTTTCTCTATCGCTTGCAGCTCAGATACCAACTTAACTGAGTGTGCTGGTTTTGGCTGGGATAATTTTCTTCACAGTAGCTAGTATCGGGCTATGTTTTGGATTTGTGCTGAAAATGGGATGTTTTCATTATTGCTGCTGAGCAGTGCTTACACAGAGTCAGGGCTTTTCCGCTTCTCCCCCACCCCACCAGCGAGGAGGCTGGGGGTGCACAAGAAGTCGGGAGGGGACACAGCCGGGACAGCTGACCACAGCTGACCACAGGGATATTCCAGACCATGTGACATCATGCTCAGCATATAAAGCTGGGGGAAGTAGAAGGAAGGGGGGTATGTTGAGAGTGATGGCGTTTGTCTTCCCAACTAACCATCACATGTGATGGAGCCCTGCTTTCCTGGAGATGGCTGAACACCTGCCTTCCATTGGGAAGTGGTGAATGAATTCCTTGTTTTGTTTTGTTTGTGCGCATGGCTTTTGCTTTACCTATTAAACTGCCTTTATCTCAACCCATGAGTTTTCTCACTTTTACCCTTCTGATTCTTTCCCACGATGCTTTCCTGAGAATTCCCTTCCACCAGATTTTTATCATCTTCAGCGCACATCAGTGCAGACAGCTAATCCTGCGCTGCTTTTAGTACTTTCCCAGCTGCTCAGTTAGCTGTGTAGCAGTATTTGTATTGGTTTAAGGAACTAATCTGGCCACCAAGTGCTTATGGTGAAGGGTGTCTGCTAGTGAATGGTTGACTCGCCAAAACTGAAGAGAAAAGACCATACTAGAGCAGCCTCACTCTTGCGAGGAAACACCCCAGTGACTGACAGCCCAGAACAGATAGACACAGCAGGCAGCACCACAGAAGCAGCTGCAGGAGGGTTGTCAAATCAATTTAACACAAACCAGTGTCGTGCTAGCAACTAGCAGCAAAAAGTCCTTGCTAAAGAGCTAAAATTATATTTGTTACACACGTGCTACGAATTAACTAACTGTATACTTGAACTTTTATTAGGAAATCCTTCACAGAAGTTTCAGACTCAGTGGAAAATAAAGCTTGCACAAGAGTTGTAAGTATTTTTTCCTCTCACATTTTGAGCAGCAATGTCTTCTACCAGTCAATAGGAAGATAACTGACAGAGCTGCTGATCCTCTGCATCCCCTGAGCAATATCTGGTTTTATTTTAAAGAAAAACACAAGGAAAAGTGTAAGATTGGGGTCTTCATGAAATTAAACAAAAGGGGAATGGCAAAAGCTGGACCAAGTTGTGCAACAAAAAGTATTATTCAAAACCACACTTTTCTTTTCAAATACATATAAATGACTCCTGTGGTCTACTTTAACATACACTTGCAAAGTGACCACCTTAATCAGGTCTATTTTTAGCACTTTAAAGGTTTTGTTTCTTTTTTTTTTTAAAGTCACATACCAAGTCCACATACTTTCTTGTTATATCCTGGACTCACAAACAGCTGCAATTTTACACCTACATTTTCACTGGGACAATTATAGGCACATCTGGACAGTGACAAAATCTGGATGGTGTGATACAGGTGTTTTCCATAGTGTCTGTTGTATTTATTATGTATTTGCATTCAGTGGCACACTGGGGACAAAATAAAAGTTTGGAGCCTTTTAAACTGATCACTGATCAAAGCTGTAGGAAAAGTAGTTAATGCCCTCCAGAGTCAGTAATCTAGTTTCCTACCCAGACACAACAGATGGGTGACACACGAAGTGCCAGATGAGGACAACAGTAAAAAAAGCATTAATTGTATCAAACTGTAGTCTCAGTTTGCACTTGCCTAACCACTTCCTGGGGATGCTCTTCGAAGGCACCAAGGCAGATGCCTGTAGAAATTAGAGAAATGGTCTGCACTGACTTACTAAAAATGCTAGCTCTGACAGAAAACTCAAACCTACCAAGGACATGTACCACCATTAAAAATTACCTCCTCTCATAGTGTCTTATACTATAGGCAATTTTTTACTGGACTCTGATATTGCATGTAAATTATATATTTCTGAAGTCCTGTGACTGTAGATACCTGGGAAATTACTGAAGAAAATTGCTTATCAGGAGGAAACATTTTCCAGTAATTTTTTTCTTGGAAAGATAGAAAAAAATCTGCTTGTCTTTTTTAAATCACTTCTGTTGTTGTTGTTATATGATTTAAACCCCTTTTCCTGCTCCGATGTAAAGCATAGTTTAGTTCCTTGCTCAAAAGGAAATTAGGAAATCAGAAACTAAATCCTCATAGTTATTTTTAGATCACATCACATCTGTTTCACAGTTTATAGATTAATTAAATCAGTCCATTTGAAAAGGCGTAGCAACAATACTCCCCTATTCATGCAGGTCTAAACTCTTAAACCAGACAGCAGAGTGGAACTGGAATATAAAACTGCACTGCAGAAGAATCTATCTTTTTTGGTAGAGCACAACTGTACTACTACTCATGACAGACTAACTACTCATTTATTTAAGTAGACAAGCTGCCCATACTTTTCCACATCTCCAAAGAGAATACACGTAACTATTCAGACGTAGCAACAGCAGAATCCGCAGGAGGAGGAAAAGAGCAAAAGAAAAGGAAAGAGGATTGTTTTTCTTAAAAGTGTCACTGAGTTATGCAATTGGTCTCTGCAATAGCCTTTAAGCATGCATTTTGTAACACTGCACTGTGGTCATGGCTCCCCTATCACTACTACGAAACTGTAACCACTCGTATCAACACTAAATGGACAGATCCCACTGGCAATATAGAGCTGCTGGAAGGCTTTTCTGGAGGAGCTTTTTTGGCACACCTAGCAAGTCTTTGTCAGGTTAATGTCCTCATTCTAGACTGTCTTGTAACACCCAACACGTATAGCATAGTTATATTTAAAGCACTTTTATTTGGCTCTGATGTTTTGTACAATTCTACTAATTCTACTCCTACTTATGAATCCTTATTAGTAAGATTTTCAAGTCACAAGCAAAGACAGTACATGTATATTGTATTTTAGGCCCTTTCTCTACCACTAGAACCTGAAAATAAATTTGAGAGACAGCAATTTCTTAATGTAGTAATCCCATGTTATGTTTCATCAAACAATGGTAATGCTGGCAACCTTAACAAATGACAGATTCTCTCCAGGACTATGTGATTTCACTCTCTCTTTCATGTTTTTATCACTTTCTTAATATGCTAGGTCAGAAATTTTGGCTTTGTGATTTATGCCTTAGTCCCAGAAGGCAAGCAAACAGATTCTTCCCGGTTTGTTGGCACTAGACTTTATGCCTCTATTGTGTTATGTATAAAGTATCTGTTATATTTAGGACACAAGTCATGAATTATTTTTCAGACTCATAAAAAAGACTTTCTGATTCTCAGTGGAACAGAGCATCTATAGATATGATTTATGTATCATTTTACTACAGCTTTTGAGCTAATTCAGAGGGGAAAAAACTGAAGACTGACTATTGAAGCTGGAAAAATATAAGCAAGTTAGAAATTTTGGGGAGAAAAGCCTTCTGGAAAATAATAATGAACTTCAGTACAAGTATTTGCATCAACCCCTTTGATACCTGTTTTTCAAAATGATTTGATGTTTGATACAAACTTCAAACAAGTCAGCTGTTCGGAGTATATTTTCATATATGGCATTTTTCATAAATTTTTAGTTAACATAATGTTTCCATGAAAAGAACTGCACAAATTCTAAATACAATCTGGTTTTCCACCACAGTTCATGCAACAAGCAGGAAATTAACATTTATGTACTCTTGGAAGAAATGTGATTTTCTAAATAAGTGTTAATTTTTTGTGCTTATTCTATGGAAATCCTCCATTTATGCTCTTTGCAGATTTGCTTTGTTTTATTTTGTTTTACTTTATATCAAGACACATCCAGTTTGAGTGCTCTAAACTAGCATCTCCTCTGTTTGGTGTTCTATAAAAATCTACAGATCAAAAGTGTTAAAAGCATCATTTGTTTAGTATACCTTTATTTTATTAATGTGAACCATTCTCAGCAATCTATTTCCCTAATTTTTTTTAATCACAGGTTTATCAGTTTTATGACAGGTTTCTAACTTTCTGTTTTATAATCACCACTAATAGAAAATCACATAGTAGGGCATTGCCTTTTGCACTACTGATGTAGCAGAGGAGGGGGAGCAAAATAGAACGTATGATACCAGAAGGTATCTACAGACTTGAAAGGTCCATGAATTATTTAGCTTATCCAGCTACATGTTATAATTACTGTATCCAGTTTAACTACCGGGAGAGAAAAATGCCAGCTGAAATATCTTCAGACCCGAAAGCACTGTTGGGCTGTGTGCTGGATAAAAAAGCCTAACTTTCTAACTGGTGGTAAGCAATATACAAATTTCACTTCAGGCATACTTGGTACAAAGAAGGGTCAAACAGGTGAGAGAAAAGCCCAGGGCTCTCATCAGCCATTTTGGCATCCACATAAACCTCAATGTTTAAAAATATTTTGAGATGATGAACAGAAAGAAAAAGAAACCGTATTTAAGTGCAATCAGAGTAACCAATAATGACACTAGTTATATACTACATCTTTAAAAAAAAAAAAAAATTCTACTTTTATGTACTAAAAATAAACTGTCAGACTCATAACATATTTACAAAGAAAGCCTTCTCATGCGTGTATCCATGACAACCTAGATTTATATTTTGAGCTCCAGAAAGTTGTTACAGCACAGCTTACATAAATTGCTTTAAAGAATGTAACAAGATAAGATGGTTTGCTACCTGAGGCATTTTATTTGGCATAATATGTAATATTTCAACTATATTGAAGCATACAGGAAAACAAAAGCGTTGTGCAGTGGTTTGAAATCAGTCTTGTCATAAGGTAAACTTATTTTTAATACAAGGAAAATGTAGAAGCTCTTTGTGACAAAGCACACTGGAAATTAAAAAAATCCCTGAAGACTTAGTAATTGAATATTAGCATGACATAGTTGGGAAAGCAAAGAAACATAACAGAAATGTGAAGCATACATAGCCTGAAATAAATAAAACTGCTTCCATTTACACTAGTATGCTGCCTACTGGGATTCCATCTGGACTGTGCCTGTGCACAGGCAACCTATTTTTTTTTCTCTCTTACCTAGGGAAAAGGGCCTGCTTCCACTATACTGAGCGTTACTGAAATTGCATTTCTCTTACACATACTTCCTTTTGGCATTTGACTTGAGAGGCTTAGTATATTATTTATATAATAGATTAACACAGTAGGCAATTTCCAAGTACAAAATGGAAACAGCAAGAAGATACTTCATGAGGTTTACCAAAATGAGTATCAGTGACTTCCCTAACATTCTGTTGTCAAACAAAAGTATTATCTACCTTGAAAAGAGACTTTGAGGGAAGAGAGATATAAAAAAATTTCAGTAACTGCTTAATATACTGCTAAGAATTCAAGTGCTGTTAACAACACATACAGCCTCTATGAAAATTGTTCTAAGCAGAGCCCACTGCTTTAGACTGTGAGCCAGGAAAGCAAAAAAGCAGACCAGCTCATAACAGAGTCTTCCCTTGAACTCTCTATTGAGAGAAAAAGTTCTTGATATCAGTGATGCAATGCTTGGGTGACACACTGCCGGGCAGCCTGGCACTGGGTGGATTCATTATTTCTAGACCCACGCTGGGGCTTTGGGGGGTTCTGTTCATGGGGATCCCCAGTGGAGAGGTATCTAGCTGAGGACTGCCCAACAAGACTGAAGTGAAATTCAACACCTCCCTCAAATGCAGCAACACAAAGTTCCTCTGTAAGCCCCATACACAGAATGCAAGGACTGCAACCCAGCCATGAGCTGTGCTTTGCAAACTTCTCTTATGACCACAGAAAAATAACAGAGGTTAGGCTGTTACTGGGATGGCATGAGCTTTTAGCCCATGCTCCTGAAGCAGAACCAGCAGGTGAGAGGGACATTTACCCTGCATGTGTCCCCAGCTGCTCAACTATGGCCTTTTGTGGCCTATTGTCTCCTCCCTCATTTTCTGATGGGTGGGAAATATAACTCTATGGCTCCCCCTTCTTATCTGGAACAATGGCCTCGATGTGCAACATAAGATCCAAGGGGTCTCGGTAGCCCCTTTGCTCTTTTATCTGGCTGTGTTAGGGCAACCTGAAGACTAATTTTCTGGATAAGCGAAATGTAATTTTAGTCACCTGTGTAAATATTTGTGGTCACAGTTCATGCAATTCAGTAGTACTGTAAGAGCCTTAAATAGGCAAAGATACTACTTTTATGGGAAGGATTCTGTACCAAAACATCATTATAAACATATAAAACATTCACTGAATTTCTTTTTCTTGGCATATTACAGTACATTAGTTTCTACAACCTACAGTTACTACATTTTATTTAATGAAATGTCATTTATTGACACTACTCAACACTTTCCAACTTAACCAATATAGTACAAACTTGAGTCTGCCTTCAGCTTCTTTCAGTTCTCCATGGAACAGCAGAAAATGTGCAGCAGAAATTAAATCCCTTAATCAGGAGCCATCAGCATTACTAAACTCTCCTGAAATTTTGTAATGTGCAAATATGTAATAGCTCCCACGGTGTGTAACAGAAGGCACTTGAGTGACTGGTTTACCAGAGAATGATACTGCATTTTAACTAAAAGTCTTGAGAATGCTGCTACTTCATACATGTGCAAAGAGACAATCTCAAGAGTCCTATGTCCTGTCCTGCCCCAACTTGGCTGAACTAGACACATGTACCTACAATGAAAAGGTCATCCTTTCTAAGGAACCTGTACAAAAAAACATAAAGAAAGGCAGGAAAATTTTAGAACATGTTTATGCAACTTTTATTCTTCATATTTTAGATGGTAGGTTTAGCACAACTGGGTAAACAATCTACTCCTTTGATATCCAATGGTTATCCATGAAAATTAATTTGTGGCCCATTAAACATATTACCTAACATATGCCCATCAACCAGCACATTTGACATATATTGGTTTTGTGCAGATAGCAATGGCTCAAGGGCCGTCATGTGTAAACACTTATGAGGGTTAAAACCTAGAACAGATGCCATGCCATGCAGGTGTGATGCTACATAAAATTCTGTGCAATTTAAATGCATTAACTGAAACTATTAAGCAAGCTTATTTGATGGGTTTCCTCTGGTGTTGGTTAAAGAGAATGTCAAGCAATTGTATATGGAGGAGTGGAAAATCAGTGTCTTGTTTCAACATTTAGATACTATGAAGTTATGACTATATCTCCTGTCTACAGTTACCCTCTACACAGCAAATGAAGAGCTTTCTTTTGCACTGCTTTAGTAACAAGAAAAAATTACCTTGAGTGTTACACTTTTTCAAAGACCACTTTAAAATATGGTTCCTGTGTAACAGTTCTTATTGAAGCAAGCTTGAACAATGTCACATGACAAGGACTTGGCCACAACGAAATGTAAAATGGAAATAAGTGTTATTAATACAAATTTCAGAGCCCAGTCTTCTGCCTTGGTGCTGCTTTTCCATGTTCATCTGAGTTGGAAAGACCAACTCAGTGAAGTTACATCTGGCTCTACTCGAAATGCCACTAAGTGACTGTAATTAAAGAAGGAAAAAGACCTTTTTCAGGCATAGCATTGTACTCATTAGCTTGTATTTTTAAGCATTTAGGATACCTTTCATGAAACCAAATAGAATATTGCTAAATCATACAGCTGCTTTGGGGATATCATTAAGCACACATTTCAGGAACAATATGAAAGTAATATAATTAGAATTGACAAAAAGAAAAATTTAAAAGCCATCAATTAACACTTCAAAGAAAAATTGCCTATGTCTATTTGATCAAGTGGTCAAGTTATTTGATCATTTGATCAGCCAATAACGGGGAAAAAAAAAAAACCAAACCCTCTTCAAAATCATGATTTTTTTAATGAGCAATTGATCCTCCAAAATGCTCACTCACTGTTATGACTAAGTAGGAATTGAGTGCACCTAAACACCTGAGTATTGCATACTTAACACAGGCACAGGAGCAGGGTCAGCAGGTTACCCAGGGTTGCATCCACATAAGTCTCGCAATTGTATCAGCCAACTCCCTCAGCACTTGCAGGTGCATTCCATCAGTGCCCATGGACTTGTGTGTGTCAAATCTGTTTAATTGCTCCCTGATCCTTCTCCACTAAGGTAAATCTTCCTTCCTCTGGACCTTCCCACTGGTCTTAGTGGCCTTGGGTTCCTGAAAGCAAGTCTTACCAGCAAAAACTAAAGCAAAGGAGCACCAAGTGCATTGTTTTTCCCCAAGTCCTGTGCCACCAGGTTCCCTGCCCCATTCACCAATGGGCCCACACCTTTCCTATTCTTTGTTTTTTTGCTGATATACCCATAAAAGCCTTTTTTGTTACTCTTCAGTTTCCTCACCAGATACAACTCCAAATGGACTCTGGCTTTCCTAACCCAATCCCCATCCCTGCATGCTCAGACTGTGTCTCTCTATTCCTCCTGGGCCACCTGACCCTACTTCTACTTCTTGTGCACTTCTTTTTTATGCTCTAGTTTTGTCAGGAGCAACTTGTTTATACATGTAGACCTCCTGCTTGATTTGCAGCTTGTCAGGAGCAGACCGTTCTTGATTGTGGGGGTGGATCACCTTGAAAATCAATCAGCTTTCCTGGACCCTTCTTTCCTCCAAGACCCTTTCCCATAGGAATCTTCCAAGCAGGTCCCTGAAGAGGGCAAACTGTGTGCTCCTGAAGCCCAGGGTTGTGATCCTGCTTTTTGCTTTTTCCACTTCTCTAGGGATCCTGAACTCCATGATCTCATGGTCACTGCAGCCATGGTTGACCCCAACCTTCACATCCGTAACCAGTCTTTCCTTGTTTGTAAGTATGAGGTTCAGCAGAATGGAGCTCTTCGCAAAGAGGGGAGCTCTTCGCAAAGAGGGGAGCTCTTTGGCTCCTTGATTAATTCTGTCATCAAGTTGTCATCAAAGCTCTACAGAAACCTTCCGGATCACTCGTGCTTGCTGTGCTGCCCCTCCAGCGGATATCAGTGTGATCCAAGTCTCTCATGAGGACCAAGGCCTGTGAACATGAGGCTTTTTCCCATTTTTGAAGGAGGCCCCAACTACTTCTTCCTGATCAGGAACAGGTACCTGCTCCAGTCTTGAAGAACAAATCTATTCCTATTTATGAAGCTGACAGTTTATTCAGAGAAGAGCTAAGTCTTTTCACACCCTGAGAGTCTGTGGATGAACATTTGGAGACAAACAAATACTCCTTGGCTCACAGCAATGATATCTGGGTCCTGGAGTAGTTTGCCTCTTGCCATTACAGGACCATAAGTTCTAAGATGAGATACAGTCAGGTATATTCACACCAGCGAAGCCCTGGTTGTTCTTGTTTTACAAATTAAACCCGTGTTTTGTAACTGGTAGACTTTACAAAGTCCATTTCTACTCATGAAGTAAGTGTTTTACGTAAGAACATTTTTGCATTTAGTTTGGCTTGACTTGGCTTGGCTTGGTTTGGTTAGGTTTGGTTTACAGCTGTCCTGGTTTCAGCTGGGATAGAGTTAATTTTCTTCCTAGTAGCTGGTACAGTGTCATGTTTTGGGTTCAGTATGAGAAGAATGTTGATAACACACTGATGTTTTCACTTGTTGCCAAGTAGTGTTTAGACTTCAAGTCAAGGATATTTCAGTTTCTCATGCCCAGCCAGCAAGAAGGCTGGAGGGGCACAAGAAGTTGGCACAGGACACAGCCAGGGCACCTGACCCAAACTGGCCAAAGGGGTATCCCATACCACGTGACATCACATCTAGTATATAAACTGGGGGGATTGGGGCTGGGAGGGATCGCTGCTTGGGAACTAACTGGGCATTGGTTGGCGAGTGGTGGGCAATTGCATTGTGCATCACTTGTTTTGTATATTCCAGTCCTTTTATTATTTTTTATTATTATTATTATTATTATTGTCATTTTAATATTGTTATTATTATCATTATTAGTTACTTCCTTTCTGTTCTATTAAACTGTTCTTTTCTCAACCCAAAATATTTTCCAATTCTCTCCCCCATCCCACTGGGTGGGGGGAAGTGAGTGAGCAGCTGCGTGGTGCTTAGTTGCCGGCTGGGGTTAAACCATGACAACAGCAACCCTAGGTACTTAGGCGGCCTCTTTAAGGAAAAAAGGATAGTAGAATTTTTAATTGACAGTGGCACTTTACTGACTGTAAATTTATGTTTATACAATGTTTTTCATCCTGAAAAATTACAAAATTTGGCAATGTAAATTTAAATTTTTTTTAAAGCCCTATTTCATCATCTCACATCCCCTTTCACTGAAAGGTGGACTTATCCATAGGATATGAATGACTGGTTAGCTTTGCGCAGCAACTGTATGCAACAGATAAGGAAAGGAAATGAATCCAGTAAATAAATCCTTTTCCATAATGCATTATAACTGGGAGGTAAAGAGCATGTAGATACTTACCCAGGACAGGAATGGTGAAGGCAGCAACACTCTTAAGAGATTGCTGTGAAATGTATAAATAACCACACAGTAGAACTTCTGCTTATGCCTTACACACTAGGTCTACAAACCACTCTCCTGGCAGACCTGGATTAAAAAAGGATCAATGCAGCCACACTAAGACCTTTCAGAGTTTTTAATATCAGAGATTGCTATGGTTTATTAAATAGTGATCAGGTAATAAAGACCAGTGAGGATTATATGCATTTTGAATTTTCTGAGGAGAGGAATTAGGGTAAATAAGTCTAAGTGGGAGCCTATAAATTTAACATTACAATTAAGCACTAGTTCATTAAAAATACATATAGTGAAAAATAATATTGATGATTTTATTCGCATCTGAGCCCTAACTGATTGATTATCATTGTGGAGCTTCTTTTGTTTGCTACTCTCAAATAGTCACTGAGGGTGCTTCATAAAAAGTGGGGGTTTGCCTTATATATGGTGTTTCATGTTTTCAAACAAGGAACAGCTGTTCATACTGAAATAGCTACCTAAGAACTAACCAGTTTTGGAATGATTATCATCTGGCTCTGCAGCTCCTTGGGAGTTACAGACCACTCCTGGTACATAAGCTGTACCTCCTCTCAGCAAAACTCATTCCCACACACCACTCGCTGTATTAGTATAGCCCTTGTCTGGCATAACTACTAGAGCATGTCCCCTCAAGTGACTTTGCTAATGCTGTCTGCATTAGCAGTATGTGCCCACTCACAAGATGCCTTTACCTAGCTAGATTCACACCTCCATTTTATCTCTTAGTTGTATTTTACAGGTAAGGACTTAACAGCTGAGAAATTCATGGATGTGAGGAGGAGTATGGTTCTTACATTAACCAGAAGTGATCACCAGCAGCAACATGCAAGATCCTTATGTGGTAAATTAGTGGCAATGGCTGAACTAGTTTTGCTGTATTGCTGTGCAAAAGAATGGGAACATGTGGAGCAAAGTCAGACTCCACTGTGAACGTGCTGTTCAGGAAAAAAGCACAGAACCAGCAGAATGAATGCTGTGGTCTGTCACCACTTCAATACAGTGACCTTTACAAGCATTTCTCTGTGTTGTTTACCCATAAGATAAATGACCAGCAGGTACATAAGTTTCAGCATGTGAGCTATTAACCAGTAATAAAATACTACTGAAGACATGTTTAAATAGTAATGTGTATTTAATGTTTCATAAATAGGAATACAAGAAATGTGCTAAGAGTAGAATTTTGAGCCTACATAAATTTCCCAACTATGGCCTATTTTGGCTTAGTGGATCATTGATATCCAGATAGATGGAACCAATTATGTCCTGAAATTTAATTTTTTAGATTTAGATTTTAAATTATTGCAAGTGAGATAAATTGTGATGGCAATATTAATTCTATCTCTGTAGAATTAAGATAAGCAAAGTAACTTCTTGCATATACAATCTTATTATTGTCTTACCAAGATAGGAACAGTGACTGTGACTTGTTTAGGGAGATCAGTGTGTCTGGGAGGGCAAGAAACATGGTAACAACAGAAGACTGTGACTACCTCTAATTAGATTCAGTCCTTACAAAACCAAATCCTAATGCTGAGGCAGAATTATAGAGGGAACCTGGGAGACAAACAGCTATCCTGAGTAGCACACAGGACATTATTCAAAATGTTTCTACTGAAAAACTTTCCAAAGGTGTCAAAAGTACACTTTGATTGAGGAAAAAAAAGCCAACAACTTCATTATGGTCATACTTTATAGAGGAACACTCTAAAAAGAAGCAATGAAGAACAAGTAAAAAAGAAAAATGTTTGAAGACAGCACAGAAAGTATTTATTAGCAACTTGGGTCAAATGCATAGCACTTGCCCAGAAAGATCTTAGAAAGACCAAAATAAAGTCTATATGGCACTACAGGATAAAAGATGATGTTAGAAATAAGAGGGCATCTTTAAAAAGCCAAAATCATGTTTAAGGAAGTGTAATAAAAAGGATTACAAGCTCTGGCAGGTTAAAAACACCAGGCACCAAAAAGAGAATTTGAGAAGCACTTGCAGAGGGTATAAATATACCCCCCCCCAATATATATATGTATATGTATATGCATATTTTTATATATGTATGTGTATATGCATATTTAAGCACATTAAGGAGGAGGAAGTCTGCTGGCTTTGCAAACTCCCTGGCAGACTTCCTCCTCCTTAATGTGCTTAAATATGCATATATGTGTGTATGTATATATGTTTATACCCTCTGCAAGTCCTTCTCAAATAGAGACTGACAGAACATAAAAGATCTCCCAGAGAAGGTAAGGTTATAACAGAAAGCAAACAAATTTTTCATAGCTGTGTTCACCATGGACAGCAGAAGGAGATTTCTCATGTTGGAATCCTTTCTGAGGAATTCCCTCTGCTTTAAAGTGAAGTCAAATGAAATAGAAAATGCATTAACAAAATGAACAATAATATAACACTACAGACAGATTACATTCAACTTAAGTTCATCTGGCTTGAAACTGCATGACATCAGAAAAATTTGAAGGCATCAAATCTGATGGTAAAAATTTTACAGGGTTCAGGAAAAGATTCAGGGAAGAAAAGGCCAGAAAGCCTCACACATTTGTGCGACAAACTACTTTAGAACAGAATAAGCGGAAACACAGATACAGTAAAACCATCAGCACAGTTTTCTGAAGGAAGGACTTTCCTTGCAAACACAAGAGTTCTTCAAGATATTTGATATGCGCATGGACAAAGAAGATGGGGTTGATACAGCTTATCTGAGTTTTCAAAAGGCACTTTAGAGAGGTTTTGTACTACAAACCCTTAAAGAAACTAAACCAGGAAAGCTTAAATGGAAAACTAGCAGCTAAACACTACTGGAAACAAAGAACTGAGTTGAAAGGCAATTTTTTGCACTAAAGGTCAGCAAAGTTCCACAGTATGTTTTGGTCTCATGCTATTCATCAGATTTATGAATGCCCTATAAAAGTGAAAAATAGTGAGTGACAAAGTTTACTGCTATGTGCTATTAGGCAAAAAAATTAAAGATGATGCCCTAACATGAAGAAAGGCAGAAAAACTTTCCAAGACTGAATTACTGATAAAATGATGAACTTTCATACTGACAAAGTACTACATGCAAATAAACGCCAATAATAATTTTATATACCTAATGGTAGTCTCTGAGGTGTCTTTTACTACTTAAAAATGAGATTTCAGGACTATAATAGATAGTTCCCTGAGAATATAATCTCAGAGCTCAGCAGAGAGAAAAAAAGCAATTCAGATGCTAGGATTTATTAGGAAAGGAAAAAGCTTAACAGCACAGATATTTTCTACTATAAAAATCCATAGCACATTTCACCTCCACCATTGCATAGGGTTTGATTCTTCATCTTAAAACAGTATACAGACTGGAAAAGTTCTGAGGAAGGTGACATTGAGAATTGTAAGTATAAATTCGAATGATTAAGCTGACAAGGAGTCATTGCCATGAGAAAGAGATAAGCAGAACAGGTATGATAGAAAGACATAAAATTGCAAATGGAATAGGAAAAGTGAACAGGAAACAATTGTTCAGTTTGGGTTTTTTTTATAAGAAGTAAGAGACATTAAAGAGAACTAGCTGGTACAAAATAAACAAAAACCCTGCTCCTCTGCATAGGCTGTATTTAGTGTGGAATGCTTCGTCCCGGGACATCACAGATACATAGAAGTCACTAGGATATAAGAAGAAGTTTATGGGGGAAATAAAAAGTCCATCTATATCTGTTAAATACAGAGGGAATACCTCTAGGTCTGAATGGCTTTGTGCCAAAATGCTGGATGCTGGAGAGTGTCCTTAATAACTTTCACTGTATGGTTGTCCTGTTCTCAGTCTTCCCTAATGGCCAATGTCAGAGATGATAGACAAATGGTGTGGGTGGACTATGGGACTGACATAGAAGAGGCTGTTATTAGCCATGATATGATAACCCTTATAAACAAACATTTTAGGATGCATAACCTTGACTGTTGTACCAACTTGCTTTTAAAAGGTCTAGAATGTTCTAGCCATATCAATATTTAAGCAAAAAACCCACCAAGCAGTATGCTGATTTAAAAGAATAAAAATGAAGGAAGCTTAAGAGCTTTTTGCTTACAGAGGGAATTAAATTTTCCAAGTCCTTCTCTCCCACTATTTGATGGAACTGTAGGTTACAATTACATTACAGACTACAAACAATGGGAAACTGTGACACCTATACCAGCAGACTAAACAACACTGTGTAGTAGTAAAAACATCTCAAGCGTCAGTGTTACAGTAAAGTTCTAAGATTTGCAGTGGCCAGTGGCATTAAATTTTATTTGCAAGTTGCATTAACAGCAAGCTTGGGAAATTTCTGCCATGGGTGTGACAGCTACCACAGTCAGGCAACCTTAGGGAGATGGATACTTCTTAAAAAGTAGGTTTTTCCTTGCTGAATTGTAATGCACCTTTGTTACATCATTTACGTACTCTAACTTTTCCTTTAACTGCCTTCTTGCGATTAGCAACTTATTGAAATAAATGTAAAAGCAATTTCTCACTAAGAAAGGATTATATCTAACAGACAACTGGTGGAGCTTTTTGTCTGAAGTGTTGTTCAATAACCAAGCGTTAGAGGAACTTACCTTAGTTTGAGAAAAATTTCTGATATCACCTTGATAGCCAAGTAAGATTTAAATTTATCAGACAGAAAAGAAAGTTGTACCATTTTAGGACTACTCTTGCCAGAGAAATTGATCTAAAACAAGGATGATGTATTTACTGAGCAACTTTCTCAGCATTTTTGTACTCTTTGCACTGTTGCTGCTTGATTTTCTCCCTTTTATTCTCTTCTTATCACAAGATTATTTGTGAATAACACAATGAAACAGATTTAAAAGAGAAGAATGCGCAACATATGAGATTGCTGTGGAAGGAAAGTAAATGGTGTTTGATTAGAAGAGCACTAAGAAAAATTAACTACAATACATGAATGTACTGGAATAACTCTTCTTATCTTTTATGAAAATCATATGATATCTGTAAAAATGTTTACTCACATTCTTTCCATTTGTACTCAGTACAAATTGTATGTCAGCATAGCCCTGTGTTAAAACTTTCAGACAACCTGAGATAATTCAGAGAAATGTCACTCTTAGGCATAATTTTTTTTTCTTTTCTCAATTTTTCTGACATAACTTCTTTTTTCCATAACTCCACCCTGCTGTCACATATGAAAGACAAATTGTCCAATTAATTAATGTTGCAATATGTTCATTGATAGAAGCCATTTAAAGTATCAAAATAATATGACTACACTAAATAATCAGCTTGATTATGCACTATCTTCCTACTCCATATCTTGAGCAGGCATCTTTAAATAACATCAGTGTGAACATGCGCTCTACAAACTCTACGACACTCTGAGACTGGTGTGATACAGAGTGTGTCAAATTTAAAGGATGACAACTGAAAAGTGGGATTTTTTTACAAAATCAAAGATTGGCTTTACAGATTGTGTGGAGATCACATTGATGTGCATACAGACATGAAGAACATCCGAACAGAAAGACAGTCAGACCAAAGTATCCAGTCTCCAACACTTGTTAAAGGCAGTGCCTATGGAAGAGTGTAAGAATAGGGCAAATGCACACATAAAATGGTGAGGGGCGATGGTGTCCTAGCACCCATATATTTACAGCTTCCCAGATTTGAGATGGTTTGTAAGTCCTTAGCAAACCTAAAGGTAGCTTCTGTTCTGTGAGCATTGTCCAGTCTCCCACTGAACTCATCTAGCCTTTCTGCATCAGCAGCACCCTCCAGAACAGAGTCCTTAAAAATACTTATGCAATCCCAATGACTTGGCCAACGGGTCGGTTGTTGTGGAGATACCTAAAAAGCCTTACTGTGAGGTTTAATAACTTTGAATGAATAACATGGAAAAGCCTGAACTCTGTAAAAAAGTGGGGAAAAACTGTAAAAAAAAGATACATCTTTATAGTAAATGTCGTGCAGCACATGTATATTAACTTTCAGCATCACAAACATTTGAAAAGGTTAATTTAAACTAAATGGAATCTAAATAAAACACTGCAAAAGCAGAGATAATTTGTTACTAATTATGAGATATCTAGTGAAAAGGAAGTTCTGCAGAAGAAACTATTTTCTTTTTTAAAATGCAATTAAGAAGAATTTACAGCATCTTACCCTACATCCCACAGCTGATTACTTCATTTCAGAACACAACCAAAAAGAAGATAACCAAAGGCAATACCTAAAGCTTACTGAAGCTGGGGGAGTACTCCCTCTTATTTCAATAGGCATTAAAAAAGACTTAGAAGGAGCAACACAGTTCAGAGCATCTATAATTATATATCCCTCTATATTTGCAGTTTGGAAGGAAAGCACATTTTCAGTTTACCCAGGTCTCCTTCAGCAGCTTGTGAAATCTGTCTTAATTTGATGAGTCAATATGGTAATAATCAAGCTTCTAACATTTGTGCGCTATACTCCATTTCTTTGGGGAGTTACAATTTATAGACGACATGTTGCACAACATAACACCATTTGTACGTGTAAGGCCTCGCTCTCCTTGGTCCAACACCTAGACAATTATCATAGCACTGACTTGTTAAAAATAAACACTGTAAAACCTGTCATTATTAACAGAATATAAATTAGAACTAAAATAATTCTGAGAAAAGCACGCTAACATGTGAATATTTGCATCCAAACCTGCTAGTAAAATTGTGGCTTTTAAAAGACTCTTCAGATCAGAGGAAGCAATACAGACTGCATCTACTGAGGAGCCTAAAACAGTACAGAATATGGGAATACTTATTGCTGGCAGTATGTCTCTGAGAGACAGCATACACCACCTTTGTTCTGTGATCTCCAGGAGTCTCCTACTGCTACTTGGGTGGGCTTTAAGACTGTGACCCCCAAAACCTAAAATAGCTTTACACTTCACTACTTAAGAGAATGCTTCCTTCTCCAGGCCATATTACCATAGCTACCATTTGCAGAAACCTTTGTATTTCTTTACCACTTCATAAAGAGATCTGCCAGCAGGATGTGCTACAGAAAGGGATCTTTGCCTTCATAACAGGAGCACATCACACCAAAACAGAAAGGACCTTTTGGGTCACTAAGTCTGGTCATCTGCTATCAGAGGTCTGTAACTCCTTTATTTGATGGAGAATTTTGCCTTCTGCAGTTTCTGAATCATTGGCCATCCAAACGTACTGCAGTTGCATTAACACAGTCAGATGTGTAAGGCAGCTGAAGATACCTTTTAAGCCTGTGTTAGAGGACTTGAAAGCTTTTAAGTCTTGAGACTAATGGCTACCTGACCTGCAGTAAGATGGAAGCACTGCTACTTTAGCAAGTCAAACCTTGTTAAGACTTCATGGTATCTTGTCTGATGTTAAAGTTATTTACATGCGCTTGTGTGTGTGTGTTTGTGTGCACAAACTGCATAGCTACACAGCAATAAGTATATCACACAGCACTGGGTGAATGCGATGCCACAGGATGACCACAAACTGCTGCACTATCCTACAGCTTCTCCTCAGCTTCTTCCTCCTAGCTCAGCATTGACACAGTGAAGAGAAACAGAGACACAGAAGTTACTTGTGGGAAGTAACAAGCATGCCTGAACCAAGAAAAATTGTTCCCTTCTCCCACATAGTTCTGCAGCTCACATTGGTATATTCATTGAATTATAGAATCATACAATATCTCAAGTTGGAAGGGACCCATAAGGATCTTTGAGTCCAAATCCCTGCTCCTCACACGACTAGCTAAAACAAAATCATATGACTAAGGGTGCTGTCCAGACACTCCTTATTCACTGTTTCTGTTAGACTGGTAGTTATTACAGCAACACTGGAGTTGCACTAGCACAAAAATAGCTTTATTCATATAAATATAGGCCTGTAAGCCTTTACAACGGAAGGAAGGAATTTATTGTGCATATGCTTTACAAGTTCCACAGAAGCAACAACTAGAAAGGTTCAGAGCGAGTTTGTTTTATACGTATGGCCTGTGGAGATATATATATATACTTTATATCCATTAAAACAAACTGGAAATGCCCCTAGGAAGTTTGATTTTTTGATACATGCATTCATGCCAAACATGTTTCACTAATTCATGCTGGTTAGTAGTATGAACTCGTGCAAGGACTGAAGAAAAACTGAACTGTTTTAAACACTTTATTATCCAATTAATAGTATTTTCAACATTTTGTATACTCACATAAATGACTGAATTTTCTATCTAGCAAATGTTGCAAATAGACATGTGAATAAAATTAATGAAAGATGCTAGAATGTGCACTAACAGTTCTTTGAAAAGCAAGCATAGTACTAATTGTGTAGGCTGGGTTTTTCAAAGGGTGAAAAGCTGGTGTACAGATTCTCAGGTATTTAACATCTCTGTAAGAAGTGCACAGGCACATTGTTCCTTTTAACTCTTGAAGGCATAGTTGCACATTGAATGTGTAAGCTTGTTAAATTGTATCTTTCCCATTAGAATCCTCCCCTCCCAAACTCACGAAGTGAGTGGCAGGATTTTCCAACCCATTGGAGATGTCAGGCTTCACTGGATATGACTTATAAAGTATTAATTAGCATTTGCATATGCAAGCATGAAAAAAGTGTAATTGGATTCATCTATTCATTTGCTTTTTTCTACAAAATTATTCTTGTTCTACAAATCAATGCCCAAGAAAGTGACTAATATAAATACAGTACAAGTAAAAGGGAACCTAAGCGGGTAATAGACTGACATCTGAAAGGTGTCTGACATTGTGCAATGAAAATGTCTACAAAAGAGAGAAAATTGGATCACTGGGAATCTACCACTTAGAATCTTCACTATTTTGAATCCATACTGTATCATTTCATATTTCAGCTCCAAAAGTGTAATTAACAAGCCATTTTCTCTCTCTTTTGGGCATTTATATCCTTGCTCTCAAGCAAGAGTTGTCAAAATAAGTGAATCAAAAGAAATTTTTAAAAAGGGAAAACAGCAAGTTGTATGTAAGCCTCACCACTCCCTCATTTCCTTTGCATTGGCCATCTGAAAGATATAACAGGAATGTTTTCTTATTCTTTGTTAAAAACCTAGCCTACTTCTGGCACATCGCACACAAATGAAGAACAAAGAAATGCTAGTAGGCTCAGCCCTTATTCTATTTTCATTTGTGCTTAGTAACAGAAAATGAATTTGCATCATAATTTAATAGAATTCTATTTGGTGTCTACTTTGTTTTTTCCTTTTTTTTTTTTTTTGGTGCCTGAATAGAAGGGAATAAAATAATTTAGAAACACTAACATGAAACTGAAATCTGAGAGTACTTCTGTTGTCTTTCTCTCCTGATCTCTGGGGCTGAGGCAGCCTGCAGAATATCTAATAACACTACCAGAGAAATGGCACACAAACAAAAAATTAGAAGGAAAGAACACTGCATTGATTGATTTTATGACCTCATTATTTACATTGATAAAGGAGCCTAAGAGGGCTTCAGAAGATAGCTTTACACACTTTTATTCTGCAACAATGATTCACTTCATTTGTTTAACTGTTGTCTTTGATAGACATCTATATAGAATTTTGTCTATATAGATTACCTGCAGCTATACAGAAATACAATTTTTTCTAGCAAGGTGTGAAGAAATCAACACTCTCCTTTGAAATTCCTTCATATAAGGAAAATTTTCTCTCTGTTTCTAGTTCAGCTAGCATTTTGTTTGAAGGCCATTTCTTATTTTGCCAGGTCTAGACCGCCTACATTTCCTTTAAATTTTTTAAGAAGAATCTATCTTGAAAGCATTTAATAATTGATATGTTTAACTTTCTTTCCTTTGGAGATAGACTGCCATGGCTAAAAGGCTGACTTAAGCAGTGTCACCCTTGTGGCTCTTGAAACACCTGAGTTACTCTGAAAAACAGAAGTAAAAACTCATTGCAAATATCCATAAACAAGAACATTCAGATTTCAGGATATAGCAAGGTATTTACTTAAGGTCCTTCAGATGTTGAGCCCTGTGAAATGTGAATTTTTTTTTCCCTGATTGCAAAAACTGCTCACGAGCTTGATAGAATACATGGATGATTAAAGGGATGGATAGAAGATAGTATTCTGGCACAAAGTCTATTTTATAAAGGATTGTTTCATTATCTTAAGAAAACATCCTCAATACAAACACTAATCATTGGTCAGTCCCTCAGTGAAATGGAGACACTGATAAAAAAACAGACTTCTGCTGGTGCCCTTCAGAAGAGATGCTAATTGATGAAGCCAAATGACTCACAAAGGATTCTGGACTATCCCAAACCCTGCATGACCAACTCCAAGGTAGGACTGGGGGAAACATCTCTTGGCCATTCTGGACTGCAGTTGTACAGACTATTTCTGACAAAACCCTACCTAGAGAACAAGGCTCTGTGCTCCTTTCTCCCAGTGAAGCATGCCATGGTAAATTTGCTGCTGCATCTTGAAAGAGTAGGGAGTGGCTACGTAATTTACTCGTATGATAGTAAAAATTACCTCAGAGTCCCACTGGCATGACTTCTGGCATTTTCACCCACAGAAGGATAGGATCTCATTAGGTTTATTGTTTAAATCAATACCTTGCAAAATCAGTGCGAGGTAGCTTATTGCTACTTTTGTTCCTGGATAACATGTGGGAAGGAATGTTCCTGAAAGGAGTAAGAAATTTTGTTAGACATGAACAGGGTATATAAGAGAAACAAGGCTGAACCAGAGGTCATGATTTTTCTCTACAGCCTTTGAGAAGCTTAAATTTTCACTTTAATTAGTTACATCTTACCGATACTGGCTCAAACTAGAACCCAAATACTAACATCTGAAGTCAGGGAACATTGCACTGCCCACACATTGTGTTGCTGGAGTCTACATAAAGGATAAAGAGATCTATTTGCACAACAGAAGATTTACAAATTGACACCAGTGAACAGAAGGCAGTCACTGGATGATTTTAGAAGCTATCCTGGCATGACACTCCATGTTTCGCTGAGACTCTGTGCTTACCAATAAGAAAAGTACAAGCCACTATTTCAGATTCTAATGGTACAGTGGGCAGACATTAGGGCTACCATAATTATTTAGGTGCAAGTTGCACGCAAGCACAACACAAATGTAAACCCACTGCAATTCCCGTACATTGGACACTGTTTTCATGGGAATGGTGGGGCAGAAATATGGCAGCAGTCTGTTCAAAAAGAAAGGCTGTGGATGAGTGCTTTTCCTCAGGGCACCTTGCAGCATTTTGCGAACTTCCAACTTGACAGCTCTCTGCCAGCTTCAGCAAGGCAGCTCCAATCCATCTCAAGCATTGTCTGCATTCCCTGGTGGATAGGGAAGAGTGCTGCAGCATGAGTTGGAAACCCAAACTGACATTGGGAAGACAAAGCAGCCTGGGAGAATGGTAACAGCATCCTAGAGAAATCCATGCTTCAGTTTTTAAGGCTGACACTCTTTAGCTGTTCATGTTTTTCCATTATGTCTTGTGAACATAACTTTTGCAATAAGCTGCTTATACTTGAACAGTATACATGGATTTCCTTCTAACAACATGACAATCTTGTCATTTCTCCAATAGATGCCATACTGATAATTAGATTTTTAAAGATACCTCCTTCTCTCTCTTGTATTGCTGTCGTAAGTTGAAGCTGAATTTGCAAGAGGAAAAAGTAAAAGATGAATAGATCCAATGGCACAAAACAAGTTTATTTCTGCAACTGTTAACACTTCTGTTTTATTCCAGCTAGAAATAACATTTTACTGTCTGTTCTGAAAAACTTTATATTGTGTCTCTCTGTGGTTTCCAAGCTCTGCTGAGTGAAAAATGTATGTACTACTTATAACTATCTACAGTATTACAAAGTAGTAAGTAAGAGGCACATACAGCTCTCTGATACCCATCTCAAGAGCTCTCTGTTGTTATATTTTCTGTTCTCTCTGCACTCTTATTTTGCTCTATTTTTCTTTTATGAAGCTATAAGACTTAATGCCCAAATTACAGTGGAATATCTTCTTATATGAAGATGGCTGTAAAGAAGGCTCTACTCTCTACTTGCCTCACTAAAAACAAAAGTCAAAGCCTAATATTTCCCCACCACCATCAGATAAACAATGAAATCAATTAAACAGTCTGCTTATATAAAGGTAAGAAAAATAATTAAGAGAGGAAGCAACATAGGTAGGCTCCACAGAATTATAATAAAATTCCAAAATGAAAAGTTGTATTGTACAACAAAACCAGGTATTGGGCTTCCGCACAGGCAAAACTGGCCATGTTATACTGGTGGTATGCAGTGAAGAATGCACTTGAGCAATATACTTATTTATATGGCCATCTAATAATCTCTTAGGTCTAAATACTGAGTAAGCTAACCAGGATCCTACATAAGTTTCCTCAGGCTTTTTTTTTATTTAAACTTCATGAAAACTGTTGTTTGCATGCATTATTTCAGCTATGTGGAAATAACTCCTTGTGTGGAAGAAAAACATATTTGAATGCTTTATATTTCATATTTGACATTATTCTTCTCAAAATTAAATTACTTGTATAAACATTTTGGAAAAAATTACACTCATGTCATAACAAATGCTTTACAATTTTAATATAAAAGGAGAACAACAAACACCGACTCTTCTGTACATTTTGTACAGCCTTTTGTAAGGCGTCTTACCATCCCAGTAAGAAGGTGAATTAATTTTTTCCCGCTAATCTTTGTATGAAGTCATGGGCTTACTCCGGGGTACCATGTACCACATTTGTTTGAAACACAGATGTACATACTTTTATGCTGACAGAATACATGGAAGAAATTCTAATAACACAAAAAGTCCCCCTAATGCTTTGCTGTAAATAAAACCTGATGCATTTATTCTTAAAGTATGAAGCCTAATAATGCAGGTGTTCTTTTCTGCAGGGGAAAAAATAGTTTTTAAAGCTAAATAAACATACTAGGTTAGAAAGAAAAAAATCATTGTGAGCAATGCAATATCAGCCTAACTGCAGTGATTTCATCTGCTGGAGCTAGAAGTAAATGCACTTCCACATTTTTTATATAGAAGGAGAACTATTACTGTCGGTCTCAGATGGCACTGAAATCTGTTCACAGCTGAAATTGTTTAGAACGTTCAATCATCCATAATGAATCTCTATCTATACCATCTGATTTTCTTGCCTTCTCTAAGCCTTTTTTTGCCTCCCTGTTTTGCTTAGTCCCTAATTTAAATGCCTGAAGTTGTCCTACTCTTCTTTCTGTGGAGATAGATTGGAAACAGACATCAGGAAACATTCAGTGCCATTTCCATGGTTTGCAACATGCACAATGCCTTGGGGATTATGCAAGATTTACCTAGGATAAACACAGGCTACTGTTATTATTCCCTAATGAAGTTTAACAGTGATATTTTGAAGAGCTAAAAATACAATTTGGCATTGTTTGTGTTTCTGTAAGAATACCATAACCCCAATGAAATTTTCTTAGTTTGTTTCTCCACACTGGTACTGCAGACATCTGCAAGAAACCCCTCCTGATCTGGAGAGAGCAAGCTGGAGTCCCTGTAGAGGGAAACACTTCAAATTCTGAGGCAAGAGATAAGCAGCTTTGCATATTATTTTTCAGAGTATAACCCATATGCTTTCTAGCATTCCCCAACTGTGTTAGAATTCAATATTGATTGAAATTATTGTTCTGACATCTTTTATTTATGAACAGAAGAGGATATTGGATTTGGGGATTTAAACATTATCTTCTACCTTTATTTTGGAGATTATAGTATGCTTGTGATGCTAAATATAGTTTATCAGATGTTTTCAGTTTTAACTGCATAGTTAGATATGTATCTATTATTATCCACAGTTACTAACACCTCTAATGTAGTGGTATTTCTCTCTCAATGCTGAAATTAAGGAGGATTACTGTCAATGCAACAATGGTGTTATCCACTCTCAATAACTTCCCATGGCTAATACTGTATCCGACAACCTGACTGCTTAGCTAAGAAATGGCCACTGAGAAGTGAAAGTGAGTATTCACCAGGGACACTATTGTTCATCAAATGATGAGCATCAAATGGATCAAATGTATCTCAGATATTAAGTCACTACCTTTTACTTCTCAAATGTTTCTGTACAAGTAAAGGCTACACCTCTGAACCAACTGAAAATATTTCACTACTAGACTAGGCTTAAAATTGTGATATTCCTCAGCCATCTCCTCAGTAACACATTGAAATCGCCCTTCAGACAGAGATTTTTAATCAGAATGACTGTAAATCAAACAAATAAACTTCCGACTTTGGTTCCTGTGGCCAAACATCTGTTCACTTGTTTGTGGAAATCAGGTGAGTATAAGTAGGTATGTTTTAACATTAATTTTTGAAGCAGACATTCAACAAGAGGTATCGTTTCATTGACTGACAATCAATGCAGATTAACAATCTGCACTACCCCCTCTCCAGCCTGCCCCCAGAATATTGCCATTTTGTGTTTTGCTAAAAAAATCAGTTGTTCATGCTTGAATGCATGAATTCTTAATGTTACCAATAATCATCTCTAAACAAACTGTGTGTGTATTAGCTATAGATCAAAACACATTGCCAAATGAAAAAACACAGACTAATGAAAAACTAAGAAAGGATATAGGGAAAGGTGCTATCTTTTTCACTCAACTAACTGTACACTGTTTCAGAAAAATTAGATGATAAGTCTTCAAACTTAGAATCCTTTCATCTCATCAGGAAACTTTGCTCCTCCAAAGGAAAAAAAAGGTTATCTAATTAAATCCATTGTTTTCCTCCTACAGAGCTTCATTTCTTAGACCATCATGACTACAGCATCTCTAGCACATGGAAAACTGAACAAAAATATTTTCCTTAGCATTTATAATATCAAGTAATTGCAAACACATTGTGTTCTTCTTTCCTTCCACATATATTTCAGCTTAAGCAATAATGCATATAAGATGAATGACTTTTTGATTTGCCTGTGTTTTTGAATTCTTTCCAGAGATTTATTCTGGCCGAGAACTGAATGAAGTCACAGAAAGGTATCTATTTCAATCTGCAGCTACGTTAGGCTCATTATAGGTACTGTTAAATTGGATTACGCACAAAGCTGAATTTAGTGTCCTACATGACGAAACAAATAGCTACAAGTACACCATCAAGAGATTTAGTTAAAGGAAGTGCTAGTAAGAATTAATGTCTTGCTGATGCTAAATGTTTCAAGAGGGTGTTACTGGACAAGAGCACCCAACAACAAATATGTCAGGGAGTCCTATTTTGAATGATTAATATTATAGAAAGGCTTACCCAAGATATTTAGAAAACAAATTATAACATTAAAAGTTATATCCAGAACAGATTGAAAAGATGAAGAAGAACACACAAAGAGAATACAGAGACTTCTGGAAATATTAAAATATTTTCTTGATACTTTTAACAAATCACATTGTTTTCCAAAACATTTTTCTTATCTTATGACTCCATTGGGTCAGTTTGGCTTCTTTTTATCGTAATATAATTTGGATGACTGACACAATACAAATAAACACCAAGAAACCTCTGCAAATGAATTTTTTTCTTCTCTAATAAAATCTACTTATTTCCTCAGGGTAAATCTTCACCAAATATCCAATCATAGCACAACTTCCATAGGGCACCTTCTCTACTGTTGTCATTCTTTGTACTCAAAAGGAATTCCTTCCCTGTGGCCCTGCTTCTCAAATTCCTGCTGAGCAGCATCTTATGACCAGCCACAACCAAAAGAGATTTACCCAATTTTCCCAACGTTCTTCCTCACGTGCAATCAGTTCTCTGTCTTTCATACTGCCCCACCATCAGTTCTTTCAGATATGACTGCAGAGTCATGTGTTTATGAGAAAGGCAAGAGATAGGAAACAAAGAAAACAGATCATCCAAATGCTTAAATTCTTTCTTGCTAATTTTTTTCAAGAGTGAAGTGCTTGGAGTTCATTATCAGCTTTAGAACTTGGTAGAAGCTGAAACAGTAGACAAGAAGCATAAGGAAGCAGGGAAAAGCAACAGGCTGGATGGGGGTATTGAAACACAAGCAGGTTTACGGGGCAGGGGACAGACTCAGGGAGGTCACAACTTGCTGATGTCTGTGGCTCTGTGCTACAAGCCTCATCACACTAATTTTCTGAAACTTCTCCTCATAGAGCACACAAATACATCCCTGCTAGCTCCCCCCACCTCCTACATTTCTTTCTCTTCTTCACTGAAGAAAGGAAGATGAACATGAAGATAAAGATAAATTAAAACAACAGTTGTTTATTTCTAGGCGATCTGCTTTAAAAGCCACTCATTTTTGCACAGCCCTTCACAGCACACTTGCAGCATTCAAAAGCAGAAGACCCTGCATTCAGCATTTAGCTTCTGGAATCAGCTGTGTGACACTCAAAGGGTTTATCATCTCTGTGGCTTTTCGATCCTTCCCAGGATCGAACTTCCCAGTGTGATGCCCTTCTGTACATAAAGGTTAATTAATCAGTACTTATAGCATAATTTGAAAGCTCATGCTGGAAAAAGGCTGCACAAACACCAGTATTATTCCATGGTGAAGGAGACATTTTAAGAATGCACATATGAGAGCATCAAGCAGTGGTGTTACACAGCTTAGCTTCATTAAAAAAATCCACCAAGAAACCATAAAATACCACCATGCCTAGCAAGAAGCATATTACTAAGCATGCTAAAGCATATGCTATATTGGCAAACTAAATTGTTTCTAAACAGACAAAAAAATGGCAGAAAGGGTACCTTACACATCAAGTTAGTAACTACTTCTTTTGTGAAGTATGAAACCTTTATACAAACCCCAGACTCTCATTGTACTGCTTAGAAAACCTTTCCCCTTTTTGTAGCATGCATTATAAACCAATCACATCATTTAAAAAAAAAAATCAACCTCAGAACTTTGTCTTCTGTTAAGGTGTTTTTTTCTGTATTGCATTATTTAATTAATGTTTTTTTCTGAAAAAAAATTTAAAAAGTGGAAACATTACTTAGAATTCAACATCAGCAAAATTTTAAGGTATCCTTTCCCACTAAATGCTGTCATTAAATTGTTTTCATTTTTTAATATATCATGGTACATGAGCATTAAGGTCATCAATAAAGCAGTAATTCTGAGTTTTAATATGCCTTATGTAAAGTCAGAATATAATACCTGTCATAAAATGTGCTACTTTCACTGGTGTATTGTAAAACAAAAACAAAATAACCACAAATTAGAACAATTAAAAGAAAAATATTAAAAAATCATTAAAATGAAAACTTAAAACACACAATAAAGATTTCTAGAGATTCAAAGTTTTACTATTTCTTTTTCAAAGAAAAATAAAGCAACTATTTTTTATTTTAATTTTGAGCAATAAATTACTATCTCAGACTTTCGTATGGTTCAAGAATACTGAGTTTCTGTTACAATCAAACCATCCTGTCACTCCATGCAGAATCTCACACCATGAGAAGAATTTAGGCCTAAGTCTATGGTTTTAACCAAAAGGACTCACTGATCTATTTAATGAAATGCTTATTTGACAATTTCTTGAGTATTGTAGGAGGATTACATTAGCTTAACATGTCATATGGAAAGGATATGCAGAAATGTCCATGAATAGTGAACTTTGGAGTATTGTTGAATTTTATACAGTTCAAAGATAATTTTTTTAATCACTGGATGAACAATTGATAAATGAACACTGAAGAGGGCATGAGAGGACTGTAAAAATAAAATTATAATAATACTTAGAATAATAAGAAGAAATTTTATCTTCACTTATTGTTAAAGAAAACAAAAAAGAAACAAACAAATCCTCAACATTTCTTCTGTGAGAAACAGTGAGTTGTCTACAGTATTCATGTCTAGGCAGTAGAAATTAATTTTCAGCTGCACCCATTTATCTTCAGCATTTAAAGGGAAGTGGAAGCACTCATTAAATTGAAACCATAGTGGTCTGAATGCCTGAGTATGCTGAGGGGCAGATAAAAGCCCCTATTCTGCAAATAGTTGTGCACGAGTAGTGCAAGGCATATGAGTAGTCCCATTAGGCTATGCAGTGGGAACATCTGCATGTGTCAACTCACTGAAGCCTGTGCTGGCGTGGCTTGAACTGCAATGGCCCAAGTCCCTGACCATGCTGAATTAGCCTTCAAAATAAAATTATTCAGAAAGCTGTGAAAAAGATTAACAAATTACACTACATCTACACAATACCATGACATAAGCTGTTTATGCTGATGGGTTTTCCCCTCATTTTAAAAGAGGTATTTTAGCAGGCAGTTAAAATACTTTTGCAAGAATTGTCTCACAAAATGTCCAGCCTGTTTTGCCGACACAGTATCTGTTGCTTCAGCTGTATTCATTATTACTCTAACAAAAATACTGAGGTAGCAAAATTTAAGTCATGTCTGAAGCACAGTATTGTCTCATCCTGTCTGTTTGTTTAGAAACAACAGTGATAAATGATGCATCTGCAGCCCATGTTTCATGTGATATTGCTTAAAGCAGCACAAATCCCCAAGAGCATTTTTAATTACAGAGCTTCTTGGTCCATACAATAAATACACTTTTTTCCATGCACATGACTCTACAATAAACAGTGACTGTGTTTAGCTTTCCTCTAACTTTCCAGGCAACAGAATTGCTACAATTTTTTGGAGATCTCCATCATCTGAGGCAAGGCTTTTAAATATAGCAAGGACAGTGTCCAAGGCGACAGTAATAGCTTTATCTCATGAAGTCATACTGTAACTGCCCAAGATAAAAAGCTCATTTCTCCCATTTCTTGCAAGGGCTCTTTCAAAAAGTTTTGACAGGCAGCTAAAATAGCGAGCAAACATGAAAACACCATGACCCTGTTCCTTCCGGAGCAGCTATAAAAGCATTCACCACCAGAAGCATACACCAGAGGAGCTGTCAGTGGCTGGGTGTAGTGTGTGATATAATTTGTTATACAATGCAAGTATTAATAAATGATATGTTACTCTAGGAACAGACAGGTGCCTATGTATACCTTGTTGCAAGACAGTGAAAGTGAAAAAACAAAGGAGTAAGTTGCCAACAATATACCCTTATTACCATCCTGCACACTGGAGGCATTTTACCACATCTACCTTATGTCAAAGAGTCTTCCTCAGAACCTGCCAGTTCAAATTTTCCTCCTTTCCTCATGCATTTTCATTCTATGTACCCAGTTTGGATTAACACCTTGTTAACAGTAAAGGTGTGCACCTAAAAATGCAAGGACTCATGAGCAAGCACCCTTTAAGGAGGGGAATGAAGTTAGGTTTCTGGTGCACGTTCTGTGCTGAATCCCTTTAAAGAGAGGAGTAGCAAGGCTAGACTTTCTTTGGCTTAGAGATTAATTTTTCATGGCTTTGTTGGTTAGATTGAAGGTTATTTGTAGCTGCTTCGACTGTTTGGCAATGACTTTTTGTATACCACTTTGTTAGGCTCTTTAATGCTTTAACAGGAGGTGCGGAAACTCAGGAAATGTGAGGAAGGATCAGTACCAAGAAAATAGCTTCTAATGGAGAAAAGTTTATCAGCAAGCAGCTGTGCATGAATTCTTCTCCAAGGCAGAATAAAAGTCTGGCAGAAAAGCATAGTTCCTGATGGAGGAAAACAAATCTAGTAAAAAATCTATCATGTATAGGTAAGCCCACTATGAACACCATCTACTGTGGCCTTAGGAGGAGTTAACAGCTGAATCTGATCCTAAGTAAAAATATTTGCACTTCCTTATGCTTTATATACTTCACGTATTTATTAGTTGCTTCTTCTGAGAGCAAGAGATAGTTGCCAATGAAGGCTAGAATACGCAGTTTCATTAAAATAACTTTGGTCATGTAATTTAGAGGGATATAAGCTATGGCTGTTCATATACGCCATAAAATGTAATTACTTTCTACCAGAATTTAGCATTGCTGTATTGTAACATAGCACCAGTCAGCAACAAAGTTACAGAACATATTTTGAATTATACATAAAATTTCCATCTTTCATTAGAAACAATGCAATTTTAAGCCTTTCTTAGCTTTCAGCACCATTTAGGGTTTTTTAAATTAAAAATTAAAACTGACACATTCTTCCACTCACCTTTTACAACTGAGTCTGACTTTTTACACAAAATGCCAGAAAAACTGCAGAGTGAGAAAAATGTGAGTGACTGAGCATTGAATTTCATAAGTACACTCACTTTATATCTGCATGTAATAAGCTACAATCAACTGGGGATAGCAGTATTGAGATAAGAAGGCAGAAGAGAATGTATTTTTTTACTAGCACATCCAATGTGTTCATAGATAAATCAGCAGGTTGGCCTGCTTCTAACAGCAACTTAAAAATCATTAACGCAACGACTTCACAGTTCCTTCTGTGTAACATGAACACATCACAACCCCTGGCTCCTTAGTGGGATAACTTAGGCTGCAAACTTAGGTTTACTGCAAGCAGCTATGTATCACTTAATATGTGGGATTTTTATAAAGACTTAGGTACTTATCACCAGCTTCCAGAACAGAGACTAGCAATATTGCAACCCTAGCAGAACTGTCGGTGCTAAGCTCCACTGCTGCCTTTGTCTTCAGTTTGCCTGACTCTCGTGGCCCAAACCAAGCTGGAGCAAAGTGACAGTTTAGTAGACATAAGACATGTTCCTCTGAGTACAGTATAGCCACCTACCCTAAATGAATATCCTTCAGGAGATTTCTTAGACTAATGGCATGTCAAAAAGAATGCAGGTGAAGTCATGTGTCTACAAAATGTGCCTAAAGGACTGACCATTTTTTCCTAACAGTGTTGCTGTTCTTGTAAGAGGGAGTTACCTCTCACAAGAGTTTTTGCCTTGAAAACTACAGACAGACAGAGTTCTGGGGACAGGTACTTTGTCCTGAACCGGCATTTTGCCAGAGCACACATCTGCAGGGCTGCTTTTTAACTCTGCTGTTCAGTGTTTGTGTTGTGTTTCCTGGTGTGTTGGAGTCTTTTTCGGAAGGAGAACAGTGAGAGCTAAGCTGGCAAACTTTGGAGGACATCAAAAGGCCAATCACATGGTTAAGACAAGGTTCAGTCACGATTCACACCAACATGATTCAGATCATGTACGCAGGTAGCAAAGGACAAGCAAATTATTTTTAGAGAATGTCAGAGAAAAGGCATTAACAACACCATTTTACCAGGACACTAAAGCCTACTAAGGGTTGTCACGGTAAAAAACAGATACATTTATCACAAATCAAAACACAGATTTGGGAAAGCTACCAAGTTTCCTTTTCTTGTAAACAAATTACAACCACTATGGCTCATTTAGGAGCAAAAAGTTTATGTCTGGTTAGGAAATTTAACTTATGTGGAATGAGTAGGAGGCTCTGTCTTGGATCATGAAAAGCAGAGAATCAGCCCTGTCTCTCTACAACTTACATGTTTTTCTCCTCTTCTTGACTCAACCTAGTCTAGCTGGCCACTGAAAAATCTGTAAGATAGTAGTTTCAGGGAAACATTCATTTCAGCAACAAGTTGAAGATCTGGTTAAAGCTGGTTATTCAAAATTCTCAGTTCCTCTGTCTACATTTCATTTCAGATACTGCAGATGCCTGTGAGTGTCTGGTTTGTCTAGATTTAGTTACACTTCCTATACTTTAAAAATATTTTTCTGTTACTTTTTCTTGTAAAAAAATCCAACAATCCAATAACAGGTAGGAAATTAATAATTCAGAAGATAAAGAAGTTAACAATGTCCTGCCAAGTAGAACTGTAAAAGTAAACAAAAGGCAATGCAGTTGTACCCTTTAAAGCTCTTAACTAAGATGTAGAAGGATCCTTAATATTGGTTACATATACTGACAGGGAGAAATAACATCCCAGAATATCTTACATTACTCTGATACAGTAAACATGGCACTAAAGGAGTGTCTAATGAGAAACTACAACAAACATGACAATATTATTGTTTAACAAATACACATCTCTCTAACCTAGGTAGAGAATTAATCTGGGAGGGCTTGAAAATCTCACAGGTATCAGAAAATAAAGGCAGGGTGGGTTTTAAAGCTCCTTGCTACTGTTTTTCTAATAAATTTTATTAAAATGTATACGTTTTATACACACTGGCATGGTGGCACTGGCTAAAACCTCAAAGGGATTATAGCAAAGTGCAGACATTAAGAGCAATTTAGATTAAAACTATAGGATGAAGGAATGATACTGATGTTATGTCAGAAATATATCACTAAAAATATTTCATTTTAAGCGTTCCCACTACCAAGGTTGTACCACATAAATTAATGACTGCCAAACATTTTTCACTATTTGAAAATTCACCTCTAGAAAATATTTACAAAACAGATGATTACAGAATGCCCAGGCTAAAAAAAGAAAGGTTAAAAATAGGAAAAAACAAACTTAGTATTCAAGACCACCTATTTATGAATGGCCACAGTAGTTCATATATTGTTCTGTTAGCAGCACAAGTAGCAGCAGTGTGAGTAACAACAGGGCAGAAGTATACTGTATTTCTCCCTAATGCTGTCCGAGACGCTGTTTTCAGCTGAGGGATAGATAACAAAGCAACAAAGCGGCAACTTACATAAAAATTAAGAAAGTAAGTAAGAATGGGACATTAACAATAACATCAGCTGGGCACCACATCTCAGCTAGTCACCCTGGTTCTTTCTATGGCCAATGAGGAAAGAGAGGTGTGTTTTCTAGCACAGGAAAAATAGTTTTTTTGAGGATTTTCCCACATATAAATTAAATGCTTGCCACTACCTAACAGTAGGCAAGTCATGCAAACTCCTGCCCTATATAGTATTGATAATGCCTATGTACATTTTAAAATCCACAGCTGTCTGTATCTACCTATCATATTGTAATATAATGTTTGTGGAAGACAGTTCTGGGTATAAAGATCACTAGAAACAAAAACGACCTAAGACTGAAAGCTTTCAGAGACTGTGTTAAGATACATTACGTCTTTACAAGAAAATTTTAATAAATACATTGGAGTTTTTTACCCAAAAGTATAATTCACCTGGATTATAGTTTACAGAGGAATTGCAAATTATGCCTTAGAAAAAGATAGTTCATATGCTACAAAATTATATTATTAGTAATGACACAGCTTTTATATGTAACAAAAATATTGTATTACTTAAGTACTGCTAGCTTTCAGTTTAGCACAAGCAGAGCAGAAAAGCTGCAATAGTGTGTTCTAATTAATCATAAAAGCACCATGAAAATCTGTCTTCTAAATAATATACATTTCTAGTTCACATCACCTTTAGCCTGAACTTTTGAAGTGTAGAAATGCTAGCAATTTTTCAATGGCTCTCTCATCTGTTCCTGTGGCTACCCAGAGCATAGGCTTGATTAGTTTCCACAGATTTGTGCTCTGTGCAGCATTCATTGTTATTCAAAGGGTCAGAAGTCAGAGGGGAAAAAAGACCACATGAAATAAAGCAACTTTTATATACAATTCTTTGCCTTGTCATACTTTGCAAGGAAAGAATGTAATTTATCAGGAAAGAATGTAATTTAGCCTATGAGTACTTGGTTTATTGCCGTATGATATCTTCTGCTAACATTTCTCCCAATGGCCTTGTAAGTAAACCCTGATTCTGCATTTCTGAAGCTTGCTGGGATAAGAACCTGTAGGAAATGTGACTATTTAAAGACAGCAACAAGCAGGCACATTATGTAGGGGCAGATGGCAAATCACAATGTTCAAGTGAAATGTACCAGGCAATTAACAAAGGGAAAATAATTCCATACAAAAGGCCTGTAAAGAGGATTTTTATATTTCCCTGTGTTCCTTTCTTCTATGTAACTAACCCCAAAATATAACAGAAGTTGCTAATAACATTCAGATTAGCAGCTTGCCATCTATACATGCTTTATAGTCACTTTCTTCTAAACACTGGTCCATCCTTAAATAATAATAATGGGAAAAAAATCCCTAAATAATACCTCATCGTCTAATTTGGTATATTAACACACATTTTTTTATTTTAATCCCTTTTGGTAAAGTTCACCTAATGATGTTTTTTCCAATTCTCAAAACCCATGCATCAGGATTGCCTCCCACAGTCAGTTTTTCAGAACAGCAGTCTCAGGTGGTGGTTGATTTTGGCACAAGTCTCCTTGCACAGTTCATAATTCAATGTTGTCTCTGGTCTCTTCCTAAACCAGAGAGATGGCAGAGATGTTGATGATGCCTTTAACCGTACTGTGCTCTTTCTATACGCTGTGCAGAGCCTGCTGGTGTCACCAAATCCCAAAAGTGATATAATCCATTTAAGTTCTTGCATCTGTATCCAAGTGGGCTTGACTTGCCCAAAGGCCATGATTGACTCTGTCTGTTTTCATGTAGTGGTATTGTGGTGTGCAACTGAGCTCTCATTCAGATTTTGGCTTGTAGCACTCTATAGTACATACAGTATCAAGCACAGATGACCAGTCTGTGCTTTGAAGCATGTCAAAGGACCTCCTTGGTAAAATGCTGTGGGTTGTTTTTTGGTTGGTTGGTTGGGTTTTTTTCTTAACAAAGGCCTCTCTCACCGGGTGTTTTATCCCAGTCTGAACCAGAGTTAGTCTCTCACCAGACATTCAGCTTAGCCTTCAGAAATTTTTGACTGCCCTCTTAGACATAAGTACTTTGATCCACTCTGCATCCATTTTTTAACCTCACTTATATTCAAAAGCTTATTGTTCAGATTGTTATACAAATACACTTTATTAGAGACAAATTCCTATAGTATTTATAATGCCATTTCACTTACCCTTCTTAGTTTGAACTGAAAACCCGCCTAAGCACAATAGCATCAGAACCAGCTGTTGACTACTGCTACTAAGGCCATTTTCCTGCAGAGTAAAAGATCCCAGCACCCAATGCCATGACATTTTGGGGAGACTTCCAAATTAGATGAAGGTTTTAAACTGTACCCATCTTTCACTCAGGGCATTTTTCCATTTAATTTTGGACTTGACAGCATGTGTTATTCAGACCTTTGAAAACCAGCCAGGTGGGTCTCTAAATGCAACAAGTGGACCAGCAAGAAGGAAAAACATGGCACTATGCTAAATAGGTGCTGAAGTAGCACCAGTGCCTCCAAAAACATGTCAGCCTTTTTTTCTATTCCACCTGGGTGCCAGGCACCTTTACTGAGATGCGTGGTTCCCACACAGAAGTCTTCTCTGCACTTCCTTATTCTATCCCTTTACTTCTTACCCTGGTATTCTCTGGCAGAGTAGAGGAAAGCATAGTTCCTAAATTCTCTTTGAAAACACCCTGGAAAACAGGGATGCAACCAATAAGCAGCCCTCATATCACATATCACTAAGCTCATCTTCTTTTGATATGATTTAAAGTGTTTTCTATCTTCTAAAAATCATTACGCACACTGTTCCTACGACAACCGACCCAGATTCCTAATGAGCTTCCCTTGATACTACTACTACTACTACATGAATGAATAATAATTTCCTGTGGGTAGATTTCCTGTGTCTGTGCTCTAATTCAAAGCTTGACCTGTCTGTCCTGGATTACATGCAGTGTGTCAGGAGCCTCCAGCTTTATGGAGTTTTCTTCCAGCCGAACCATTTCTCCCTCACTGGTTTGGAAATGGATTGGCAGCTCAGAGATGCTGCAGCAGCATGGAAAGCAGCCAGATGACAGCCATGAGCAGGTGTCATTCAGGTTTGAAATGAAAATGAATTCTAGTCGTGTGATCAAACATTTATGGATCTTAAGGGAAAATCAATATCTCCATGAGTGAAAGTTCCTGCTGCCTGCATGATGACTGCTTTAAAGGTCTTGTGCACTACTGGGAAAGCTATGATTTCACTCTTTTATTTTGGTCTTGTATTTCACATAAGAACATGCAGTAACTTTGAAGAGTTTGAGCTCCAATGTGGTAACGCAAATCTACACACTGTTCTATATAAAGTCCTTTAATCTCTCCTGATAAATTTGTTTAATCTCCCCTTATTCAATGATAACAGAATTAAAACTTCAATACGTATACTTGTCTGAGAAAGACTATTTGGTTGCTGGGTTGTTTTCTTTTTTGGGGGGTGAAAGAGGCATAAAACATAAGCAAGACTTTTTTAGAAATAAATTCAAATTAACCAGGAGAAATGTGATGAGGTTTAAAAATGTAAAAACTCACTAATTATCAAATGGACACTTGGACAGTGAATTACATCAAAATATGGGTAGTCTCACAAGGAAGTTAATAAAAACATGGTTAGCCTAGATGACCTAGTGTTGTACCTTTTCTCCTGCTTCTAAAGCCTGTGATGGTACGCTAAGCTTTTTTCCTATGAGACATTTATGAAACTTCATGAATCTCTTACAATGTCTCTCAAGTGTTTGCTGCAATAACACCACTGAGGTGGTTGGTCCCAAGAATGAGTTCTGTGCAGCCCTCAAAAAACTTCAGATATTTTCCACGTGCTTTCTTGGTTTGTTTTTGTGTTTTTTTTTTAAAAATGATTGGTTTTGTATGATACATATATGAACATGCGTTTTTCCTTCTTTAGGGGCTTCATGGTGAATGCATGTGAGTTTTGGTATTTGCTGCACAGTTAGCAAGTTCCACTTTCCTAATTTAATCAACTACTTTGCAGCAATCTATATTCATTCCTGAATCCTGAATTACTTCAGAGATTATAACATGTTAATTTATGAGTGGCACACAAATCAAGGCACCCAATGAAAATTTAGAAGTGAAATCCCTAGAATCAATTCACTATTTTTTACATCTATATGGTCTTAAGCAGTGCCATTATCTAAAACTAACCTATGCTTTTCTCAAAGCTTAGATTACACTTTTCTCAGGTCCCTCTAGAAATATTTTGGACATATGTTACTCTATAGTGCAACCTGGATTCCATATTTCAGTATATTTCACAACCTATGCAGTTTTCCCATCATCAATACTGTCATAGTCACAGTGCTTTGTGGACACAGTTACAGTGTGAAGAGTTAATGAAAAAATGCCATTGTTTCAAATATGTGTTCCTTTAAAGACTCTCATATTAAACCTTCTTGTTTGTAAATAAAAAGATGATTTTTCTGAAAACCTAGGCAGTAACTTAAAAAAAAAAAAAATCCAGGAACTTTTTTCTCTTATTTGGCCTCTCACAATCACAATTTTTTCCAAGTCTACCTTACAAATTGGTTGAGGGCTTTCTTCCATTACCACACCAATTCTACAGAACTAAAAGGTGCTGAGAATCATTTTGGTCAGAAAACAGATACACTGTCAGTAGTTATTTTATTAGAAACATATGTCAAGTTACAAACAGAAAGTTCAAAAGATCTGCCAGATTGAAATACAACTCCAGCAAGAACTCAGAAAGGGAAACCTCTGAAAAATGGTGTTTTTGCCAATCCTTACGAAAGCAGCATATGACCCATCAATGTCACTGAAAACTAGGAGTGTCCAAATAACTGCAAAGCACTAACTGTGTACTTGTAACTGCTTGATAAATCACAAACACATCATCTTGGAGTGCTATTCATATTCCATTGCAATTTAGCATGAAATTAAATCAGTTTACTTAATACTAACAAGGAATATTTGAAGAATTTTTTGCTGCCTCTGCTTCATTCTGTACTCTGCAAATCTGAAATAACTTTCTCTACCGTATAAACCAAAAAGGAATTGCTTTCTGGCTGCTGGCAGGGCTTTCCATCTGTGGAAGACCATCCAGTGCAAGCTAAACTCTATTATGGTTTAGCTGGCAATGAACTTGTCTCTTGGGTCATACTGGATGATTTTACCCTTTACATCACTACTCTGGACTAAGCAAGTCTCAGTAGTTCTCTACCACTTCCATGACATTTGCATGCACTATTTCAAAAGCATGACACCAATTTCATTGCACTCAAGATATACTCATGAACACCCATCAGTGATTCCAGTTCTTCAACAACTTTTATGCAAGTGTAAATTAAACTAGCATCATCACAAAGAAATCTGATTTCAGCAGTAGCTTTTTAGTATGAGGCACCACAACATCCAGACTTCTCTACGTGTGTGGTAGTTCCCCATGCTCTCCATTCACATCACCTTAACCTGAAAATCCATGTGTTTACTTGAAAGATTTTTCTTGGTATTAAACTCTGAACAGTACCTTAATAATACTTCCATCCTAGTGCTGTGTTTGAGAAATCTAGGCAAAGAACACTTTAAAAGCCGAATTTTTTACAAGACCTCTGAATAATAGATTATTACGAGGTGAAGGAGACATTATTTATCCTATATAGTCTAAGCCAACTCCAAATAGGTTTTTACCTGAGATGCTCCAAGTGCTTAGGACTTGGTTCTTCATGCTTACAGTAAGAGTGTCTCTTACGTGGAAAAGAGTAGTTACTTTTTTTTATAACTATCTTCAAACCTTGTCTTAGCTGGGTCCTTATCAAACTGAGAATAATTCCTTCTGGGTGACAGGATGCTATTAACACCAAGCATTTTGAAAACACTTGAATCTGACTGATGCTAGTATAGCCTCAGATCAGATGTGTTTTCCTGGAAAACAGGTAATAATATTCATTTAACATGTCCACTTAACCTGCATGCATCAGCTATATCCCCAAGCTTTGTTGTGTTAAGCTCAAAAAGATATAAATATAATTTGCAATTACTGAAAGCTTCTGTCTGACTTCATGTCTACTAGAAGTGCATCCTTTTCCACAGTGCCCTGGTTCACTGTGAAGCTAGTGACATGCTTAGTCTGAGCTGATTAAAAAAAACATCTTTCACACATTCCTAGCACTTGGGGGTTTGTTTCTGACACTTGAGAAAGACATTTGCTACTTATGCACAGTAGCCTTTTCTACTTCAGCTTGAGAAAAACATTACCTTCTGTCAATGTAAATGTAGCAAAAATAAGTACTTGAACAGGAGGCCTCAGGAAACACTGTTAATTAAAGCAGTATGTTAAAAAATTAGTAGCACAATATCAATGCCTGCGAAAACAGAAAACAAGAGTTTGTGAACACTATTTGCCCTTTTGGTTCTGGAGTTCATTTACAGCCTGATTTTCAGCTGCAACCTCACATCCAGGCTCTAAAGCATGAGGAGCTGCAGCTGTATATTCAGCATATTTGAAAATAAGGCTGCAAGCAGCTTCCTTGTGCTTAGTTTATTTGCTCTGAAATCCAGGGCTGCTCCTGCTGCTGCTGCTCTTACTTCTTTTGAACAAATGCAGTTTAAGGACAAACTTCTAGGAATACATTAATTATATATTTCTTGGATGAGTTTAGTAATGGAACTTAAGAGCAATTTTGACATTAAATTCTTGGAAAGGTCTCTCAAAATTCTAACCTGTGCATGCCTAACTGCTTTTTCCTGGTTTATGTTTTTAGTTTAGGCTGAAAAAACAACAGAGTAAAACCATTTCAAATTATGTTATTCAGAAAATATTACATAGTTAAAAAAAAAATCCTTAGGGCAAACCAATAGGCTTTTTTTTTTCCATCATTTATCAATATTTACTCTCAACATTTGTTTTTGGCAAAATAAAATATAACCAGCTAAACTTCTGAAGCAGAAAGCATTATCTGGTTGTCACCTCCTCTAGGTGTGAGGTGGGGTGGAGTGAGTACGAGACATAGGAGCAGCCTGAATTAAAATTTCATGGGAGCAATAACAAAAGGAGGGAGAGATACATGTAAAATTTTTTTTTTCTCAAACCTAAGCATATCCTAGATTTTGCATACTTCTCAAACACCTGCTGACTAGTTGTTTCTTGGTAGTGAAAATTGCTTACAAAAATTGATGCATTTTATTTTTCTTTGATTTAAAAAAAGCAGGTTAGGAAAGTGGACATGTTAAACAAAATGTTTTTGCATCTTAAGACACATTATTTCCACTTTTTTTTAATTCACACCTTTTATGTGGAAGAATACAAAGGAAGGTGGATAGTGCACAGCATAAAATTAATTCAAAATTCTGTATTTATCCTTTAATCTCTTATTACTTATTATCACGCTATTTAAGAATCAACCTGTGAGCCACTGGACAAAGGATTTATTATTCAAAATACTGTAGCTATATAATGGGGTCACTGCAATCCATCCAATGAAGTTGTACATCAACACTGAGACGTATTTTAAGGGGCTGAAAGTACCAGTAACAATCATTCAACATAAATGCATCGTTCAGTCAACGTGAAAACTGAGGGATATCTTACGCCTGTTAAAGTATCTCATTAAATATATCCATTAATACTGTATTTCAATGGCTAGCTAAAATAAAAGTTGTACTATAGGCTATCAGGAGCCAGACAAAAAAACCCCAAACAAATCCACTAAAATGAAACACAAAGAAAAGCCCATTTGGATTCCATATCAAGACAGGATCAAAACATTTTAGTATTTTTGTCAAAATTATTCAAAAGATATTTACTTTGGTCTTTCAGATACCAGCTGATTGTCCCTTGCCTATCTAGTTATTGCAATTTTCTTCTTCCCTTAACTCCTGTCATTATCTCCATTTGGAGTGTTTCCTCTTTGGTTAATTGTGAGATATTCAACAAGCCAGTAAAAGGCTGATACTAGACTATCATTATACTCTGTTGACCAGAACAGCAATCTGCAAAGCTGAAAATGCAATCTCAAGATCCTGCAGTAAATCAGGCAAAACAGAAACATTGGCTTGATCTCCTGCATCTACAGTGAACACTTCAGCCATTAGCTGACCATTGACGGCTCTGGGGTTTCAGATCTCTACTTTTCCTTTGACTAAAGCAGCCATTTATGAAAAATGTTTTCTTGAACCTAGTGTAGTCAAACCAAAATTCAGTCTTGGTTTAAATTAACTGAAAATTTTCAGTCTGCCCAAAAGATATTTCATAAAAAAATTCCTAACCTACTTTATTGCTGTAGAGATACCTACTGCAATAATAATGATAAAACTAAACAGTTCTACAGTTTTCATTCTTGCTGGAATAAGTATCTGATTAGATGAGAAGGATTACCTTAAGTCTCAGACTTTAAACTGCAATTTGAATGTGTAAACACAGCTGTCTGATATGTCTCCATGACTTACAATGGAAATGGCAATACTCAGACGCTACTATATATTTTTTAAACATTAAAAATAGGAAGCTCCAAAGGCTCTCCTAGGAGGACTGTAAATGCAGGGCAACTTTACTATAATGCAAAGAATATTACTTAGGGATCAGAAAGGAGACGGGAGACATAATGGTCAGAAATAACAGAAGACTAAAATACAGAGAGGTTTCATTAGCAAAGAAAAGCTTTTAGCACACAAAACACTCGTCAAGACAGTAAAAATGTCTGCTGCTTCCTACATTATCCATAACCCACTAAGAGGGAGACCTGTTTGACTTGAATCTGTATCAGACAGGTAATTTACAAAATGCCTCCCTTATAATGGAGTCACTGGTAAAGCTACATCATGAACAACTGAATTTAAAAGTTGAGCCTATTCTTACTGTGCCCAGTATTTTAGCCTTACATAGTCCTTCATCAGAGTTGTTGTCCCTTTCCCTTTCTTAGAGAAAACATAGCTGAACACATACGAGAAAACCAAACCTAAAAATAAAGCAAATTGAGGAATTTCACATTTTATACTAATGAAGGGCAGGCATCCTTCATAACTACTGGCAGAAGGGTCTTACCTGAAGAAGTTCCTTGAATTAAAAAAATATTTCAGAACACCTCTACAACCAAGAATAACAAGTCCTAAGTGAATTGGCAATTTCAGACATTCAGCACCTTTATTCCCTGATATTTTCTTCTTTTTTAACAGCTTTTCATTTCTTTACCACTTTCATTTGGAAAGTCTAACCAATTTGTAGGCTTTTCGGAGTCCTACTAGAAAAGCAAAAGGCAAATAACTTCAAGCATGTTACAGTATTGTTTCCTGTCTTCCTTGCTATTTCCACTACAGTGTCCTCTAACCTCTTCACCTCTCTGTCATTACAGCTCACTTTCTCCCTCTCCTTTGGACCCCTCACTGTCTCAAAACACTCAAGCACCTTCAGTCAAATTTTCTGATCATAGGAGTATAGGTGGCAGATTTTAAAACCCCAAACAAGGAATACAACATATTTTCTTTGTTTTTTGACAGTCTTTGCATAGAGCAGAAGAGACATGAGAAGCTTCATAGCAACTTGAGGGAGCTTTCAAGAGCAGACAGCAATAATCGGTAAATGAAACATTGCATATATTCTTTAATAAAGGATAAAGAATTTGGGACTGGAAAGTCTCTAGCATACAACATTACAAACAACCTTACACAGCAGTGGGGCTGAGAGTTTCAGACTTCTGCTTCCCTAAACCTATACACCTCCCTAAAAATAGCCACGCTGACTCACACTATTTAGTCCAACATTCTTTTCTCATTGGGAGATTTGGAGACCCCAGGAAGAGTCAGCATTTACGGGCTTTCCCATAAGTATCTTTCCATGCTCTATTTGCTGTTGAGTTGAGCAGTCTTCTGAGCTGGAGATTATTTAACATGCCCTCTTTAAATATTTTATTCCACTATTCTCTCTCATCTCTCCTTGACTCTATGGAAATTTCTAGCCAACACATCCTTTGGCAAAGACACCACCACACCCACTGTCCATCACAAGTCAGTCTGGAACTTGGGAGCTTGAAGTTTGGCTTCCACAACTTCATTTGCTTCAACTACCTCCAGCTCAAGACTAGCTTTGCCCTTCTCACACCAATATGCCTTTCAGACCCTGGCACCCTCGCATCCCTTAGTAGTACCTTAAACACAGCATAACATTGTTATGCTCATGACAGCACCACCTCTTCCACAGTGAGGGGGTTAACCACTTCCATCCATGCCCAAAAAGCTAAGGCTCAAAAGTCTAAATCTGCTCAGTTTTGCTTCAGAATGATCTTTTTAGGAAGAAATATGTCTGCCAATATTTTACTTCTTACTAGCTTCTTTTTTTCTTTTTCTTTTTTTACAGAGCCCACTAACTTATCTGTTTAAAGTAATAATTTTTTCCTGATCTTTTACACTTACGATACCATTTCTCAGCTCATATCACAACCTTTATGGGAGCTGAGATTTTATACAATATCGGGTAAAATCAAAAGAAATCTATACTATTTATTTACCTGTTAGCTGCACCTGACCTGAAAAGTTAGGATATGAATGCAACACATGTCCCTTTTTACAACCTATATATCAGCTTTGCACTCAGGAATGATAAAAGATTTTTATGTGACAGCAAAAATATAGTCTACATAATATACATTATTTTCAGTAGATATAGCAAAATATATTTAGTAAAAACGGGGTTCAATGTTACTGTTAAACCATTCAGAGAAACTCTCGGTTTTGATAAACAAGTAAAATGCCACAGAACTGTGTTTCTGAGTCTTAAAAGAAATTAAAGAGGAAGTACTAGTACTTTGAATGTCTAGTGGGAGGGTAGATTATCTCTACCATAGTGAACCCTTCTGCTTCTTGTGTGCTGGTCACCTCACAGGCAATCAGTGCCTAATGCATAAACTTACCACACTTTGATCTGTTGATCTGCCTCAATGAAGACACTAGACTTCATTCCCCATTTAATAATTTTTTTGACAGTTTTTTTCTTCTATGCTGCCTTGCAAAAATGGATGCATCTTCTCCCTAACAACTCTAAAGCTTTTTTATTGCATTCTTGAAATAACTCCTTACAGCTCTCCTCTTCCATGGTACCTGATCTAACTGTGGTTGACCCATTAATACTTTAGGTTTCCCTTTTTCCAGGAAATATTTTTTTTTTTCAACTTCACTTTATTATTTCACTCATTCACTTCATATTTTCACTCGTTATTATAACTTCAATACATTTCACTTCAATTTCTGGGGTTTTGGGTGGGGCAGGGTGTGGCAGTGTGCTCTCCCCACCTCCCAAAAACCTGACCTGTATTTCCCATAATCCTGATCAAGCAATAACCACCAGTGGTGATTATAATAGATGTGTTTGGTCATGATGGCTGCACCTGGCTCAAAGTGGATTCAGGGGAGATAGATAACAACAAAATAGCCAAGGGCAAATTTGAACAATGCACCCACCTAACCATAGTGCTGGTCAGTGCAAGCCAAATTTGGAAGAAACTAAGAAAGTATATAAATACAACTGTAAATTAATTATCTTACTCCATAAATAGTTGACACCCCAGGGCCCGTTGGCCTCTTCTGCATGACAGCAGGCTGCACGCCAGGATCTCCCCTCGAGTAGGGACATCTCTCAAGGTTACTCCTCAAGGTTGAGAGAATCTGTATTGTGTCAGATACTCAGTAAGTGAATTGGAAATAAGCACGCTGAAACATTGAAATCTTAGCTAAGTGATATCAAGGATCGATAGTGCACATATAATCCTTTAGACATAAACAGTTGACCAAGTCTGGAACTGAGTCTGGATCCAGGTGCACCTAGACTCCTCTCTGACAAGGGGGTCCATTCTGAGCCTTGCGACTCAACCGGAGGGTCTCCCTGACAGTTTTGTCTGACCCTGTCCTCTATGCAGTAAATTATCAAGTGTACCTTGCCATCAAATCTTGTTAAATCACTGTTGCATTTATTATCAAGCTTTGTTAAATTGCTTTTTTATATCAATAAACATACTGCTACTTCTTTCTTACAAGTGAAGTGCATCACTCCATCCATGACAGAAGGTAGAAATAACAACCTGTTGGAATGTATTTGAATGGCTAATATCAAGATCTGTGAAGGACGATTTTAGGCATAACTTAATACAAACACAAGAAACTAAGAGCAGGAAGGTAGGAAAGGTCATACTGAAATAAAACTGCAAAAAAAAAAAAAGAAATAGAAAGAAAACCAAAGAAGTGGGGAAGTCAGGAAATGCAAAAAGAAGGAAGCAAAACAAGGCATAACACCGAAGCCCCCATTCCCATATATTGTTAATTCTCCTATCAAGGCCGCTTGCCTGCCAGGAAGACTAAATTCCATTGTGGTCCAGAAGACAGGGCACAATTAATCTTTGCACTCTCAGAGCTCACTGCAGAGAGGAAAGCTCATAGTCCTGTTTTAGTTTTCTGTGTCAGCACTGCATTAAAGCCCATCCTTCCTGCCATACAGAATTGGTCACTGTAGTGGAGAAGAACAATTCATTAGAGATGGAAAGAGCCAGTTATGTACAATCCAAATAAGTTTGAGATCGCTAGCAAAATTGATTCATAATGAGTCACTAAACTTTGAAACTCAAATTCATATATAAACGAAAGTGGGGAAAAATTAATAGAGAAAAAAAGAGATTTTGTTTTCAGCATAAAGATCAATAACAAGATTTAGTACTGCTTCATTTAAGACAAGAGGATGGATAACAGCAGTTCTAATTGCAAAACTGCAGCTTTCAGTGCAGTATTTTCTTACTTACTTAAAACATTATACTGTAATCACTTGTGGTAGCAACCCATGGGTACATGGATCAAAAGGATTACAAAAGTTCATCTTAAGTTTACAATAAGGACAATTATCCACGAAATGTACTCCTCCAAAAAAGGTAGCTTTGCACTGATCTGAAGAGGGAATCTGGCCACACCATGATTTTTTGGATCTCTGAACACTCTCCAGAGTATCAAGAACACATTTTATAGCTCAAAGTATTATTGTACATCAGGAGAAAGACAGGTGAACACTCTAATTGTACCCATCCAAATAACAGGAAGACAAGAATATTGTTCCAATTCTTGCTTAGGAGCTTCTCAGCTCTTCTCCACTATCACAGACTTTTTCTAGTAAGCTGCTTGTATTTATTTCACCTTTTATTTAATTTGCAAATAGAATGCAAAAGTGACCTGAAATGTTCTGACTATCCTGTTAACAGTGATACTTAGGGAATACATACAGATGCTCATACCACATTTATCCCATGCTCAGCTTTTCCTTAGACAAAGCATCACTTTATTTTGAGACTACCAAGTTCCTTCACTCAGTGGTCTGTCATTCAGAATTTATTTGTAGAGTGCCACAAACATCCTGCTGGCACAAAAGCAAACACCCACCAAGTGGAAACTCGTGGCTGGCTGTGAATGCAATCTTTGTCTCCAGTAATTCTCTTAGAAATGTGAAGCAAATGATTTCCTAAGCTGATCTCAAAATGAGGTACATCTGTCATTCAGTTGAATGTATAATAAAGGAGTATGTATCTATCCACTAAAATCCTGACAGAGTTTCTTGATTCATGAGAGAAACTCTGTAGAGCAAAGTTCAGAGTGTACCATGTTTCTGTGAAGACTGTAGATGGGATACATCTCTGCATTGCATCATTTCCCTTCTTCCACTGAAAAAGATGTACACCTCATATAGCACCATTAAGTCAGTAAAGTACCATTAAATCAGAACCTTAATACCCCAAAATATGATCACTGGACAGGGTCACTGTATCACACAAGTCCTATGTTATTTTAGGAGTTGAGAGAGAAATGTGTTTAAGGACTATACAGAAATCATGCTGGGGAAATCAGGCTTTACTGATGTGCTCTACCTAAAGTCTGAGTTGAAATTAATTCTATTATAAAAAAGCTCCTATACAGTACTTCCTATATTTTCTCAATTTTCTCCTAGATAACTAATATTGCCCTAGTGTTCTAGCTGGAAAGAGAATAAAAATAATTTTATAACGACTAGCAGAACAGTATGAAAAATGAATTTAATTTATGTGATGTAAAAGGGATGCTTTGGGTGTTTGTTTTTCTTTTTTAACTCCACAGCCTTTTTCTCACTCACACTGCCAGTACTTTAATCTCCAATAAAAGTTTAGAACAGCATGCCATCAGAGGGATCCAGAGAGTGCTAGAAAAGCATGAGTGTGATTTTTTTAACAGTAATTTATAAAACATTAATAGCCTACTCAGCATCATCTCATTCCCGCAATAGACGCAAGCATCAAATATATTACTGCAAAAAGAAAAACAGAAAGACAAATCACGATGCACTGTCAGACAGTTATGAAGAATCTTAAAATACTTTGAGAGAGGTTTCCCTGTTCACCTAGCCCCCAGTAACATGCTCATTTTTTCCACACATAAGCCGCATGAAATTAATATAAATTGTATGTTTCTTTAACAAAGTGCTTTATGATAGCTATAGAGCCGTTCAGGTTGGCAAGAAGTGTAGCAATAGGAAAGATAAGAAATTCAGTATTTTGTACAGGAGTTTGAATCCCCAAATCTTCCAAACCACTTCCACATTTCCACTTTCCTGATTACCAGCAACAGGAAAATCCTGATATCATATCATACTTGGAATAACCTTGAAAATAATTTGCCATATGAGAACACTAACGATTTTCAAGTTGAGAACAATCAATATGTGTTAAACATACACACTACACAGAAACAGTATTCATTTAGCATTTCAGTCACCAATACTTTGCATCAGTAAATTCAGTTCTAAGATCTCACAATGTATCAATTTCTTAGGGTTGAATTGCATAACTGTTCTGAAAATAAAATCTTAGTCGCAACTGAAAAAGAATTAACAAATTTCAGTAGCTAAAGGAAACATAAAACTTCTGACTACAATACAGATGCTTATATAAATCCAGCTTATTGCAAGGTGTTGGAGATATGCAAAGAGTTTGTGCTTTTAGAAAACTTAGGCAAATCCTCCTTAGTTCATCTTTTAGTAACCAGAAACTCAGCGCGTTATGCACAAGGAGACAAATTTCTACATGCAAAATGTATGGGGAAGGGTGGAATATATGTTTTTTTCTTTTTTTTTTCCTTAATAAAAATAGTTTCCAGTATCTTTAGAGTGAAAAGTTGCAGTAAATATTGTTTAAAAAATGCAAAAGTAAAAGCATGAGCCAAAACAGATAATGAGTTCATTAAACTAGACACATCCCTTAAGTATTTACGAAACTTGAGGAGAAGCATGAGTTTATTTTTCAAAAAAATGCTTTCCTGTAGTTTGGAATTGCTAATAGGATGATTCTGTCGTTCTTGTGCATAAATAAATAATGCTGGTAGATTGCTTTAGCCACTGAAAACAGCCAGGAAAATACAGTTTTCTCAGCAAATGCAGTAGCATATTTAACAACTAAGTTGAATAGTTTCATGCAACCTAGACACATCCATTACAATTTTACATTTCCCATAAGTTATCTGTTGTACTTTTCTTCAGCCCTGATCTTCTCTAAGGTTCAGAAAATAAAAATGAAAATAAAATCAGAACCTTCCTGAAAATAAAATCGGAATCGCAACTGTCTTTCTACCCTTAACTGCACATCAAAACATCCACTTAGAAACCCTTTACATATTGGCTCAACTCCAAAATTTGACACCTGCAAGTCTGAACAATTTTGGATCTGTACTACAGCAAAAACTTGTCCATAAATATTTATGAACAACATGACAACCATGCACAAAATATGCATTATTAAAATAAATGCCCTGTACAATCCTAATGATAGAGATCCAGAAAACTAATACAGAAGGGAATTTCTGAGTAGCTTAAAGATGTCTTACATTGCAATAGTATCCATTCAAACTCAAATTCTTACACTATCCATATTGTTTCTTCTAAACAAATGGTGCTGAAATCACTGAGTATTATCTTTTGTTTAGCTTAGAATTTGTCTCCATCCACATATTTTTAAAAAATGCATTCAGGCTGGGTTTCTAAAAAAGGAGTATTTTTATTGCCTGGTAAAATTATATTTTCTATCCATGAAAGCATAAGACGTCTTGAGTAACAGTATCTGTAAAGGCAATTGTTCCAGCTAAAAGTGTGTCTACAGGTGCTTGACTGTTGCTCTACAAACTCTTTCACCACTTCTCTGCCCTGTGGGTTGATGCGGGTTTTCATGCAACACAAGACACCTGACTATCCTCCCAGTGTTGAATGTGAATGTGATACAGCAGAAGTAGTGCTCAGCCTCTCTCAGTACATAGCAGGGTCTGGTCCTACTGCATCATGGGTATGGCGGCTTTCCTCAACACAAACCTATTGCTTATGAACTGCCATACAAACATGAGAAGTAAACAAGTCATGCCAGTAAATAAACGTCTTGGCTAATAAAGTTGAATCCCATCTAGAGGGAAAAGTGGGCAATGATAGTCAGTTTAAATGCAATTAAATGAAATCAACGAGCATTGCACAAATACCTTGCTGTGCAGATAGACTCATACTGGGTCTATAAATGTCAGAAAGGGTCATTCAATTCAATTTCCTGTGTGGATAAACAGCAGCACTTTCCTGAATGGATCAGCGCTGCGTGGAAATCCATATATGACAAAACCCATCTAATTCTGATTGAAAAATTGCCAGCAAAGTGTAGCTTCTAGCAACTCTTATCTTTTGCAATGGACAGTGCTGTGGTTGTTGCAAGAATGTGCTTTTTTTAGATTAAAACTTGCTGTCTTCCATCCATGACTCTTGGTGTTCTTGCCTGTTAGAATATAATGTCATCTTGCCAAGCGTGTGCTGACACTGATCAAATCACCTCCTAACTTTCCTCTTTGAGGAGTGGCTGGATTGAGCTTTCTGACATGACTGCGTGGTATAGCATCTCTCTGGTCTTTAATGTCATTCTATATTCTATATGCTAGCAAGGGGGAGCGGGGGGAAAGTCCTCCATAAGAAACAATACCTATTTTTGACATGTTATTTTAGTTCTTAGTTGAGTTGGTACAGTGTTTGAATGCATATATCACTCTTACAACATTAGTTCTAGCTCCTCTATTTTTAACTGCATTATAAATGCATAAAACCTGCACTGCAGTTAAATTAAGGAATCAGAAAGCTAAGTGCTCAATGGAAACAGACATTTCCCCAACCTCATGAGAGCAACTATTCAAAACAGTCTGTATGAAGTAAATTCTGTCGCTGGTTTTGAAAGCATTTACCCACGAATCCTGACAGTTGCCAATACTGAAGCAAAGCTTCAGCACACATCCTTGAAGCATCATACAAACATCACCTTTTCAGTATTGCAACAAAATGTATTTATGTGGCAAAAAAGTCTATACATGTCAGGAATGCATCAAATATAAGAAATTCCTAAAAAGAAGGCATCCAATGCTTGCAAAAGAATCCTGTAAAAAAACAACCAGCTCAAGGCACCTGTAAGGTTCACTGCAGAACTGTAAGGTGCACTAAAGCCAGGTCTTACATATTGAGCTAAAAGCTCTTTGGAAGAGGGATTGTGCTTTTCTGACCCTAAGCACTGTCACACAAAGCCCTTCAATATGTGACAGTCATTACTATAAAGTAACGACGCTGTCCCAGGCTGCTTAGCTTACACTTTTAGGCCCTGGTCCTAAAAACATTAATGCAGTCAGACAATGTATGCATCTAAGAAAGCCTTTTGATTTCAGAGAGGAAACACCTTTCTGCAAACAGGCACTCTGTTAATGGCCAGCAAGTTTAAGACTCCTATAGCTTTACTTATGCAGATTTTGTGTAAAGATGCTTTCAGTGAATTTAGAACAGAATAAGTCATTAAACAGAGGAAGTCTACAAATGTAGTAAAAGAATTGCCTAGCAAGATACTCATCTGAGTATGTTTCAATGTCCTTCTCTTTAAAAAGACCTTCTGATATATGGAGGACAACCTAGTTGAATGAATAAACTGCAATCAGTTTCTCAGTGTGGCTTGTTTGGGA
>NW_010972687.1:2254063-2254439 GCF_000737465.1 Haliaeetus leucocephalus | reverse complement strand
GAACTGTTTTTGTGTGTCCTATTTGTTTAGCAAAAGTATTTTTGGTTCTGTTTTAACATGACAGCACCTGTCAGTTATGACTGATATGAAGAAACACTTCAAGGTTATATCAGCAAACATGTTTGAACACGATAAAATAAAATTTGATGGAATACATTCATGGCGTCTTGTTATGAATTAGTGCTTGAGAACATGCCAGAACAGTAAAGGCTGCTTGAAAGCTCCCTACCTCCACTGCTTTCTAGAGTATAATTCAGTATGGCAACACACTGGGTTCATAAAGACACTGATTTGCTGCAGTCCTGTGTGAGGCACATCAAACAGCGTGATAATAAATGAAAGCAGGGACTACACATAAAAAGTTACTGCAATAAAG
>NW_010972687.1:2248925-2254053 GCF_000737465.1 Haliaeetus leucocephalus | reverse complement strand
GGGGCGGGGGGAAGTGTATGTACACCAGGAAATGGACTTTCACAGACAATTCAAATATGGAGTAAGTTCAATTCACTGACTGAAAGCTCTTTCTCAACAAAAGTGTTATTTTTCCATTGTGCTTAATAGTTTTTTTACTAGCTAGTAAAAATAAAGCAGAACAGGTAAAATACTGGCCCCTTCTCAGTTTATTTGGAAAGTCAGCATTTCTTCCTGAAATCTTAATTCAATCTCCAAAAAAGAAACGTACCATCTAAAATTGGCAGTGAAACAAATATAGACAATTTTATTGGGTACAAACAAGCATTTTAGAAATACGGGGAGGAACAGAAAAAACAGCAGGCTGAAATTACCTGTGCTGAAGAGTCATCAGCAGTAGAAAAAGAGTTTGTTATTGAGAGCTCATATGACTCTAAAGGCATCTTGGTAATGTCAAAGAAAGAAACAGGAACACCTTGGACTTCAGAGCAAAGGCTCTTAGCTGTACACAGTACCTCCCACAATGGGAACAGTGTCCTTGGGGGCGACAGCCATGCAGCCAGGAGGAACAGGAGAACAAGAACTAGAAGATTCAGCAGGGTAATTCTTGGTGATTGCCCAGTGCAGCACTACTTGTGACTATTGCTGCAGAGAGGTCTGTGCACAGGGATAGAAGCCACAGCTGGCGCTGGAGGGGCAGCTAGTGGGCATGAAAAAATGGAACACAGAAAGAAAATTTAAGGAGTCCTTCCCTCCATAGAGAAAATTGCCAGGTCATGGTACAAAGTGCTTCATAATGAAGACAGCAAACAGCCTGAAATAAAGTAAATCACTTTAGATTTAATATGAGATTGGATTAGCAAACTCTTGTTCCGTTATTTGTAAACTGGAAGTGCTGCAGATACTACACTGTATAAGTTATTGGATTAAGTCACTGCAATTTTATCATTATGACTATAATGATCAGTGACTGAACTGCTCATGCAGTCTGCTTGTTTAACCTTTCATTAATTAATGCACTAATTTATTGAAACTTTTTTACTTGAAAATGTTCCACTGAGGCTTCATAATATTCTTCTGGTTTCCTCAGGTATTCCCAATTATGTTTGCTGTTCAAACATGAAGGGATGCACTTGACAGGTTCATACCTCTCCCGTTAAGTATACCGATGTGTTCTTGTCAATAATTAAGGTGAACTGCATTCCTGTGCTTCTAGATCTAACAGGCAAATCATTGCAGAATAAGTTGCACTTTAACTCTTAGGCAAAGGAAGTCAAGGTGGTGATTACTCTGCGGAAAAAATACCTGGTTTCCAGAACCAGGGGTGTGATCATGGGTTAAAGTATATCTTACTAAGTAGCCAAAAGGAGTTTGCTTTGTTTTGTTTTTTAAAGGCAGGTGATCAGCCACCAATGTCTTACACTAGACTTCCAGCCCACAAAGATAGGGTGGGGTTTTTTTCCAGTTATTTTTGAATTCTGGAACCCTGGCTAGCTTAATGCACCACACATACAGGTGGACCTGAAGACACTTGACACAACAATGTAGGCTAAAAAACATCAAGTGTTTTGGGCTTACTCAAGTGTAAAAAAGCTAATGGATTACAGACCTGTGCCAATTTACAGCAGTCTGTAAGCTTTATCCCTGCCTCTATTAATTCATTTTGTATGTAAGAAAGGTCTCCAAAAGCAAAGCACACATGACACTTTTTACACTATTACTTAATTAGGACAAACACCCACCTTTAGTAGTTATCAACATGAACTTCACAAGAAGATTAATTTCACACTGGAGGTGAAATTTCTTAATATCATGGAGACATTTTAAAAGTACACTTAAAACAATGTATATGTGAAGGCAAGTGATAAGTTGAACTTCTTTCTTTGGAGGAAGAGGTCTTTGCACTCTCCTGCAGGTAAATGAAGTAAATACAGAGGTATAACCAATAGATTCTGTGACTTTTAATTTAAAACAGCTATACTGAATTTAGTACTGCAGCCCACGGGGCTTGTTAAAATCTGTGTGAAGACCTAAGCACTATCTTCTCCTATCTCAACGGGCTTTAAAATTGCTCTGATGTAATATTAAACAACCAATAAAATGGTATTTTAACAAGAGTGTATTATAGAAATAGCTCTGCAAGCAGAGCTGCGCTTTGAGATAAAAGCAGTGCACACCCCTCTTGTACACCTTTGTTGGGAGTCACAGCCCATCAGCATAATGGCCTGCCCTCATGGGTGTCCAAGAGGAGCCCCAATGGCCATCTGCCTCCAATTCTGGGGAAGCAGAAGCACTTGTAAAGCTGCCCCTGCAGTGCAAGATGCCCAGGAAGGATCCCTTGTGCAATGTGGCATCTCCATCCAGCTATGCATAGGCTTAATTTATGGCCAAACACACAAGCTAGCAGCATAGATTAGCAGGAAAACCAGGGCAAGGGAGGAAGGCACCTTGCTGCCTCTCGAGGGAGGAAGGAGCTGGCACAGCCTCCCTCCCCACCCTTGGCACAGACAGTCTTTGCTTGCAGATGCCAAGGATGCCAACCACCTCTCACTGCAGGTGACTCACATCTGGCACTGACGGCACACCTACCCACACAGATAGGCCAAAATGTCCCACCCAGAGCCGGAGGCAAGAGATCTCATCTCTCCGGGAAGCTGGGGCCGTAGGAGCGAGGCTTTGGAGTCTTGCTACCCTGGTCGGCTTGTTGGTGCCAGGCCAGAGGTGAGCTTGCAGGAGATCAGGGGAGTGAAGACAAGTGAAGGAAAAAAAATGAGAAGAGACCCACCCTGGAAAAACCCTAGACGCTTCAACAAAACCAAACTCTCAAGGGTTTATGAAACACTTGTGTTGCTGAAAGGTTATACTTGTATAAGAGCCTAAGCCTTCTTACCTGTCCCAGTACTAAAAGAAGTCTTATTATACTTACTATCCTAGGTAAATGCCAAATAAGCAAGTATACAGATGCTTTTCAACACCATACTAAGCACAGTACACTGCATGCTCTTTTCAATAAACCTGAAATTTCTCTGATGAGGCTGAAAGAATTCTTCAGACCACAATGTCCCTAACCCTCACAGAAACTGCAGCACTCCTCAAGCAAGACTATTGTACAACTACTGAAATGTACATCTTCCCAGTTCTCTTTTGAGTATTAAATTTCCAGACTTCATTAGAGATCTAAAATTCAGACATCCATATAAGTTTTGGTCTGCAAACAGAACATAGGCTTTTAGAGGCACTGTAGCATTAAATGAAGCATTCAAAATAATCTGCTTTGGGTAAATCAGTTTATTAAAAAGCCTTGTACTTGAAAACAATTAAAAGATGCCATCCAGTGGCTTAAGGCAGCACAGAGTTAATATAAAACTGGGAGCAGGATTCAACTACAATGACATCTAGTGGTGTAAGATATCAAATCGGCAGAACAAGTTTCAAAAACAACTAAAAAATAATGTTTTAATAATGTTACTTTTAAATTTAACTGAAATACAAGTTAATCGACTGTATGACCTAAAATACATCTTGCTAATTCTGTTGTATCATTTCTTTTTTATTTAAAAACATGGCACAGCACATCATACAGTATTATTAGTAATTCTGAATATCTATTACTTAAAAAATTATTTTAAAGCAAAAATAATAAAGAAATTATGAATACACTTCTATTATCCTAATGGCTTTTAAATTAGTATTGCTTGTAAAGCTAAGTGTCATACAAGCCATTTAAATGTAACTTACTTGGTTCGTGAATCCTATGGATTTTAAACCAAAAGCATTATTGTAGAATGCAAGTTACAGGAGGCTTTAGAATCCCTATTAAAAATACTCTATGGATTGGTATATTGGATAAATTACATTTCTACAGAGTCATATTATTTTCCGATCCAACATAGCAATATAGCTGGACACTCATCACAATTTTATTGTATTAATAAGAGTGAGTAGTCTCATAAATGAAGTTTGAAACAGCTGTTGTACATTGCTTGCAATCAGTTATATTAAAATATGAATTCAGTAACTGGGGGCAGCTTTTTCATATTATTTCTTGCATATTATTTCTTCTGTTGCATATCTTTGAGTCTGGTTTCTGAAAAAAGCCTTAAAAGGGAAGAGATCAGGCTGAGTTGATGCAATGCAGGTATTCCAGATTCCAAGAATACCATGCTTAGAGAAAGCTCCCCAGATGCGAAGGAGGGAAAGGAGAAAAAAAACTTTTAAAAAGCTCCATCAGGAGACAGGACCTAGATCTCCGTTACTTCATGTGACAAATATCAATATCAATTACATTGTATGCCAATACAAAAAAGACCTTGCAGATACTCATCTTAGAGAAACAAAGAATGAGGGCTCACATTTTGAAAAATCTTTAGTCAAGTACCAAGGTACTCTGAAAAGCATTATTCAGTTAAGATAAATATTAACTGAAGAAGAAAGTGCTAACTTCTGTGTTTGCTTTTAGGTTTTATATATTTTGTACAAATTATGTACATGTATCAACCACTACATCTCTGAACGGAACATCTGGTTTAACATCAGTAAGAATTATAGTGTTGGTTCAACACATTACGCGGCTGAAGTGCTGTGCAAATAAAGAAGTAAATTGTAATAAAGAAGGCTATGCTTTCTTCCTCAGAGATGTGGCGTCACTGGCAGCAGTCCCCAATGACCCTGTGCTGAAAAGACCCAGACTTCAGCTCTGAAGGTGCAGTGAATCTCATTTTGAAATATGGGAGATGGAAACAACAGCAGTTGATTTATGAACCAAGTCCTGGAGGATTCATGCAGTTCCAGCCTTAGGTTTAAGCTTGTAAAAGCATAGGAGTAAGAACATTATCTTGTTAAAAAATAATAATAAGATAAACAGACTGGAGAATAATAGATAACCAATCAGTCATTGATGTTCACTCTGAAAGAATAGTGCCCATACACATGCACAGATTTTTTCCATTTGAATTTAGTCTAGGACAAACTGAATATATAATAAATGCAGGAAATGCAGAAAAAAACCCCAAACAACCAAAACCCAAAAAACAATGGAGAAAAAGATCAGAGTAAGAACAGAAGAGTAGCAGGGGTGAGGAGGATGAAAAAGAGGGGGGGGGGGGGGGGGGGGAATGAGTTTTTTACAAAAAACACAAAGTTCAACAAT
>NW_010972687.1:2163997-2248915 GCF_000737465.1 Haliaeetus leucocephalus | reverse complement strand
GTGAGGAAGAAAAAAGAAGGGGGGGGGGGGGGGGCGGAATATAGTTTTTAGCACAAACACAGCATGTCATACAGTTAGGATATACTATTTGGCCACCCCTAACTACCTGTGTCAAACAATGGCTCCATTATAGTAACAGGTTTTTGTTTAGTTAAACTTTAGCTAGCTTAAACACACGGAGTTCTATACAACTAGTATTATAGGAATTTTGAACCTGTATTATTCAAATAAATCAATCACTATTGTAGAATAACAGTCCTATAAAAATATGGTCCTTTTGTAAGGGGGTCATCTTTAATATAAATGCTGAATTATAGGACTTGAGAATCTGTGTATCTAACTGGAAGTGCACTCTGCAGCATGATTTCACAGGTAAAAAATTCTTAGCTATATTAAACAGGTTAAATGCATAAAATGATTGCTAAAGCAACTTGATGCCAGACCCCATCCATCATCTAAAAGCACTTGTGTGGGCCAGTCTTTGAGTGTGGCAGTTGCCTCAGTCTGTCAGAGCAACATTTATTAATAAAAGGTCAAACTATATGTAAATAAGATAGTTATCTGAACATCAGCTGTGCCATATGGTTTCCTGACTGTATTGAGAAACACTGTAAAGTCAGCAGAGGTGACTGTTCTTTATATTGAACTATTTATCTTTTTATTTAAAGAAATGTTCAAGCCCAGGTGGTATTAATTTAAAGAAATTTTTCTTAGAATTTAAAGTCATAGTAGTGTGACAAATTAATGTTGTACATTTGGGCTCGTCACTTTGGTTTTTTTACATCAAACCAAGTGTACTTTATTTTTTCCAAAGAACTATACAGACTAGTCTGTACTCTCGAGTCCATCCTCTAACTCAGCCCAGAGAGCGCACAGGGTAACTTTGAGTTAATCTACTGCAAACTATTCACTAAGAAAAACTCCCACTTTTCTATGAAAAAAATCTTTATTAAAAAAATAGTTTTATATAAAAAATATTTCTAAACTTGTTACTTTAAACTGTTAAACTGGGACATTTAAACATGTTAAACTGGGCATCATCAGGACTATTCTTCCAATCCTTTTCGTTCCAAATGTTAATTTTACCAGAATGTGATGCATTGTTATTTTCAGGGGAAAATGTAAAAATGGCAAAGTATTTCCAAAATTGTTCTGACTAGCTCCACTCCTGAACTCCAGTTTGAGAGTCAAAGTACATTAAATGTATTTAGCAGATGAAGAAGCTTAATTTCATTCCTGTAGTTGTGAATTTGGAAGTTAAAATACCAAGAAAATTGATATAGTAAGAATCATTTAGTACTACTGATAGTTCTAAATATATTCCCTTACAATAAACTGTAATACCTGTATAATTTTCCTTAAGTAAATATTAGGTGCCTTCTTAAAATCTTCCACTACTTAGTGTTGTTATCCAGCTATCCACAATTCATTACCAGGCACAGATATTTTTGCCACAAAGTGCAACACACAGACAATGCATTAGAAAGGGCAGAGTATGTGAGGGGGTAAATATCCTAAAAATCTTGGGAAAAGTTTAGCAGAGAGTGGGTGTATTTTTTTCTTACCCAGACTTAGAAGAGGCAGATAAAATCTGGTTGTGAAGCATTTTGACAAAAAGCAAAATTCAATTTGCATGATAACAGAACAAATTGTTCTTTCTGCCTAACATGCAACACCCACCCAAGTCTCTCATATGCAAATTGAGTGTGCATATTACTTCAGTATGAATTAAGAAAAAGCTGACTTTGAATTTTCCTTATGCAAAAGCTGGAAAAGGTTATGCCCCAATTCCACTGTTTTTTCATTCAGTATTACTGCTTTTTCTGCAAAATATTATTCACAGTAATCACTCATCTTGTGATTTCTTTGGAAAAAGTATCTCGGGTATTGAAAGTAATTGGTAATTATGTTGCTGAAATGTTTTAAAAGCAACAGCAGAATAAAAAAACCTTTAAGACACACACACAAAAAATGCTCATGAGTGACTAACAGGAAAGTAGCCTAAAGGATCTATCTTCTAATTACAACTTCAACTTTTTAAAAGAACACAACTACATAGGGTCAAATAGTGCTTAAGTTTTTATATGTGGACCAAAAATGAGAAAGAAATTATTTACACTGTATAATACCTTTATGAAGATTAATGCTATTTCACCAGTGTATTAAGAGACAGTGTTACAATGTTTAGGAATCAGAATAAAAGCATTTGCATTACATGGAAGGAAAGGATTCTGAAAAATCATATTTAACGTAGATATGTTTTTCAGGATCCACTGAAAGATTATTTTTATCATATGATCATAAGATCTTGAAGAGAGATACTAATTAAGTGAAAATTTGAATGCTCAATTTTATGACTGTCATGGTTTAACCCCAGCTGGCAACTAAACATCATGCAGCTGCTTCTCCCCCTTCCAACACCGGGACAGGGGAGAGAATAGGAAAAAAAAAAAAGTAGAACTCATGGCTTGAGATAAAGACAGTTTAATAGGACAGAAAAGGAAGAAAATAATGATAATGATGATGATGATGATGATAATAAAAGGATTGGAATACACAAAACAAGTGATGCGCAATGCAATTGCTCACCACTCATCAAGCGATGCCCAGTTAGTTCCCAAGCAGCGATCCCTCCCAGCCCCACTCCCCCCCAGCTTATATACTAGATGTGATGTCACATGGTATGGAATACCCCTTTGACCAGTTTGGGTCAGCTGCCTTGGTTGTGTCCCCTCCCAGCTTCTTGTGCCCCTCCAGCCTTCTTGCTGGCTGGGCACGAAAAGCTGGAAAATCCTTCACATAGTCTAAACACTACTGAGCAACAACTGAAAACATCAGTGTGTTATCAATATTATTCTTATACTAAATCCAAAACATAACACTATACCAGCTACTAGAAAGAAAATTAACTTATCCCAGCCAAAATGAGGACAATGACTAAAATGCCAGTGGATGTTTGACAAAATATTATAGATTTCTATGCAATACAGTAATGTGCGTATGTAGCAGGCAATACAGTAATCCACGCAACTGCGACCAGTGAATTCACTTTTAAAGGAAGAATCAGTATTTTGAATAGCCTTAGTCAAATTTTCTTCTACATTTCCTAAGCTACTGTGTGTTGTTGCTAAATAGCTACTTCTCTGGTAATGTTTTAGTTGCTGCTGAACTGATCCTTACACACTTTTTTAGTTTTACAGGAAATCGAATTGCTAATGTCAGTATCCTGAAATATTAAAAAAAAAAAGTTGCTGCAGAAGTTAATAGAAGTTAACAGAAGTAGCACTTACAAAAAGTTGCACTTACAAAAAAGCAGAGTCTAAAACCATACATCTTAATGCAATACTGATTATTGAATCTAGACCATGTTGTGTTGAGTGAATCGTGATGGCATTAAAGATTCGGGTATTTTTCAGTGTTTTCATTCTCCCTACTCTCAGCACTATTCTGTCATAGTTCAGAAAAAATTAAAAGTCTTCTATATTCACTTCCTTCATCTCAGTAAACCTATTTTCTTGAGCATGGCCTCTGCCAACTATAAAAAAAGAGTTAGCAGTTCTTAAGCAGTCGAAGTTATCTTTCAACCTCAACCTTATGTGACACAAGCACATAAAAGAGATTAATACTTAGAAACATCACCTTAGAAGCTGCCAGTGCAACAAAAAGTTGTATTGTACCCAGAGAAATATTATTTACAGAATAGTCATATGAGTCAGACATTTGGAGTTTTGTACATGCCAAATCTTGCAGGAAACCTAGGTGCATTTTCTGATGCTAATTCTTCAAGCTAAGAAATGGTTCAACCTCACTGTAAAAATTTAGGACAACAGAAATGAAATACATTATCTCTACATTTATACTGAATGAGACACAAAAAATATTTAAAAAATGGAAAAGCAGACAAGTGACGCACTTGCTAGTGGCATACAGGCTGTTTCCCAGCCAGAATAAAAAGAGAAATCCAGGGACCTGTTTTCAGCCCATGGCTTCTCTTGGGTGGGGGAACAGGAGAGAAATGGGGATGAGAGGCAACTACAATAAGGGTCTTGTGGAAAACAAACAAACAAACAAACAAACGACCCACACAATCCGTCTCTAATTTCCACTTCCCCAAAAGCCCACCACCAACCAATCAGAAATCCAGTATGGTCAGGCATCAAATGTTTGTTGCTTGCTTGGTTTTACTATATGTCTTTCACAGGAACTTAGCTGCTTACTTATCAGCAGATGCTTAAGATCTAACAGGGGACATTGCACAAATGAAAGTATCTTTGTGGAAGGTAGTAAGAAGTTGGTAAAAGGAAAAAAGTTGTTGAAAGTTATTGAAGTAGTGGGAATAATCCAGGGACAAGAAAAGATCAATGTTTATGGCAGAAGGGTTCATTTTCAAACATTTGTATGATTCTTAGACATGCAGAAATATCCCTACAAATATAGTTAACTGAATTTAACACAGAATGGAATTAATTAATGTAATTCTAATAAATAAACTTCTTCATTTTTATCAGCATATAGTTTTGTGATTCAACTCCTGTTTGGATGGGTGTACTAAAAACAATAAATAATGCAGACTGCAAAAGGAAAAGAGTCACTTAGTAACATGGACATACTTGGAAATTCTTCAAAAAGTTCCTCTGGCTATAAAGAAATCTGTATACAAGCAGTTAAGAACTCTTCCTTCTTTTAGTTTCTACTAATTGCTTATTCTGTATTTGGTAATATGTTTCTTAAGTAACATAAAAAGATTAGTAAGACACAGGGAAAACAATGCAAGCATTGTATGAGAAGACTGATTCACCAATGCCTTTTTTTAATCTTGAGTAGAGGAATACTATCATTTCCGAGTATGCTCAACAATTAAAACTGTAATAGCAAACAAAGAAGATCTTTGATACAGCCATTCAGTAACATACACTTTGTTTTTAAGCACTGATTATATTTCTTGCTATTCATAGGTAATTATTAATATCATTCAAAATAACTACTATAAGCTAAGTGCTGATTATGCTTCTGAAGCATTTTCTAAACCTAATGAAGGAGTTTTCTTCTTCTTCTGAAAAAGGAAGAGAGGAAGAAATGTTTCCAAGCCTTAGCTTATTCTTATATTGGACTACACCTTAAGATAGGTTTGCCTCATATGGTTTGAGCCAGCGGTTGGACTGGAGGCGGAGGACTCCTGAAGTCACTGTCAATCTTAGTTATCCTATGATCCTATCCTACAATCACATGTATTTGTTGGATGATTATCAGTAAAGTCTCCATGCTTCTCTGTTCATATTTCTCTTACAAGAAGTGCTTAAAGAAATAAAAAAGAAAATTTAAAATAATGGCTTTGGGATCTTAAAACTTCATAATAAGGTAGCAGTCGTGTGATAATAAGGTGGCTGTTGTGCAACTTATTTTTAGCACTAGGCAAAAGTGTATTTTCAATTTCTCCATCTCTTGGCATAAGGATTTTTTCTTCAGTGATAAAACAAAATAAGTAGTGCTGTCCAGAAATAAAGATTATTCTCTGTAGCTAGCCTTCCTAGCCATAAAATATACTTTCCATGGGTGTTTGTGTCTCAACTATTACTGCCATTTTAAATGGATGAAAACAGTTGCTGCAGTTATGACCTCCTCCTAAGATTTAGCAAAGTAGGTAGGTAGGCAGAAAGATATCGGCATTCTTAGTAGAAGCATATGATCTTTTATTTTTATGACTGTTACCCTGCATTAAGCCTACATATTTTTGTGTTTGACTATACTACATTCAACTACTATAAATTGCTCCATACAGTGCAATAAATAAAATACTTTCTGTTCATGATTTCAGTTGGATTATGTAGAGTGCAAAAAGATAAATTATCTTCACTTTCATAAAGTCAGATTATTAATTCTCTGACAGGAAAATTAATTAAATTTTTAAAATTAAAATCAATTAAAATATTTTTAAAATCAGAGTATCTCAAGGACTGCACTTAAAAAAAAAATTCACTATAAGTACTGGTGACACAGTATTATGTAGTATATACTCCAGCATGTTTTTCCTTTTTAACATTATTCTTTGAAATTTTTGGCCAGCTGTATTACTGTTGTGTTCTGCTGTCAAAAGTTTAGGTTGCGTCTTTACTGCAAAGCTAAATATATTCTCTACAGTATTCAATTCACATTCCAGTTTTTAAATGTTCTGATACCTGAATTGTCCAATACTCTGCCACTTACTGTTAGTCTTACATGGTAAGTAATTATATATGCACTTAAAATGAGTTTAGGTTTACTTTGCATAATTTAGTGCAACTAAAATATATAGGTATGAAACATTAGATTTTGCTCATATGTTGAAACAGCTTGTTACAACTTCTTTAGATCTAGGTGTCTACTAACATTTATGAACAAAAGCAGCTTTCAATTTTACATATATTTATTCTAACCATTTATTCCACTCAGACAGACACACAAAAGCATTTCAGTGCTTTGTTTTATTTCAAGTGGGTCCTCCTTCCACCTTCTTTACACCCTGATTTCAGTGTAATAGGAAATAAAAACAAAATTTGAAACCTTTTAATTTTTCGTTTAACATTTTCTGCTAACAGAGATGCCCAGGGAAGGTCTATCACTATTTCATCAGATTGGTTTTCTGTGTTTTTTAAGCCTATTTCTGCTGAAGAAAATAATAGAAATGACTGTATCTAAGATGAAGGTAGGCCTACAAATACATGTGCATTAAAAAATAGAAATAGTAATGTCATGCTGCGTCTTGCTGTGATGGGGACTTGGTATCTTTCTCAACTGACATGGTAGAATGGTTGACTGGTCTATGTATGGGCACATTTGGGATGGTTCCCACTGCATTGCCTGCTCAATGTCTCTAAAACCTCAACGACAAGTACACAAAGCCTCTCTTGCAAAGAGATCGCTCCCATCTATTCCTCTATTGACCCTCATGTGGGAAAGGCTCCTTCACTTTTCTTTAAGTGGCGTACCTGTATAAACTACTTTCTAAAAAAATCCTCCCTGAATGCACTTGTTGATTTGGGCCTTATGTGGAATTTTACATACTATTAATATACAGTAACTGTGACGAGCGTACTGACACATAGCCAGTGGGAATGATGCAGATAAAACAGATGAGATCAGTGTTAAACAGGCACTGCAAGAATGAGAACTGAGAACCAGCACCTTCAGTGTAGGACTGAGGAAGGTTTTACCTTCTTTTTCTTAGCCACTGCTCTGAAAAGGTTTCAGAATGGGCTGAACAATTCACAGTCAGAAGTTTTCTTTGGTGTCCTTAGTCACAGCACCATTGTGGGTGGGGGGAGTTTCCAAATTGGATAAGGAGGGGAGAAAGTGTCACAAAGCTTTTCAGCAACTAGTTCATCAAAGTATCCTCAAAACCATCGCTGCGAACACACTGGGAAGGTATCTCTTAACCTAAAGATGATGGCTGAGAAGCAGTTCTCAAGATTTTGCAGCTGTCCAGGAGCTTCAAGGATTTTAGAGTTTGATTCTGCAGCTGGGAGAGGTCACAGGTCAAGAAAATGAAAATGATGGAGCCACCAACTCCAGAACTTTCAATGAGGTGTGATTGTGTCAAGACTGTTGCTCAAATACTGCTATCCCCGAGTCAACCAGACACACATGCTGCAAAGCAGCTTTCTCTTGGAAAACAGATTATATTTCAATAGCAGCATATCAAAATCAATGTTTCCAAAAATGTTTCACTCAAGAAATCAGCAGGTTTTGACAGAACTTGGGTCAGAAAATTTCTGAACATTTCTCTTCTTTATAGAATACACACAAAAAAAATGACACTACCACGCCCTCCAGCTTGCATGCCATTAAACTAGGCATAGTACTGATTTTTAAAAACTATATGTGCTTCATAGTATTAACCATCCATTCAAAAACAATATAAATATGATCTACTTCAAATATGTTCTGAAGAAAAAGAAAAATTGCAACTTATTTTTGAAATATACTGCGTATCAGCACAAGCAGTTCCTAAGCATTTGTACACAATCCCTGAGACCAGCAGCAAACTACAGAAAAATCAGTTCTGATTACTCCTGAATATTATTCTCTTCCCTAAAACTTAAAATAAACAACATGGACATCTAATGTCTGGAAATAGGTGGCATGATGGAACATGAAGTTCCATAAAAAGTTTATCTGACATCAAGTTGGGTAAGGACACAACAGTGCAATTTCTTGATTTGTAGGTTTTGCATGGGCAGGTAATGAGGTTCTTGTGGTATGTCACAGAAATACTGAAACTATGCTAAATTAAAAGTTTGCTCTTAAAATGCAGAAACATTTTGAGCCATTTGGGGAAAGAAAAATCTAATTTCTGGAGAAGCCTTCCTAGGAGCTGTACCCCAAGTTCATTACCACATTGTATCTGCAAAATCCAGGAGGGAAAGTATCTTTTACACAGCTTAACACAGGAGGTCTCCTGCTGACTTGCAGATCCTCTCTCAAACATATTTTAGCATGTGACTTTATTAACTTTGAGCATAACTCCTTGTAAGTCTACTCTATTAGAAAAAAATATTAATACTGGTAGGACTCATGCACATTGTGAGACTAAAAGTTCAATTTCTTGACTAGTTGTGGGCCCACTAACAGAGCAGTGAAGAGTATATAGCAAACACCTCCTCCAGAAAGTCCTCCTGGTTTTGTTTCCTTCTTCCCCTACTTCTTATTTGTATGTTTTCCTGAAATGTCTCACTTCAACATTTTTCTTCTTTTTAAGGCCTAGATTTACCAAGGTTGTCAGAGACCTGCAAATTAAATCTCCCTTTGTCGTGTCTTTTATTCCTTTAGAAATTAATTTCTGGGGGCACTGACTTGAGTATCACCCCACCTCTGAGCTTCTACCAGGAAGGCTCAGCCACAGGAGCTCTCCAGTAGCAGGTACAATTTCATCCACTTAAGGGAATCCACCTGCTAAGGAAAGGAGTATCTCTGGTCATATCATCCTGCTTATGAATGATGAAAGACATTACAGTATTTAGTATGTACAACTGTAGTCTTCTGAAGATACTAAGTTTAAAACTTTCTGAGCATTACATATCATTATGCAAAAAAGCTCTTCCTCCATTTTAGGATCATTTATTTCTCTTTGTAACTATGCTTACCTAAGAGGAAGGACACCCCAGCTTTAAAAGATTTCTTGGAAGATGAAAAATATCTGACTAAACCTTCCCTTTGGAAAAAAAAAAAGAGATAGATAGGAATCATGCTGGGAAAAGCATATAAAAATGCTTTGCTAACTAAAAAAAAAAAAAAATCACATACAAAAGTTAATGTGACTGTTTTTCGTTATGCACATACAATAAAACAGTTTATAAAGCAGGATGAGTTGGCAAAAATCTGCTGAAATCAGTAAAATTATTACTGCACGTAAAGAACTGACACTATATACTGAGTAAAGTGCATGGTAGAACATCAATAAATAAAATAATGCACTGTGAGTTGTTTTGGCTTGAAAATAATTTGCAAATATACACAGTTTTCAGAAGATTCACCAGACAATTACTGACAGATGGTAAGGTATACTTCAAGAAAAACTCTTTTTACTAGTGACTTCACTTAGAATGTAACCAGGCAGGAAGGTGAAGATCAGAAATGCACTTTGAAATATTAAGAACAAATTATGTGCCTGGGCAGCAGTGTCCCAAGTCCAACTACAATTCACATTTTCAACATACATATCTATATATCTATATCTATCTCACAGGGCAGCTTTGTGTTTGGGTAGCATCCCTAGCAAAAAATGCTCTTAACTAATGACGCTAACAAGAAGCTATTACAGTCTAGGCATTATTACCTTTATAAAGAATGACATTTTCTCTGTTTATTACCCATATATAGTCAGATGCACATTTTTTCAGAACCAATGTTCCATGAAAAATTTTCAAAGATTAGTTGTAGAGACAATGAGTACACATGGTACCATGGCTTAAAAAGGTAATGATGACATAGCATAGAAATTTCTGCATCTTCCCAATTTACTTCAATAATTTTTCATGGAAAAATGTGAAGAAATATCTTCTTTCAGCATTGTCTCTTTGTAAGAGTAAATTCAAAGGAAAGAGAAGGTCTTTTCTGACATCTTTAGATGCTTATATTGTAATTGATTTTTTTCTTATTTTCATCTTTAGCATAACATCAAAGCATTTGTCTGCATAACTCTTCAAATACCATCTGACAAAGAGAAAAGCAAATTAGTTCGCCAGTTTTAAAAGCAAGATAGGTGCATGAATGGTTGCATGCAACATTTAAATGCCTAATACCATCAGACCAATGCTCTTCCTAGTCATTCTGGTCAGAGATGCATACAGCTTCATACGCAAACTTGTGCCAACTCCTGAAACATATATCCACTTCTAAAGCTTTTATTTATTGTAGAGTTACAAAAAAATTTATTTTTTTTAAATGGGATAGCTTAATTTTCAAAGCTGAGATCCTTTATACAACACCTGCAGCATTTCCAAAGCATTATGCTGGAGAAAGCAGAGAAAATTAAAAAAAGGAATAAGGAAAAAAAAGAAGAGGAAAAATATTTTTTTCTTTACGTATACATAATGATAATGATTGAAACGGATTCTACAAATGTCATCTAAGAAGAAAGTGAAAAATTCTTCAGTCACCAATTCATACTTTGGCATTTCATACTTGAAGAAAAATGGTAAAGTTTCATCAAATAAAATCACTGTCCTCTCAACAGCTCTAGTTTATTGTCAAATAAGAAGAGACCTGATAGTAATGAAAATTTCCGTATGTCTTACACTTCTGGTTTAAGAACAGCTTACAAGTAACATCAGCAATTTACCAAAGCTTCATCAAACGAAGAAAGATATATTTACTTACTGACTGGATTGTTGGCTTGTTTTTGTTTGAAATGTTGTTCGGGTATTTTTTTTTTTGGAGCGTACAGCTTTGACCTTACAACTACTTTTTTTGCTCCCATTTGCTAAATACTTGTCTCCAGTTTCATAGTCATTCACCACCTATTCCCTTCACTACTGTGTCCTTTGTACTATTGTCTCCTGTGACTTCCACCAATGCTTTCTCTTAAAGCACCAAAGAAGCACTCTCGTACCCTACCCAGTGATGCTCTCACAGGATCTCCTGAAGCCTTCTGTATTGACCTGTAGGCTTTTTTCCCTACACTTACTTGTTGAGATTGTTCTACATGTAGAGAGTAAATTCTGGAGGCAAGAGTCACATTTGTGCTATAAAAATCACTAATGAAATACCAAAAAAGAAAACAGTTTAGCAAAAAAGGGTTAGTTCTGAACTCACAAAAATTTACAAATGCAGACACCTAGCTTTAAATGTCTAAGTAATCTTCAAGTTTGGTGGCACCACCTGTGCTTAGGCAAGCTCATGCACAACAATTTTTTGAGAATCTAGGCCCAGAAGAAAGCTGAACAATTGTGGTTTTAACTAAATAAAGTATTTTTAAGGTGAAAGTATTTGTGTTTGTGTTTGAGGGGTATGCTATCCTGCTGGTTGCAGGGTTGCACAGGGCTGACAGGGCTAGGGTATAGACAGCAGACGGATCTCTACTGGGCTGCTGACGGGTGCCCACCTCCTCCAGCACAAAGGACGCACGTGGGAAGTCCCACCTGCCAACACAGGTACCATAACGCCTACAGGGAACCATACTGATTTACTAAATAAGATTTATCCAACCTACAGGATGTGCAAAAATTGAACTATATTTACCAGAACTAGTCATTTATGAAAAAGAACAAATTGAAATATATTTGGAATTTGGAGCTCCAGTCTGAGTTGCACCACCACATCAGATGGCAAAAATCACATCATGGGGAACCTGTTTGGTGAATGGAAAACAGTCTTTTTCAATCTCTAAAGAAAGCTTTGACAGACTGGTTTTAAAACATTCCCGGAATATTTTGCCATGGCATTCAACCTTCCAGTGATGTTTCAGGCAAGCTGACTCTATTTCTACTAAATTAGTCAGTGAGATGTAAAGTAGCAGCAAAAATAATTTATAAACATAAAGCAGCTTTCACCTTTCCTGTATAATTAGTGTCTTTCCCTAATACAAGTCGTGCCAAAAAATTGCAAAGCTGTTTGCATATTTATCTACATATGTAAAAAACTTCAAAGCAGAATTACAAGTTTAGAAGTTATTGACAGCAGACATCTGTTGCACCATCTGCACAAAAATTGAAGAAATAAACCCACCCTTTTGCAGCAGAACATTTTTTTCTTTTTGTTTTAAGCCTTGTAAATCACTTAAATCTTAGTGCTAATTATAGCTTACCATAGAAGAATATAATTTAAACGCAAATGTTAAGATCATATTTTAATGAAACCATGAAGAGGCAATTGGATCAGAGTATAGTAGTATTGATGTGAGAACATTCTCTGACAATAGATTCTATCAAAGACAAACCACAATGTAATAACTAGAAGCAGAAACAAAGCAAGGAATAAACAAGTGGATTACAGCAGTATCCTTAGGGCCTGGATTTTCTTTCTGGATTTTCATCTGTAGCCTCCCTGTAGAAATTTTTGAAGTCTCAGGAAAAACCTAGTCCTCAAACTCCAGAAAATAGCAACCCCAAAGTTGAATAAAATTAAAGAGCAAAAGCTGAAATTCTAATAAATGTTGTGCTGAAACAAAGAAGGTATTTTACAGAAAAAACTGGAAACAAGAAGGCTCTGTAAGGTCAATGTCTTCACAAAGGTTTATATTGTCAGTTAAGGAAGGTTACTGAGAAGCTAACTGAAGGAAATACATCCAGTTCATCAATGAAGAGAAGGGTTGTCCAGACAAACTGATACATGGATACACCATGCCAAATGGCATATACGCAGACTTCTAGAAGGTTGAGAGAGGTAATAAAAACTTTCGATGTCTCACTAGTTATGAGCAACTATTCATTAGGGTTGCAAGACAGAAAATATTACTCTTCTAAGCACAGGGCAGCTTTCCAGGGAACTGAGAAAATAAAAATATAGAAGAGAATTCAGTAAATAGGCAACATTGCTAAGCTGATCATTAAAAAATAACAAACATCTGTAAGTCTGTATGGAATTTCTGCAGCTAATGATAGATGTACAAGAAAACAGATAAAATTTTGGTTATCAAATTGAATGCCAGAAGAACTCCTGGTCATATGTGCCCAGAAGCTCCCATGTCCATTTTATAACTGGATTAGTATTAAACTCTTCAGCTAGAAAACACAGCAGACAGCAACAGATCATTCAAAATGTGCAGACCGCTGTGTTGCCATAGTCACCATCAAATTTCAGATAATACCATGTTTTTTTCTCTTAAAAAAAAAAAAGTTTTATGCATTGTTGCCTACCTAGTGAAACAGTCATACTAAATCATATAAAGAAATGTGCCTGCTGAGGAAGCGCCACCAAGCAGTATTTTTCATTCTTGGTGGTATCTCTGGCTGGTTATAAAAGCAAATGTATTACTAGGTCCAGCTTCAGCATCTGATCTTGTCAGCAGTCTATATCAGACCTGCTTTTGAGCTGGGAAGCCATAAGCTAGCAGCCACCGGTTCCTAAAAAAAATGGGAAAACACTGTTGATAGTAATGAAGTCACAAGAATCTTCAGCAATACAGTAAGATTGCTAATGAAGGACTGATGCTGAACAGAGCTGGTTAAGGTTATGATTAAGAAATTAATGTAAGCAGCAGGAAAATTACTATTTCTCTCTAGAATATTCCCTGTTAGTGGAAGGAAATCTCACAGTGGAAAGTTGTGACGTAATGAACATTTGAACTGCAAAAGAGAAATTGTATCTCTTACATTTGGATTATCATGTCCAAGTAGTAGATACAAGAAAACAAGCTGATAGTATCTCTAAATTCGCAAAGGGGGCCTTAATTTTGGTGGGTTCTTTTTCCAAAAATTACAGAGTCCTAAGGAATTGAAGGGCAAGTAGTATTATCTTGGACCAAAAAAGGTCCAAGGGAATAGGACAATGAGCAGAGCAGGATTTAATTGGCCAGCTTTCATTCTAGCAAAACAAAGAACAATACTCTTTCCTCTCCATCATCAGGGAGAGCTGTCTCAGCACTTCATAGTAAGTCCAGTGTTCCTTGATTTTTTTTATACTAGTGTAAACCAGAGACAATTTCTGGATGACAGTTAAGGTTAACCAGAATCACAGAACTACAAGCCAGCACCTGAAGACCATGATTCACATTTCCTTGTTTGCAAAACTTGGATAAAGACCTAGCTTTAATCTCACAAAGCAGCCCTTTATGTGCTAAGATACTTTAGAAATGAAGCAGTACTGCCAACAGGTACACAAAAAGGAAGCACTTATCTGGGCATTTTTAATAGTCAGAGCTGCTCTACAAATAAAGATGGATTTCATTGCCAAAATGTTCCCATCTGTCCTACCATACCCAGTGGCCTTCTAACTGCCACGTGGAGAGTTGGCTGAGGTGACAGCAACCTATTCCAGTGTTTAATTGTTTTCATGGCAAAGGTCTTTTACTCATACCCAAACATAATTTCCCCATAAACAATTTGTGCTTGTTGCCTCCTGTCTAGCCACTGTCCAGATGAAGATAGTACACGCATCTTGTCTGCAACTGTCTTACATACACAGAGACTTTGAAAGCACAGGAAACTACATTTTTGGTTAGTCAAACTCATGAAAATAATTTCTGAGTACTTATGACCCACAGTTGTCTATACTACAGGAATCACATTATTTCTCTTAAGAGTTGACATATATGGTAATGCCAAAGAGGAGCTGATCATTTTGCAAAATGACTGGGAGTACAGGTTTTCCTTGCAGCATTATGACTGGTAATGGCTGGATAAAGCAGAAGTTCCAAGCATTTCAGGAAATAAATGGCTTTATTCTAGCAGACAGATTACAAACCCTGTCTTTACAGACATTCTCTCAGTCATGGGGAGAAAATGAAGATGTGTGCATTGGGACTCTTATGATACAGTCTGCCCTGAAGTGGCCAGGAGAGGACCATGAATATGAGCACTGCTAAGGCAAAAGCAGGTTACACTGACTCGCAACATGAATGTGTGTGCAGCTGACACATTTGGTAAGTTATTAATACGTGATTATTTTCTTCTGTGAAGTGATTTGTATTGTATCACTGGAAATAAAATGAAGAAATTAACACGTGTGCCTTTTGAGACCTGAGGTAATGTCTGCACGTCCAGTTATTTTCAAGGTAGGTCAAAAAAATCTGCAACTTTTCATTATTCCCTGCTATGGGGAGTATTAACTCCATCTCAGCCAGACCCAATACAGAATGGAATAAATCCATTCCTTCACAACAAAAGTAAAAATTCTAGTTATTTTGTCAATGCTAATTTTGATATTATGGTATTTTGCATATGCTATTTGCAGTGCTATTTTGGTAATTGATAAGTGCAAGTTTCAGCTCTGTAGAATTACCCGTATTTTTTCATTTAAACCACTAGATGTCTCTAGCTCCATTCATGATAAAGGCAAATTAACAGCATACAAAATGCACTACATTCACCGATTAGAATCTGCTTAGAAACACTCGAGAAACAAACAGAATCCCACAAGTTTCTTGCTATGACTCCAATAGAAAGTCAATGTTCTTGGAAAGGTGCTCTCCTGTTGTTTTAAAACAGAAAAGGAAATTTAAAATATTCTGGCTGCAATATAATTCTTAGCTGTCAGTAAGAGAGTTAGAACAAGTATGCGCTGCATGCCTGAAATTTTTAAGAAAGAACTTTTTTCTTGGATAGACACCTTCTTGAGGAAGTAATTCAACCACAAAAGAAACTCACAAAACTCTGTAGCCCATTTTCACAAAAAAAGATGAAGAACTGATTCCTCAATCAGTTTTATACAACCTTTAAAAACAATTTTTACATTTTTAAAAAATCAAACATTTTCTTTATTAACTGTTGCTTTCCATGTCTTCACATTAATAATAAAAAGCAGTTGGTATGCTTACATAAGAAAATGTGTCCAGAAATATCACTGAAAGAGTCTAAATCTTCATATAAAGGAAAAAAAGAATGAGATTTCGTAGTGCTACTGCCAGGGTTTTGATTCAATGTACTGCACCCCAGACACAACATCATGCCATGAAAAAGTCACAACTGCACTGCAGCTGGGATTACTTAATCCTAAACTGTCTCCAGAGGTCAAATGATGTGAGTTTCATGGTAGGTACAAGAAGGAAGATCTCTTAAAGGGTGAAATAAATTTTGACACTTCAGAAAAGGACAGCTGGATATTACAGAAATAAGTTTTGCCTACTGTAAAGTGAAGGAAAAACCAATGGGGTGATTTACAAGGCTATTTTTAAGAAAACACTTCTGTCTCTTTGTGCTAGTGGTCAAAGTTGTAAGCTCTGGGGAGAGACTTACTAAAATGCAGGCATGAAAAGGAACTGACTGTTTTCAAATGCAGTTTCTGAGAGAGGCAGCAGAGGTGGGGACCCATGGTAGTAACCTAGGGAGAAAAAGGTCATACAAACAAAATGCTTTGAGAGTCATCAGGTGAACGAAGATGGGTCAGAGCTCTGGAAAGCAAGCCAGGAGAGGCACAAGGCCTCCTGGGCTGAAGGTGGCTGACAGCCCAAGCAGACAAATTGCGCTGATTTTGAAGTTTGGTGATGAACATACCAATGCAGATGGGCCAGTTCTTAAGTACCAAAATAGACAGGGAAGTTTAGTATGGAGTCAGAGAAGAGAAACTCCAAGCAAGCATTTACTAAAACACAGAGGGCACAGAAATGACTGGAAAGGGAAAAGCATCAAGAACATTCTGAGGTGGATACAGAAAGCAGCATCATGGAAGCCTTCAGCAAATGCAGCTTCTCCTGCCCCCCTGCCCTGTATTCATTGCAAACATTATTACAAGGATTGTTTTGCTTGCACATGCGGTGGAAATGTACATCTAATTCCCTAATTCAGAAGGAAAATGTGCAGTATCCAGTTATACTAAAGCATAACATAACAAAAAAAAAAAAAAACCAAAAAACCCACAACTGTCAATCAAATGAAATGAAAATGACTGAATCATGTCTCAAATTTTGCTCATCCCAGTGGGCACTTTCCAGACATTATAAGGACATCAAAATACTGAATGTCCAAGCTTGCTGGAAACTCATTCCTCTCTGAAGCCCACTGAACATCTCATTTGTGATCAAAATTCTCTGAAGCATCTTGGTTTATGGGTTGAATTTCTTCAGGGTACAAGAGTGTTCCACATAAAACATGTAAATTTATTCAAGAACACCACCACTTCAAACATAAAAATGAAAACAAGAGCCCAGAAGACACAATAGCTTTCAGGTTATTTCATCACTATTTTGGGGTACTTGGCAGCCAGTGTACATTCAAAGAGGCAGATCTTGCCTCACATACAGAGGCCAGTTCCTTGCAGCTTAAGATAGTAAAAACAGTCTCATGAATGCAACAGCTCCTGGCATTTACTCCTTTCCCCTTCTGTCAAGAGAGGTTTTGAACATCTCAGCAAAGTAATGATGGATACATACCTACCAAAACATATTAGAAGAGACTAATACCAATTAAAAGAGTTCTTTCTTAAAAAATAATTTTTTAAAAAAAGATAATACAGATTTAAACACCTACTTCAAAACTCCATTACAAATGGAGGGATTTTATTGCCATTACGAAGTACAAGAATAACACAAACACAGTCAAATTGCACATACAAGTGGAACTTTAAGTCTAGCAGAGATGCATATAGAAAACTCATATTTAACACTAAAATTCAGAAATATTCTATACAAATTCCCTAAATTATTATACATATAAAGAAATTCCTAAGCTGCAAACAATTGGAGTCTAGAGAGCACAATGAGGAATTGTCCTTATAGGCTTTATTTGTCCTTTTATTCTCTCCAAATATTTTCCAGGGTAGATCAGTCTCTAATCGCACCTGATACAATTGGTCTGTCATAAAATAAAAATCTGATACATAGTAATCACAAAACACATTATTGCAGGTTTTCTCTCCTGGCCATAAAATTGCAACACAGTTACAGAACTTTAAAAAGGAACTGCAGATAAGCAGCAACTTTCATAGCTTATACAGCCTCTTTCCCTCATTGAGTATCCATATCAGTAATCCTCATGAAATCCAATCATCCAAGTCTTACTATAAGACCACACTAAGACAAAACATTTATTTATTTGTGTTCATGTCATTATTCTCACACAATGCTATGTAGTATCTCAGGTTCCTCTAATACCACCATTTTAGAATTCATTTAACATAAAGATATTAATATTTTGCTTGAAAATGAAGCTGTTGAGCATAAACTCCACAACCATGAGTAATTCGATCCAACTTTCAGAATTGGCCCAAATTTGAATGGGAGTTTGGACCATATCATGCCCAAACTAAACCATTTTTTGGTTCCAAAATATATAAAACAAGAGCATCACCAGTTAGATTCTCATCAGCTGCCACAGTCACGCTCACTGTGTAAACAGTGAAACATTAAGCTTTGGAGGAACTGTTTATAATGACATAAGTTACAAACAGCTCTACAGTCCCCATATATGGAATATTTATGCCAACCAGGGCATTCAACTTACTTGTTAGATATATGAAATCACTATACACAAAAAATCCTTGTCATTACTCTGATTTTTTTTGTTGTTATTGTCAATTTCTTTTTGGAGAAAGCAAATGTCTTTTCCAAGTGCCATTTGTAAAAGTTCATGAGAACTTTCTCATGGAAAAAAAATATTTTTTAAGGACAACAGATAGAAGACTTATTTAACTGCTACCATGAGAGAATTGTAATTAAAACATAAGCTGAATAAAGGGATTCTGTATCAGTAAAGGAAACATGTGATAGAATCTTCATTTTAAAAGACTAAACCAGCCCCCCAAAACCAACAAAAAAACAACCAAACAAAACCAAACCCCAAATCTAACTCTTGAAACTGCCTTGTCCTTCCCTTAATTCACTCACCAGTTGGGGCAGGTTTCCCAAATAATTCTAGGAGGGAATCAGAAGTAAGAAGAGCTGTAAAACCTGTTCTTGTGATGAAGAAAAATGCAGTTATTTTCTACTATTGTAAAGTTTTCTGCTGAGTTTTTAAGAACATAACCAGATAAAAACAGTGAAAAACTGTACTTCACTTTGGTCTTAAACCTGGTAACTTCAGATCATGTCAGTCCATGGTATAGCTTCTTATTTCAGATGTGCCTTAGCATACAACTCTGCCTACCACTTTACTTCAGAAAAGCATTAAAAACAAAACCTAAATGAACAGACTAGATGCTCAGAATTTTCTCCCTAACCACTTTAAAATGTTCCGTTTTCTAACCCAGGTTTTGAGCAGGATTTGTCTCATTTAATGGTGCTACTCTGTGACACAGCATGAGGAAAGAGAAAAGCATCGTCTTTTTCATCCTGTATCCTATAGTTTCAGGTTTGTCACACCACTAAGTATGACCAGAAAGTTTTCCAGTTCCAAAACAATTACACTGCTGAAGTGATTTTTAGGTCTTTCAGTATATGCAAAGATAACAAACAAAATAAATAATTAAATTTTAAAAAAAAACAAAGAGGCAAACAGGCACTGTACATTTTTGTAATCATTCCTGAAGAAGCAACACACAGTTATGTGCAATACTGTTTTGGGTCTGTGTGGCAGGGTCTTTGGCAGTGGGGGAGGGGGCTGCAGGGGTGGCTCCTGTGAGAAGCTGCTGGAAGCTTCCCCGGCTCCAAGTTGGACCCACCGCTGGCCCAGGCCGAGCCCATCAGCGACGGTGGTAGCGCCTCTGGGAGAACAGGTTTAAGACGGGGAACCTGCAGTGAGTGGGGGGATCGGAATGTGAGAGGAAGGAACCCCTCTGCAGACACCGAGGTCAGTGCGGAAGGAGGGGAGGAGGAGCGGGGGAGGAGGGGATGCCCCTGCAGCCCGTGGTGAGACGGCAGGCTGTGTCCCCCAGCCCACGGGGGGGAGCGGGGGAGCAGAGGCCCACCTGCAGCCCGGGGAGAAAGGAGCCCACGCAGGAGCAGGGGAATGCCATGAACTCCATGGGAAAGCCCGTGCTGGAGCAGTCTGTGCCTGAAGGACTGCAGCCCATGGGAAGGACTCGCACTGGAGCAGTTTGTGGAGAACTGTCTCCCATGGGAGGGACCCCACGCTGGAGCAGGGGAAGAGAGAGGAGTCCTGCCCCTGAGGAGGAAGGAGCAGCAGAGACAAGGTGTGATGAACTGACCCCAACCCCCATTCCCCGTCCCCCTGCACTGCCAGGGGAGGAGGGAGAGAAAACAGGGAGTGAAGCTGAGCTGGGAAGGAGGGAGGAGCAGGGGGAAGTTGTTCTAAGGTTTGGTTTTACTTCTCATTATCCTTGCTTTGATTGGATTCGGAGTAAAATAAATGGATTTTGCTTCTTCCCCAAGCTGAGCCTGTCCTTTGCCCATGACCATAAGTGGTGAATGATCCCTCCCTGTCCTTGTCTCTACCCACGAGCTTTTCTTTATATTTTCTCCTCATCCCACCAGGGCTGGGGGGTAGGAGTGAGCAAGTGGCCTCGTGGTGCTTTGTTACCGTCTGGGCTTAAACCATGACAAATACTAAAGTTATGCAATACACAGAAAAACAACACAAATTTTCAAATGCCTCTGGGAAACATTTTCATCTTTTCTTCAGTTAAATCCAGGTTTGTACTGGCTGGAAACAATAGCACACCACCAATGAACTGAATTTTACTATAATATAGTCAGACTTTATTTTGAGAACCAGATAATAAAGTGAGCTCATGTATCTCTGGTAGGCAATAGTGTGCAGAAGAAAGTGGATTATTTCTTTCGGATTTGAAAGTTTTTTTCTAATAATAATTAGAAGAATATTTCTTAAATTAACTGGGATCACCACTTAATGCTAATGTCTGACTAGTTAATTCAAGGGAATTATTCTAGTGCACTAGTGGGTAATTCAGAGTATTAGCTTACTAACAGATGACCAGTACTTATTTATGCTCTTCATTTGTCCACCACTAATCATTATTACTGTTACTAGCACAATATTAAATGTTAAACTTTACAAATATAACAACAAAGATTTTAGCTAATTAAAGTAAAAGGAATTAAATTCTGTTCATGATTATCTTTATTTAAGACTGCACGACCCAAAACCAACCCAAAAGCCTTCACAACAGGAGCAGACTTTCCAATCTTAACCCTTTTGTTTAATTACAGCACTACCAAATGATCAAGTCCAGAGAGCAATGCAAGATAAAATCTAGTGCATAACAAATAAGAATTTTTTAAAGCATATCAGTGTTGTTAAAAAAATAACACCCCATCCCACAAAACTTACAAAAATATTTTCTTAAATAAAATTATTTGTTAAACACTTAGCTTAGGGATGATTAACCTCTCTCAGGGATGACACAGCAGAACAAAGATGATGTCCTCAAAGGCAGTAAAATCACCACATAGTTCACATACCATGTCCATTTAAAAGCAGCATTAAAAGTATAGCCTGCTCATAGGACACAGTGGGGGAAAGATCACTGTTAAAGAAACAAGAGTTTCACAGAACTAATGTATATTTATATGTCCCTTGCTTCTTGGAGAAGAAGCAGCAAAACCAGAAAAAAAAATTTAATTGTCTAAAGGATTTAATAACGTAAGGGGAGTTATATAGTGTCTGCTAGTAAAAGGAAAGTCAAGTCAGTTCGAATCCCTTACACTTAGAGCACAAACACTTAAAATATTTCTCTTGCTGCATTCTAAAACACAGCTATTGCTGTGAAACTGCCAGAATAAGTCTTTCCCAGCAACTGTTAGAGTGACAGCATGCAAAGGGATCCCATTACTTGATGTATGTCTTCAAAGACAGCTATGAAGTCTGTGCTGATTCATCTTTGATACCTGTGGTGAATTTTTTCATCCATATATGTAGAAGGCAAGCTAACATATCTTCACTTTTCACTGGAAATTATTGCATTACTGTTGAAATGTATATTGAAGTGTGTTATATGATAAGAAAATCCAAATTATTAGTAAGGAAACCTGATACTAACTCTTTTGAGCATCCTGACCTAAGATTTTCAAAAAAAGGGATTCTAACAGAGTGTTTGTATTCTTTTTATATCTGTCTGGCAAATGGTCACTTGCAAGTAAGAGTACAGAGGAATAAATCTCATGTGCATTAAGAGTAATAAGGGTTTCTACAGGTATGTTGGCCAGAAAAGGAAGACTAAAGAAAATGTTATCCCCCCTGATAAATAAGAAAGGAAATCTGGTGACAACCGACATGGAGAACGCTGAGGTACTCAACAATCTTCTTGCCTCAGTTTTCATTTGCAATCTCTCCCCACATCTCTCAAGTCCCTGTACCTCAAGGCAGGGACTGGGAGAATGAAGTCCCTCCCATCATAGGAGAAGATGAGGTTCAAGATTTGAAGAACCTGAACATACATAAGTCCATAGGACTTGATCAGATGCATCTCAGGGTCCTAAGTGAACTGGCAGATTTAGTTGCTAAGCCACTCTCTATCATATTTGAAAAGTCATAGCAGTCAGACAAAGTCCCAAGTGGCTGGAGAAAAAGGAGTATTGCACCTATTTTTAAAAAGGGTAAAAAGGAGGACCCTGGGAACTACTGACTAGTCAGACTCTCCTCAAGGCCTGGTAAGATCATGGAACAGATCCTGCTGTAAGATATGTTGAAACATACAGAAGATGGAGGTGATTAGAGAAAGTCAACATGGCTTCACCAAGGGCAAACTGTGCCTGACTAACCTAATTGCCTTCTACAATGGAGTGACTGCATCAGTGGACAAGGGAAGAGCAACTGCTATCATCTACCTGGACTTCTGTAGGGCCTCTAACATGGTCCCACACAACATTCTTGTTGCTAAATTGAAGAGATATGGATATGATGGATGGACTATTAGATGTGTAAGGAACTGGCTGGGTGGCAGCATGCAAAGAGTTACAGTCAATGGTTCAATGTGCCAATGGAAACCAGTAATGAGTGGCATCCCTCAAGGGTACATACTGGGACAAATACTTTTTAATATCTTCATCAGTTACATTGACAATGGGATTGAGTACACCTTCAGCAAGTTTGCGGATGACATCAAGCTGAGTGGTGAGGTTGATAAGCTTGAGGAAGGGAATGCCATTAGAGGGACTTTGACAGGCTTGAAAAGAGGGCCCACGTGACTCTCATGAAGTTCAACAAGGCTAAGTGCAAGGTCCTGCACCTGGGTCAGAGTAATCACCAGTATCCATACAGACTGGTGAATGAATGGATTGAGAGCAGCCCTGCAGAGAAGGACTTGGGGGTACTGGTAGATGAAAAATTAGATATGAGCCAGCAATGTGCATTTGCAGCCCAGAAAGCTAGCCATATCCTGGGCTGCACAAAAAAAAAAAAAAAAAAAAAGCATGGCCAGCAGGTTGAGGGAAGTGATTCTCCCCCTCTACTCTGCTGTCGTGAGACACCACCTGGAGTACTGCATCCAGCTCTGGAGTCTCTAGTGCAAGAAAGACACAGACCTGTTAGAGCAGGTCCAGAGGAGGGCCATGAAAATGATCAGAGGGCTGGAACACCTCTCCTACGAGGACAGACTGAGAGAGTTGGAGTTGTTCAGCCTTGAGAAGAGAAAGCTCTGAGGAGACATACAGTGGTGTATCAGTATATAAAGGTGGCTTAAGAGAAAGACAGAGACATTTACCAAGGCCTGTAGTGACAGGACAAGGGGAAACAGCTTTAAACTGAGGGGTGGTAGATTTAGACTGGACATATGGAAGACTTTTTTTATGATGATGGTGGTGAGACACTGGAACAGGTTGCCCAGAAAAGTTGTGGATGTCCCATCCCTGGAAGTCTTCAAGGTCAGGCTGGACAGGGCTTTGAGCAACCCGACCTAGTGAAAGATGGATGTCCCTGCCCATGGCACGGGGGGTTGGACTAAATGAGCTTTAAAGGTCCCTTCCAACCCAAACCATTCTATAATTCTGTGATTCCAATTACACCACAGCTCTTATGCAAATCAGCAACTCTTTAACTCCACACCTGGGGAAAAAAGGCAGCTAGATGTCAGCGATTATGCAATATTCTACCATCCTTCTAGAAAACACTATTACCTTTAGATCTGTAATACAGAAAACTGAAAACTCTTCTGTCCCTATCCTAATAAAAAGTTGTTCTAGTTAAGTAGAAACACCTGCTATAGTGAGGTGACATGTGTTGATAGATGTCTAAAACCTGAAAACACATATTCTGTTGAGAAAAGCATACTGCATTTCCACACTCAAAATGCAAATAAACATGAAGAGCTTGATTAAGTTCAAGCACCCCGTGCAATTTCTCTCCTATTATTGTAAGTGTTCAGACCATTGGCTAGGTTTCACCTGAAATTTTAATAAGATGTCTTTAAGATATCTTCTGCCATTGTTGCCTGGGAATACATAATTCAAAATGCTGGAATACTAACTGTCTAGTCATTTGCCATGCTTTTCTTATACTCTAGATATTTGCAGAGTAACACATAATTATGTTTTCATCAGAAAGGAAGCAGATGCGCAGCAAGTGCCTGCACACAGTATTGAAGGAAATAGAAACAGAACTGTAATAACATATCATTTAGATTCAATTGATAATGAAAATATTTACTAATGAGCAACAAGCTTCTAGCCAATAAGCACCTCTTACACATCATAATACAAATCTCACAGCACATTAGTAATCTGTCATGTCATTAAAACCAAAATCCCTTATCTGATGGCTGTAGATTAAATACGTTTTGCACTACATATATGGTCTAAACTCAAGATTTCAGTAAAATTCCTCTTTATTTCAGCTAAAGCTTTAACTGAGGTTAGGTGTCACGCTCTAGCTTTGACTGCAAACTAATTTACTTCAGCAGCCAAAGGAACAGAGTTCTTTCTTTGACACTAATGGTATTGCTGTGCTCTGCGAATGGAACTAACAAGTGACAAGTGAGGCACAAAAAGGGCCAAAAACAAAATAGCAAAGTTTCAATTTAAAATATCCACTGAGATTAAGCAGGAAGGGGCAATAGGGTTTCACACTGTGGTGAGATAATTGATTCCTTGGGATCTGAAGTCCAGTCAACTGTTTCTGTTTATCTTGAGATATCCCTAGGAAAGAGTTTTTCCTAATTTCCATTACAATGTGTCTTCAAGGAATGGGTGAAGATAAATTCTTTGCACTGAAATCTGTGGTTAAATTCCAAGTCTTACTTCGTCTGTGCCGTAAACACTGACCAAGCCACTCAGCCAAAAGTTAAAGTCAATCATGTACTGCTTATCTGCTCTAACGTACCAAAACCCACAGAACTTTGTCGTTTTAAATAAGTAACTTTGAAAACTGTTATCCTACTAATTGCTAACTTCCAATAGAATTGCTTATGGAGATATATATATACACACAGGGTAAGGCTAAGGTTGGACACATTCATAATGCTTCAGTTATCCCTGACTACTGTTACAAGAGTTTTAGGGGAGGCATGCAGCATAAAGCAACTGCATGCTTTCCCCCCTTTTCTTCCTTGCAGTACACACCAGTGCCTGCAGTGTCTTGACTTTACTTATGCTTTTTAGACTAGATGCTCTTGGACAAGTGGAAATTAAATTAAGAAGTGTGGCTGTTGTTATACTGTGCTGTTCTCTGAAATGCATGAAGAAATAAACTGAAAAAAAAGTAGGGAAATAAACGTCTTTCAATCATAGTGACAGTAATTGCTTATACAAGTAATAAATACAAAACTGTCAAAGGAAAATGCATCCATGTACCTTCAGGCAGCTGGCTAAGAAGTACATACATCAGATAATATGCTTTCTCCCTCACTTGATTGTAATATACATCATCACCATTTTTCACCCTTAGAGGACACAGTCCCATAGAAAATGGTACTACTTCTGAGATTTTCCCAGACAACTAAAATTTTCATTTATGACAAATTCAGTACATCTACAGCATTATGAATTTCATTTTGCCAAAGTATGCATGCCTAAAGCATATCTGTAGTTGAGGCCCATAAACAACAGATTTTGGACTGCTTCTGCTTTAATATCTGAAGATGTAGAAATTTAAGTTACATAGGTTACCAAATTTCCAAATCCAGGCAGCAAAAGAAATGGTCAACACCCCCAACACCAATAGGCAGAATAATGTTTAAATCCTTGTGCATTCACCACTCACTAAGCCACCTAGTACCTGTGTGACCCACATAGCTATGACAGTACAGTGCTGACTTGTCCCACTGTTTCATTACATTTGCCTGTAAAAAGCAGTAGAGACAGAAGTCTGATTACCAGAGGGACTTGTAGAGACACAGTGAAGGATACTCACATGCCGTCAACTTTTGGGGCCTAAATTACATGCCCAGGGTCCTTATGCCTGAATATGAAATAGAGAAGATTTTGCATTTTATTTCATAGACCTTCATGGACCACTGTGCCAAGCAACTGTTCTTAGCCTTCAAGACAGGCAGATGATAACAAGACATTCCAGAAATTAAGCTAGTTTCAGTCCAGGTGAAATGTTCTTTTGCTGTTTCCTACTAGTGCAGTTACTGAGGGGTTATATAGCCAATTGGGCTTTAAGGCAAACCAGCATCTGTTGGAAGTCTGTTGTTACATCAGTTGCAGAACACCTAAATAAAGCTGTAAGATGTCAGTAAACGTCATTTGTGATAACACAGATTTTGGATGCAATTTGCAACACAGACTTCTTTTCTGAGATAAAAATTCACTTTAAAAATGCCAGCTTATCCACATGTTCTAAGCCGACAGTTTGCATTTTCCCACTTTTATTTATGTGCTGCTTTTACAATAATCTAGTATGGAAGGAAAAAGTAGAGTGTAGACAAAATAAGAATCATATTAATTTATCAGTTGAAGACAGAACTATTATTACAGGCTTTGAGCCAATTAAAATATTCTTCCTAACCAAGGCGTTAATCTAGTATTTCCAGTGTAAGATGAGTCCATTACTTGAGTTTGAAAAGTGTCAATTGTTCTTCCAAGAAATGCGCCCATTTACTGAAGCTGGTGTCTGTCCTAGGTAAGAGCCATCAGTCCCCATACTCTTGCTGAGTTTGACCATGGTGGTTCAGGATGGAAAGAACCATATTACTGCAGATATCCAGGGTTCTGAACTCAAACCCATCTCAGGGAAGCCCATGCTAAAATGGGGTGTTCATCTGACATAGGTGGCAGGAAATGCCATCCTGTTTAACAACCAGTAGACTCCAAGTTGATCACTTATGTCAATCCTTTATCTTCTCCATGTAAATTCATCCAGGCAACTCAATCCCACAATTGCTCTGCGGATATTTAGACTCAACTTTGCACAGTTTCAATTTATTTATGGTATTAACAGTGGAAATTATTCATTTCATTAAGACTCTCTTGTGTTCATATACGGCTGTAACTATGACACAGAGAGTCTTAGCACCAGCCCACTGCTACGTAGTTTCAAAACCAGAAAGCAAAACCAGTGACACCACTGGGGTCACAAGAATACTAATTCAGATCATTTGCAAGTCTGAAATAACAAGAGGGGATGAAAATAGTATGGTATATATGTGCACAGGTCTCAGAGGAAAACACTTGAGAGCGCTGTTAGGCACTTTTAGACTGCTGTGCCTGCTGGTTGCTCTACACTGTGATTGCACATTCCCTGATACTGAAACATAACAAATCCTACTTTCTAGTTTACACTAGAAAATAGTGTGAGTGACAGAGGAGTGACAGATGAGCTCAGGGAGTGACAGATGCTTCACCAAGTGGAATAGATGGTGCATGTGGCTGTGTAAATGTCTCAGGTTAATGCAAATAGCTGGGAGTCACACCAGAGGCTAGCACGTCATCAAGATGAAAACATAGTAAAGCAGCATCTTCAACTTACTCATTTGTATCTTGATGATTGGCAATTTTAACTAAAAAATTTAGCTCTTGGAGGTAAATATTACAACATCTCTATTTTTCCTTCGAATAATAAAAATTACATTATTGTTTGTTAAAATTACTCTTTCTTGTTTTGTTATCTCTCTTCATGCTACCTCAATCCAGACAGTACTATGCAATATGTAAGAAGAAATTCCTCCTCTCATAAAATTTAGCACTCATGTTCCCAAACTATGTCCCTCGGAGAATAAAAAAATAAATTAAAAAAAAATTATTATCCAGATAAGATTGCTGAAAATTTTGTTCATCATTCAAAATGTTTGTGGAGTGCTATTCTTGGAAGAGAAGCTGTGACACATCAGAAAGGCTTTTCTGTTTATATATAAGTTTCCACCTGTGAGTGTACTTCTATTAATTAGTTCCTCATAATTTCTATTAATATATGAAATACAGCAGCTGTAGCTCTCAAGATGCAATTATAATTAAACTCCATCAAATGCAGCCATATTGTAAAACTGCCATATTGTGGTTACAAACTTATGAGCTTAAAACAATTAATTTGCTAAAAGATTACCTAAATCTAACTAAGTCTGCAAAAATCTTCAGAGTGGATTACATTGTCAGTACTGCAGAATTCATCACAAACAAAAAAAAACAAAAAAAAAAAAAGGAAAAGGGGAATGATGACAGAGATAAGTTCTAGGAATATGAACAGATAAGTTGATTTGATCCACAGGCTTTTTACTTTTGCTTATATACAAAGATTTACTTTATTTGAAGACAGCAGGAACGAGCACAGTTCTCTAAACCTCTGATCTGGGCTGGAAGGGTTCTGGTACCTCTTCCAAAGTATGTTTGCATGCACTTGACTGTTCTGTCCAATAAATACTTAATTCTTCCAATTCTGCCACGTAGAGGTAGCAAATCGTATCTGCCTCCATGGTGACTATATAATAATCACTCAAAGACTTCCTTCTTTTTAATATTTAAAAAGTTAATTTGTTTGCTAAAAGATTCTCTCTAGCTGTAAAATTCCTAAATAATGCTATCTATGTTTCAAGAGCTAAATGAATGAGAATTATTCTGTTAGTGTGTCTGTAAGCTCACAGGTTAATTTATAATTAAAGGATGATTTTTTATGACTAGAAATACTGTAAGGTTTTTTGTGTTTGTTTCTAGATATCTATTTCCTCCCTGTTAATTATTAGTCCATATGTAGCTAATGAATCCTCTATCTCAAATAGGGCTTGGTTATTTATCTTGAGACAAAGGTTTATAGGTCTAGCTTTGGTGGTCCCAAATGAAAGCTTAACTGGTGTGTATATCCCAACCTTACATGCTGGGTAATAACTCTTGCTATACTAATATATTTACAAGAATCTACCTTATATTCACAAGAATCTACCTTAAGGAAATAAAATTCTTCTGATTTTACAAATTATCTCCATGTTTTGTTTCCTTCAGCTATTCAATACTAGACAGAAATCAGCTCAAAACCCACTTTTTTTCATTTTTCATGAAGGGTTTCTACAAACTGTAACATGTAATTGGAGAAAAATGATGCTGCAGCATACATTTCAGGATGTTTAATGCTATTACACACTGATAAAAGGGTTTGACTTTTCTCTTCATTTAGTACTTATGCAGTTTTAACATACCTGTAACTCCTCAGCTCCACTAGCTTCAGACTTTATGGATGATACTTAAACCAGCAAATGCCATCCAGGAACTAGAGTGAGCTCTTTGAAACAAGATTATTTTCTGCTCATTCAGTGTCTCTCCTGCCCTTGCACAATTTGTTTTCCCTAACCCCTTTTCAGCCTGTAATACCTAGTTGTCATCAATGTGGAACTTAATCTGACATCTCAAGAACCAAACCCAGCTAAAAGTTTTAAATTTGTTAGCTGAAAAGAGACAAGAGGGAAGGGCGTTACACTCCTTAAAATCACAGCTGGATTTTCTCAGATCATCAACAGCAATTATTGACTGAGGAATACATATGGATAAGCCTATGTTCTAGGAGAAACCACTTACAGCACATCAGAAGTATCAAATGCATAAAACGTAATCATACCATATCAGCTAAATAATCCTATCTTAGGCTAGAAGTACAAGGTAAAATGAGTCTTTTCTTTTGTTTCTGATAAGAGTAAAGCTTACTGAAAAACAACATATTTCCTTAGTAAATCTATTTATGAAACAAGTACATTTTACCTTACAAAACCAAAATTTGTATCACAGCCCATCTAAATTCCCTTTTCTGGTTTGGAAATGTTTTTAAGTTCTCAAAGATGTTGAGCAATTCTAACCAGAAATTATTTAAATCTCTCATTTCCATTCTGATATGTATGTGACCTCTCAGATGTTTATGATGCAGGACAAAGGGGGAGCAGATCTACATCAGCTGGATGCATTTTTGGTTTTAAATTACTAACTTTAACACAACAGTTATTTCATGGATTGTTGCACACTCTGTGCAACTGGCAGCAGGGGAAGCATTGTGTGGCTAGTTCTGATTGACTCAGTAGAGATGAGCTACCTAAAAAAGAGACAAGATTTCAACTGACTGCAAAATTTGACAGCCATGTGCCCTATGAATCCAGCTCCCTCAGTTACAACACAGTGGGGAACAGTTAAAAACCTGCCAGGGTCCCAAGTGCGTGATCTACAAACCTCCTCAATATGTCAGCATTGGAAGGAAATACCATAGGAAAAAGTGATTTTGAGGGGCATTTGTCATGGTCATAAAGTGGCATACAAATGAACCTACCCTCAATACCAGCCTGGCGCTGGCCATGAGCTGCTCTCCTCTAAACCACAGTGGAGAGAAGTGCTCATCCCAGTGGAGCTGAAACTGTATTGCTACGTAACGGCACAAGGGGACAGGAAAATCAATGGGACCTGAACCTATGTCAGAAGCACCTTTTCTGTCTAGAAACCTCTGGAGTGGGGCACTGCGAAAACCCCACTGAAGCTGTTGTACCCTGCAAAGTAGGTGAGCGTCAATACAGGTATTGTGGCTCATAGGGAAATGCACATACTTGAATTTAAGTACCTTACTCAACGACTTCTTTTTAAGATAAAAGTGAATTATATTAGCTCGAGTCTGTATTTTCTAAGTGGGTGCATTTCAGCACCAAGCCAAAGATACATTTTTCTTCCAATTTTTAGTCTATATAGCCTATCCATTTAAATACATAACACATTTTTTCCCTTAAGATGACATTATCATCTTATATCATCATCTATCAAGAGAAATGGCAACTTAACCATAAAATATTTACACACATAAAAATATCAGGCTAACTCTGAGTGTATACATCATCCCTACCAAATTATTAGCATTCAATCATTTAAGTTTTTACCACTTGTAGAAAAATATACTAGACACAGGTAAGTTGACTACAAAGATTTTTAAAAGGGTTTTATTGCAAACATCTTGAAATCTAATTTTTTTTTTCCAAAGGCTTATAAACTGAATTACAGCACCAGAAAAAATTATGTTGACTAACTTCTTATTTTAAAGCAGTACACAACATGTAAAGAAGATAATAGGACTTATTCAAGAAAGCAAGATATTAGCACAAACAGATTTTCAGAAATCTATTGGATGATGAACCAGTGGGCCAAGACACCTAACTGCACCCTGCATGATGGCTCAGCTCAGAGGAATAAATTAATTTCTATTGAAATTCTCCACCTGAAGGAAAGGCCCTTAAGATTGTGTCCGCAGTTGGAAATGTATAAATAAATATATAATTTTACAGTTGCATTTTACAGTAGAATGGCATGGCATAGGTAAAACAGAAAATAAAGTGAAAAAAAGAAAGAAGTCTAAACAAAGAGAGGGCTGCATTAAAATGAATCTCTGAGATGCTCAGCATGAAAAAAGACCAAATAAAAATCTTTTTCAAGATTTCAAGAAAAGGGCACATATGTGCTCAGTACATAATCTTGAAGGATTACACATTGAAACAAGGTGTGGGAAGGAGGTACAATACAGTCACTGCAACAGTAAAAGCAAGAACAGTGTCCACAAGCACACCAAGAACAGATGTATATGGAGGTTACGAGATCCTGAAGCACAAGATGTAATGCTCCACAGCAGCATAAGGAATGGCTACGACTTAAGGGGGTTGCTCTAGTATTTAACATGCTCATCAAGCCTCTGAAGTACTTAAAATTTGCACCATTAATCAGCCAAAAGAAAAACATTCCCAAAGCATAAATAATTTTCCTACATCAAGATTTACAAAAGACTGTATACAAATTGCTGGAGTTAAGAAAGTTGTACCTCTTTTTGAAAAGTAAAAGTTAGTTATATGCTCCTGACACTTTGCAATAGTTAACCTCTGAGCTCTCCAACAACTTTTGCAACAAGAATTTGCCACAGTACCTAATGATAGCAATAATCACTGTGCAATTTATGAGACTGACCTCTCCTTGTCACCATGTGAGACACCAGGTGGACAGAGAGAAACTGTCCAAAATGAGATTTCCCATCCTTTCCTAGGTACGTCTACCAAGTGTCAGTTTTTTTCCCAGTTTCCAGAGGAATGTAACAGCCTAGTTCATTCATATTTTATTTTCTTCCAAAGAAAAAGGGCCACTCAAATGCTGCCTTTCCTCTTATACCTGACCAGTTTAAAGTCAGAAAGAAGACAGAGAATCTGGGAGCTCAAAAATACATTCTGTGGAAAGACAGGTCTGGTTCCTCTGTGTGTAAACACAAACCATCTCTGTGTAAGTCACCAGGGCATGAAAGCGTTTCATTTTTTCCTTGGATACATTTGACAGTATATGTATAATTTCATGTATAATTTAGTTAAGGTCATCATAGGTCCATGACAGAAGACATACGTAAACAGTAATCTCTAGTCTGAGTGTGCATTTGTAGGGGCACTCAGTATTAAGATGACAGAACACGCCTGGACTCAATCCATTTTGCTCAGGATTATAAACTAGATGCAACAAAAGAAAGTTTTGACATCAGCAATAGATATAGTGTGGTGGTACTTCACCCAACCTTTACTGAGTTTCAGCATGTAGAACTAGTTTGTGAGGATTGCATATATAGAAAATTAACCAGAATAAAACATTCTGTAAAAAAGAGAAGCATTAGCACAATCTCTTTTTTGACTATTTCTTATTAAAATTGTTGTGGGGATGGGACAGTATAATTTAGAATTACAGTCGCTTTAGGTGACAGCTTGTAGTGGTGATAATGTGAAGACTCAGGAAAGGCCAGCGTCTTTAACCCAGCTATTTTTATCCACGGGATGACAGCATTTGGCTCCAGCACACCCTGGTGCACCTTCACATGGTGATACATTTTCTACTATTTAAATCTTTGGTATTCAACTTCAGCATAAACTCTCAGGTTAATAACATAGTAATATTACGATCAACTAAAGCAAGCAGAGATGTCAGGCCAAATACATGCTGATGTTTCCACTGTCAACAATTAAGGGTACGCGTATATACATCTCTGCACATCAAAAGTTTATGCATCAAGTTTGATCAAACATGATCTAGAATGATACTAGAAACCAGTAAAACACAATCCCAAAATGCTGAGTCATATTTACACCCACTAATCTTCTAACTGAATGACAATTAGAAGATTAGATAATTGCACTTTCAGTGCAAAATGATCTCAGTAATTTGGATTTCATTACAATGTGGATTATGTATATAAAACCATGTCTTTAGTAGTACATATTACACAGGAAAATAAATTGAGTCAGCCTATGAATGGATAGTCTGGCTATCAGGAAAAGTTGTTTTGGGGTTAGCAGGGTTGTTTGGCTTTTATTTATGGACTGTAAGAGTCTACATCCCTAAGGGCAGATAGCCACGGAATATATGTACATTGTCAAAGCATTCTACAAGAGATTATCTAAGGAATACATTACCAGAATGATTAAGAGGGGAAATCTCCTATCTAAAAGATGCTTTGTAGGGAAACTATTGCATCTACAAGAACTACTGCTTGAGGTTTTCAGCTAAATCTACTAAAAAACTTTACTGTAAAAAGTACTCTCTCGAGTACTGGTAATTTGTGATTCAAAGTCTAATTATTCAGTACATTATAAGGATGTCAATCCACAACAATGGCAATGAATGTAATGAAGGCACACATCAGTTATATTAGTAAAAATTAAAATTCTCCAAATGAAAATTTTATGGCAATTTACCAAAAAGACACACACATTTGCACTTTTCTCAATGTAATTTCTAGTTTCAGATTTGTATCAAAGAATTACTTAAATACAAGAAATTTACACTTTAGGTTATACTCCTTTAGAGCAGGAATTTCACTTTCTTTTGGATGATATGAATTATGCAATCTGGAGTCAAGGGAGAATTTAAAATCATAAAATACTTAGAAAATCAGTCTCTTTCTCTTTTGAAAACATTGAATTCCACAAAACAACCACAAGAGCAAACAGTAAGGAAGAAAAAATTTGAAGCCAACACAAAACACAGTAAAAGTTTGGTATCTGGATAAATATTACATTAAATAAGAACTTCTAACAAATTAATGGCTTCTCACATTCAAGATTTTCTATATTGTGGAAAAATCCATTTCAAACATATAATTCAAAACTTTACTTTCATTTTTCTTGATGTATAGAATTAATATTGATATTGTTGCCCTTTTGTCTGACTTGAGCACTTCAATCTGATCATCGTATCATCTCTTTGCTGAAGTTTAAGGAAAAATCAAAACCAGAAGCTGGAAAGTATGTGGACTATTACTCTAGGTAGGACAGAAAAACTGTACTCAAAACACATGAAATACATATATAGGGAAAACCTGTAAATACTTATTTTACATTCTAGAATGTATCCCATCAACACTGTTCTCACTTTGGGACTGGCCCAGAAGTTACAGTAAAATAGAGGTAAAACAAGCTTTGCAAGGACAGCAATCCCCTCTCCAGTCTGTGAATGAGAGTCCAACAATACATTGGATCTTGATAATGTAATTTCTCAAATCCTACTCTATTCACAGCCCTAAGCATCAAGTGCAGTAAGGGTCCCCTTCCTTCCAGCTGTAAGATGGAGCATGCAGTGTGCAATGGCACCACGGCCTAGCAGCACTTACGTCACTCTACCGTCTTGCAAAATACAGCAATGTAGTGGGATCTGCCCCAGACCTAACTTTAAATGCAGCTAGAAAGAACATTAACAGCATTATCAGCATATTTACCACAAAACAGAAGTTGTCTAAAGTTTGTAAGACCCTAATCACACTGGCATTTGTTTACCAGATGACAAATACACCATCTGTAGCACAACACCAAGCATTTATGTATGAGATTAAAAAAGTAATTGTCCAGCTGCTTTTAGCTTGCAGATATTTGCATACAAAATTTACATGGATGATAAAGCAATGAGGTTTCTCAAGAAAGACTAATTTGCTTATTTACAAAGACTGGAGACTTAAATTATAGCAAATTATCACCCTGGAGTAATGTTCCTTCATGATTGTTTATGTGCTGTAATTCAGTATTAACTACCATCAGGAAGTGTTTTGTTTGAATGTTATGCAGCTATATGGACTTTACAAGAAATTCACTTTTTAAACAAACTTAAAGACCTCAGTGGCTCTAGGGTAGCAAAGTGCAATCTGGTGTGCTTCCAATGAAGTTGAAGACTCATTTTATTGAAATAGTTCTCAGGCTCCTTGATTTAGTCCTCACAGCTCGACATCATCCCTTCAGCAGCCACAGGCTGTGAACAATACGAATTCACTGTAAATACAGCACACTGATTTTTAACTCAGATAGTTAATTAGGTCTTTTGCATTTTTTAAAAAACTTCTGAAATAGTCAGGTTTTGTGTGGTTTAGAATGCTTATCATCACAGCAATGATTATCCTAAAGGCTTACCTCTATGGTATGGGCATATACTATGTGGGCACACCAATTTTCACAGCTCTTCAGCTCACTTTTGAATTATTAGTCTTCAGTATTCTGCACTCTGCGGCACTTCACAGGTGTGAAAAGCATCCATTTTTAACATTTCCTGCTTCATAACCCATTACTGAAATACTAATTGATTTCAGGATGTTCCACTACATGCTCTTCATACAGTTCTAATTAACCCTGCATCTCAAAACACAGATTCTGGAGAAAGAATTCAAAACACTGCTTAGGTAAGCATATATCTCTTCCTCAACTGACTTCCCACAAGGTATTAATTCTTGTTATCCGTTATTGACTTCAGATGAAGACATATTCTATATTTTCCTCAGACTTCACTTGCACATCATGGGACTACATTATTTCTTTTAAAAAATGAAAAGAAGGAAGTGAATTCAGCAGGAAGTGAGTAAAGTCATGTAAGTATGGATAGATAATAGCTGGATAGATAATAGTCACATTCGTGACTGCTTTGGACAAAGTATGAGACAAAATATGTTGAAGGTAACAGATTTCACAAGTCTGCCATTGACCCCTGAATTGCCTGAGAGTTGAGTGGGGAAGTACAAACAGTATGCCTTCCATTTACCAGAAATCCTTTATTTAACCCAAAATGAAAAATTTTCCTTCATTTGGGGGGTTATGTGACATTTTTTTAAAAGCCATATGAAAACAAAGAATGTTTAAAGGCTGTCAGAATTAAGTGTTTCTATAATTTAAGATTATGAATGATAAATTTAATTTGAACTGAACTTTCAATTCAGTTCAGAGGGGGGAGGATTTCTGCATATGTGTCTGATTCTACATCAGAAAATTTAGCACAAAACATTTACAATATCACTACCAGCTGCTATAGAAACAGCTGTCATCCAGAAAACAAAACATTTTGGACTTCAAAGGAATCATTACACTACACAGCCAAGAAGACTGGGAAGAAAACCCCAGACACATTTTTCTTCCAGCACAGACAAGTGTTTCTTTCACTGCACAAAAGAAACTTTTTGTCTGGTTATCAGCATGTAACCCATAATCTTAGCTAATAAGACAACACCTTACTGTAAAGTTGCTCTTTTAAAGATGAATCTGCTAGACCTCCCTGGAATAAGCCAATACAATAAGATTTTACTGTCGACAGATAGGTCTCATCCTTCATAAGACCTCACTGCCTCTTTTGCAGACACACAATTCTGCTGTAATAAAGCATGTTAACTTGGTTTGTCTTTCTTCTACAGGTGTCACTGTCTACACTGAACTACAGCAGGACTTCAATAAACTCCAGTAGGAGCTGGAAAAGTCTTCCATGTGTAGGCCTTCATTTTCCAGGCAGTCTATATGAAATTGGTGTGCTAGTGCTTTGCTTTGAAATTTTAACAGATTTCATAAAAACATTTTCAAAATTATGTCTTCTAATTCAGTGGAGAAAAATGAGTAGAAGATAGAGGCACAATATATTCAAGTACTGGGGCATGACATATATGCATATACATTCCACATTTCAAATGCACTCACTTGTTTTCAAAATAGCATTAAATGATAAAGAATTTCCAACATCCCAAGATATTTCAGTAGGCATCTGTGGAAGATTTTTTTTTGAAACATAGTGGCAACTTGGTTATTTATCTGCACAGATGTACTGTGGATCTGATGAATCAGACCTATGCTTTTTATTATTCTGTTTAGATGTGTTTAAAGGGAATAACAAGCACATCTAAACAGAATGTTAAGTATATCCACTACATGTTGAGACACATCCCTAGCTGTCTAAGAAGGAGAGAGGGAAGAGGAGGAAAAACAGCATAAGGAAAAAAAAAAGCAAGGTGACTAAATGTTTGCACTTAAACACTTGCGGAGGTTGCTTCTCAGACAACAGTAGGGAAGTGGGTGGGTACAAATGTCAATCAAAGGCCCAGGATAAAGTATAGAATAGCATAATCAACAGAGAGCAAGGGTATTAGGAGCTTTTGACTTATCGCAGGAAGAGACAGAGAAACAAAAGGTGAGTATTTAATCACGCTCATTAAAACTGGGTAGGGCAACGGACCTGTGGGTGAGCCACAAGCAAGTGCATCTGGTGAGCTTCTTGTACACCTACCTGACAGCTGCCAAGCCTGAAAGACTGGCAGAATGGGCAGGACAGAGACATCATAAAGCTGGACAAGGAGAGTAGGTAGTATTAAGGGGCAGGGCTTTAAATGTTAATTACTCTGAAAGGTCTTGACTCCAAGAGCCATTGGTTGTGCACAGGAGTGGGTGAGAAGAAGGCCAGAAAGAGGTGAAAGACAGGAATGTAAAGAAAAAGACAACAAAATGAAAATGAGACCTGAGAAGAGCAAGGTGCTTTTTGATATAGAACAGAAAGTAAATTACTCTAAATCCCATACACAAAATCTCTCCCCAAAATTCTGCAAGAATTTAGGATAAGATCTATATCCCTTTGTCTTGTTCTAGGAAGGGAGGATGTGGATACTTCAAAGTTTCACACAGGGCATCCCTGTATCCCTTTCCCTTCCTCCTAATACATTGAACCCTTCCACCCATATACCACCTCTTCCCTCCACTGCAGAGCACGAGAAGCATCTTGAGACACAGGATAAAGAAATCGGTTGTGGTAATTCTTGCAAACATGCAAATAGTTTTTATGATATCAAAAAAATATTTATCCATCAAGTATTACTCTTCAGGGTTTTTCATAATAATTCAGCACCGCCACATAACTACTTTATTCGTTCCACGCCCAAGAGGCCTTCATCAAGGGAGAGCTGTCCAGAAAGAGCAGAATAGCAGCTTGACTCTGGAGTGTATAAATCTCTATTTATAAAAGCCTTGGCCACTTGTTTTTCACTCACTTGCTGATTTGCACCGTTGAAAGCAATTGAACTTCATATTGTTCAGATCTGAATGAGTTTATATCAATCTTTTTTGCTTTTTACATGATAATTTGTAATACACACAACAGGAGATTATTCAGTTTACACACACACACACGCACACACGCACACTCTGAACTTCCTGAAAATTAGCTGATTTTAAAGCAAATCATCATTACAGCCTCTTTTTGCATTTAATGTGCAATTAAGCACCCGAGTTCAGTAAGTTTGGACCTCAAACTAAAGAGTAAGAATAGAAGGTTTCATGATCCCATATATCCCAGCATTTGTCTATAAAACACAAGCTTCAACAAGATGCCAAGACAACCACCTTTCTGACAAAATAAAGACACAGACAATATTAAGATGAATTTTGTTGGTTAAACTGGCTGGCTGGCTGGCTCATTGGTTGGTTAAGACCAAATCCTATCCTACAGGACTTATAGCTCCTATGCAGCCAGGTACTCTACATGGGACCTGTCTGCTGGAAGTTCACACTGGTCAATTGAACTTGCTGTTCTGCTCAGCAGTTGAGTCCATACTACAAAACAGTACAAGGGAAGCATATATAAAATTGTGCTAGAAGTAACAAGTTGTAGTTATGATACTCTAGAGCTAACAATAGACCAGTGAGGTACCAGCACGGGGAGTTCAGGACTTCTGACCTGGAACAGGAGGAGGAGGTCAAGTCAAGGAGTTCCATTGGTCTCCTTACCTGAGTGAAGTCTAGAGCGCAGATGGGCCTTCAAACATCTCTTTTCCTGTAGACATATCCCCTGAGCTTCAGCCAGTCTCTTGCCTACTCCACCTAAAACTGTAGATGTACCTACCTACAGATAAACTTCATCTCAAAAAAAAAAAAGCAGAACCTAGAAATAGAACTGATAGAAATAGTTACTACGTGACTATCCTACATCTTCAGAATACTAAGACAAGAAAGCAAGGCATTTATTGAACAAATAATCAACTGTACCCAGATGGAAAAAACCCTATTTTATCCCAGAAAGATAATGTGAAAATTTGGCTACAGCAATTGCTGCTAATAGAATAAGTTCATGGCAATTGTATTTAGAGTCCAAAACCATCCAAATTCAAATTTTCAGATGATATTAGCTTTGTGTGGCAAGGTTTTGGTAGTGGGGGAGGTTACAGGGGTGGCTTCTGTAAGAAGCTGCTGGAAGCTTCCCGTGTTTGAGAGAGAGCACCAATACCAGCCGGCTCTAAGACGGACCCGCTGCTGGCCAAGGCTGAGCCAATCAGCGATAGTGGTAACGCCTCTCTGATAACATTTTTAAGAAGGAAAAAAAAGTTGGGAGAGTCTGAAAACGGCAGCTGGAGAGAGGAGTAAGAACATGTAAGAGAAACAACCCTGCAGACACCAAGGTCAGTGAAGAAGGAGGGGAGGAGGTGATCAAGGTGCCAGAGCAGATTCCCCTGCAGCCCGTGGGGAAGACCATGGTGAGGCAGGCTGTCCCCCTGCAGCCCAGGGAGGTCCACAGTGGAGCAGATATCCACCTGCAGCCCGGGGAGGACCCCACACTGGAGCAGGTGGGTGCCCGAAGGAGGCTGTGACCCCATGGGAACCCTGCGCTGGAGCAGGCTCCTGGCAGGACCTGCGGATCTGTGGAGAGAGGAGCCCACGCTGGAGCAGGTTTTCTGGCAGGATCTGTGACCCCGTGGTGGACCCACGCTGGAGCAGTCTGTGCCTGAAGGACTGCAGCCCGTGGGAAGGACCCATGCTGGAGCAGTTTATGAAGAATTGCAGCCCGTGGGAAAGACCCACATTGGAGAAGTTCGTGGAGGACTGTCTCCCGTGGGTGAGATCCCATGCTGGAGCAGGGGAAGAGTGTGAGGAGTCCTCCCCCTGAGGAGGATGAAGTGGCAGAAAATAACGTGTGATGAACTGATCATAAACCCCATCCCTGGCCCCCTGTGCCACTCTGGGGGGTAGGTAGAGAATTTGGGAGTGAAGTTGTGCCTGGGAAGAAGGGAGGGGTGGAGGGAAGGTGTTCTGAGATTTGGTTTTATTTGTCATTACCTTACTCTGGTTGATTTGTAATAAATTGAGTTGATTTTCCCCAAGCTGAGTCTGTTTTGCCCGTGACGGTAATTGGTGAGTGATCTCTCCTGTCCTTATCTCGACCCACAAGTTCTTTGTTATATTTTCTCTCCCCTGTCCAGCTGAGGAGGGGGAGTGATAGAACGGCTTTGGTGGGAACCTGGCGTCCAGCCAGGGTCAACCCATCACAGTATCTATCTGTCTATTTGACTAGACAAACTTCCAGAACAGTCAGTCTCTAGGTAGGATATTGATACTTAGATTAATAGATCACAGTTTAAATAATTAACAGAATGTGATAGACCAAATACATCTCTTAATGTTTTAACATTTAATACTGATCAAGCACTTAATTATACATTTACAAAGAGTTAACAGTCTAGTGCTCATTTAATCCAAACTAATGATATTTTTATAAGCCAAATTCTATTAGAGAGAGCTATCAAAGTATTAACGCTTACTTACATAAACAATGACTGCTCTAAGTCACTGTAACACAGGCAAATATTAGCAAATATTAGCCTCTCTCTCGGCAAGGCACAAGATAATATAAGCAAAACTAGCATGATACAGTATCAGTAATTTACTCTTGTCTTACATACATATAATACAAGAGCATACTGAAAGTAACTCTAGAGCTAGAAATTGAACACACACACACACGCACAAATGGACACATACACTTGCCAGCTTGTTTTGTATATGAGCTTCTCCAGCTGTGGGCTTTTACAAAATTCCTTTGCAACTTTATATTAGATGACTGGATTTCACCACCTTCTTCTGGTGAATTCAGACACGAATTCTAAAGTGCTGTTAAGATCCAAGTTCTTGCTTTTTCTTGTATGCATAACACAATTTTGTAGTCTGACCTCTTTCAAATTACTTAGTTATATGGCTTATGGAATGATATAACCCATATTTCATTTAGGTTTGAAGACATTGACCACCCAGTCCAACCTCCCGCTCAAGGAAAGGCTAGCTCTAAGGCTAGATCAGATTGCCTGGAGACTTGCATAGTCAAGTTTCTTCTACCTAGATATCTACAAAATTACTGAGGAAGAAATAAACCCTGTGTTTTTAATTTACATCAGAGCCATGACAAAGGACAGGAAAGGTATGTAAGCATAAGAGCTGCAATGAAACAGCCAACACTTCTTTAAAAACTTAAGGGGCATTCCTAAGACAAATACAGATAGATGGTCTTGGGAGAGACAAGGGTGCTTCTTGCCAAGCACTGCTAGCTGCAGGCAGTGTTCAGGCCATGGCACCTTTCAGAAGAACTGAGTGACAATCAGAAGACACCACTGCCGTAACTATGACCACCACTTTCATGCTTGTTTCCTGCAGTTTTATGTTTTCTTTGGGAAGCCACACTTCCCCCTTTTCCTGCACAGGCCTTTAATTCCCCTGGCTTGCCATGATTGTTTCCTGTTCATGCTGGTTCTTTACGACACATGCCAAGAGACAGACATGAAGTCCCAGGGCAGCACATCCTGTATCACCCTTCCCACTCTATCAGCTGCACTAAGAAAACCAGCAGGCAATTCAAGATACTCAAGTCACTAGAAGTCTCAAACAATGACTACTTCATTACAAAAACTTACTTTTAGCATCACTAAACATGTGCTACCTCACAGGTCTATTAATCTCAATAAATTTACAGGTCTATTAGTCTCAATAAATTTATATATGCTTACAGGGGTTAAACAGTTCTTTCCAGTAAGTTGCATGCTTTAGAATAAAGCTCAACTCCTTCTTATAAGGAGTGTGCAAGTGATGAAACACAGATTTCTTAGTCCACACATTTGTGGCATAAGGCAACTCCCAGAAAAATCTAAGTTTGGAGTTGTTTTGTTGGTTTTTTTTTTAAATCTCTGATAAGAAAATAATACAGTGATTAAAACATTACCAAAATTCCTTCTGAGCTCTTGTTTTCATCAAAATTCTTAAAAAGAAAAAAACCTATGTACTAGAACAGTATTTTCAGGATGCAAAATGTAGGGAAATACTGCCACTCTGTCTTCACAATCCATCACCAATAGGTTTGCTGTCTTAATTTGTATCCTAAATTGGCTATTTTTACTCATTTTTCTTTTCAATATGCTTTTTTCTCTAAAATTCAGTCACTATCCCCTCTTACTGTGATAAGCCCCCAGCATGTCCTGCATAGTATAAAACAGAAGTAGACCACTCAATTAAAAGATTTTTCACAGATGTGAATCATTTTAAGCTTCGTATTTAAAAACAGTATTTATCTGTTCAAAAAATGCCTCATGCTTGACTTGCAGAAAGATCACAGTATCAGTGAGTGGTGTCATATTTCATTTGAGAAATCTTTCGGAGAAAAAAATCCAGCAGTGTAGAACACAATTAAATGTTGGAAAAAAACCAATGATTTTGAAGTTTAAATGTTACTGAAACGCAGAGTGCATTTCACATAAACCTAATATAATTCCATAACAAATATTGTATTATGAGATTATTTCTAGAAATTGGACTATAGAAATGCAAGTTTATCTCCTTCTTCACTAAAAATGTACTTCCATTAATTCTACTTGCAATGTAGAAAAAGCAAAGATAATTCTAAGCCCTTTTAAATCCCATTTTAGTATGCTGTACAGAATAGCTTTTAGTATACAGCTGTATTCGGTTGTGGGCTCAGTGCCCTAAAATCAGCCCTCACCTTCTGGAGCTCCATCATGCTCATAAAGAAACAGATGAAGACATTCAGAGATCAAGCAAAGACCATTTTGCTTTTTTTGTAAAACAAGATATTAAAGTACAGATATTACAGGCACTGAATGACAGAGTTCAGTAAAGTTAGAGATTTCTCCCACTCTCCTGAGCAAACACATCAACTGCTCTGCTAGCTGAGCCATGCTTTTACTGAGACAACTGAAATAGCAGGTCATTTTGTAGTTTTCATTTTCATTTCTTCTGGGCAATATTGGGCCTGATGAAATAGAACATTTTTTTCTTCCATGGAGATACACATCCCTCATTGAGCTAATAATTTCACTCTTCTTTCAGGGGCTTTTTAAAAAAAAAAATAGAAGCACATGTCCCACAAAAAGAAGGAATGTTTATCATCCAGACTCAGGTGGAGGTGGAACCAACCTTTGATAGTGGTTCTTAGTAAAAATATTGTTAATGACCTTCAGCTGGTCAGAACAGCTGACCAGAACAGAAATAAAACATTATTTTTGTCACTAAAAAACCACACTTTGCTCTTATCTTGAGTACTGCATGCAATTCCAGTCTTTGAATCTCAAGAAGAGTGACAGCAGAGTCAGAAAAGGTCCAGAAAACAGCGACTGATCAAGGGGACAGAATTGCTGCCCTATTAGGAGAGATGGAAGAGGGTCAGACTGCTCTGTTTAGAAAGGAGAAAGCTGAGGAGAGCACACCTGGGGCTTACAAAATTATGACAGCTATGGATGCAAAAGATGCATTTGATGACACTGGACAGTATGGCTATGCTTGTGGTTTCTCTCTAACCAGCCTCTTCTACTGCCACCGACAAAAACAGGCTACTGAGACAGAGGGACCACTGCTCTGACAAATCAAACTATTTCTTATTATAGAAAAGATCTGAGCCACAAAAGAACCAAATATTATGAGATTTCAGTTTTTACACTATATCTTTTAGATGTCTGTGTAATTGTGCATTTGTTTGTTCATGCAAAAACAAATAAAATGGAGATACACAAATAAGGAAGACATCTGCTAACAGACGATTTTTGTGGGGGAAAAAAAAAGCTTGTCATCAGCTATATATCAGGAATAACTTACTCAATAACTATGAGTGAGTATAGAAAACACCAGAGAGAGCCAAAGACATTCTCAAGATGCCAAATACAGCCCATTTTACCTATCTTTTGTTACATAAAGCCCCATTATATGGGAAGGAGGAAAAATATATGTATTAGTTCTCAGTGTTTAGGCTCTACTTGTACCCAAGACTGTCACGGTCAGAGGTTTTCAAATAGTTATTTTTACTCACCAAAGAAACTAGGGGAAGAAAGGGAGAAGTGAATTAAATTCCTGTGACTTCAAATCCAGCTTCATTGATACAGCTCCCTTTGCTGTTCCCCCCTTGACCAAAACAGTGCATCCAGCTTTTTTTGCTGGTAGTAACAAAATTAAATTTTTATTCTTTCAGCTTCAGAGTTTAGATTAGCACGTAAAATCTCTTCCCTCAAAAAGTCTAACTTCAGCACTGTCAGTTTACATCTTAACAGTAATGTCACCTACTTTTGACAAGTTTTGCACAAAAAGAGAAAAATGTCAGCTGTTTGCCACCGCCAAGTGAAGCTGGAGACCGGTGACAGATTACAGGAGGAAGTACACAGAAGTCTGAAGCAGTCAGGAAGCTCCACAGCCATCCGGCTCAGTTAAGCAAGAAATGACATACCCCATCCGTGTTACACATATCTGAAGCAGCGAACATCCACCAAGTTTCAGATACTGGAAAGTCACTGCTGAGAAGAGCACTGTCTCCACAAACTTCTACTGTCCTGCAAGCGTGTGTCGTATAGGAGAGGAAAAAACCAGATCAACTGCATAGGTTATCTCAGTCTACATAGGTCACCGTTTTCTTTCAGAAGGCCTTCACAACAGTTTTTAATAGAGCTAATTAAGAGCCTAATCTGCAGCCTACCATGTCCTTTGTTCACATAATTCCTCGTTTTTGTTCCCTTCTGCCTCTGATGCAAGACTATTTTAAGAATTCACGAAGTCAAATGTACTGGTACATCAAAAGCAACGTATTTGAGAAGTAACAGCAATCAAAAGGATAACTATCTTCAATTTTTTAAAAGTTATAGAGATTTTTATGTAACTAAGACTAGACATAGCAGAAATATAGCAAAGAGATGGCAGGAACACAAGTAATTTTTTAGAAGTAGGGAAAGTAGGAGTAGCAGATTCTAAGTAGATGCTTGTAATTGCAATTAACATTATGGTATCACCTGAGAAGTAAACAAATAACAAAACATACAGTTGTTACATAGAGATTGATTAAAAACTTGGACATGCAGAAGACACAATATCTGTAGGACAGTTTTGTAACATGCATTTAGCCAACAGTCACAATTTTTCCTTTTAAATAGTCTTAATTAATCAGGACTTTGAATATGCTGCTGCAATCCACTATACCTTCATAACACTTCAGCCAGAGGAAAAAAAGGTTCTTAAACACACATGAAAGGTTAAACCTTCCAATAACTTTGGGATGATACTCATACAGTGGTAAACCAGCGTGGACTCTCACAATCATCTCGAATGACCTCCTGCGTAAGTGGTTGTTCAGTGAAGGTTCCCCTCTGCTGTGCCAGAGGTGTGCTACATGGGTGAGAACAGGAAAAGTGCTTCTTCATGGTAACAGAGGCTTCTTGGAGATTCACAAAATTTAGCTAAAATCTGCATTAACAGGGGAGGGGAGCTTGCACTGATCTATTAGATTAACTTTGGAAATACTTAGAGAGTGAGAATTCAAGTGGCAGAAGATTTAAGTCTCTCTTTTATTTCTTGCAGCAGAATGTTATATGACTCACCAATTAATGTTAATTATTGCTCCTAGAGCTAAGAACAGACACTGCTCCTGCCTTTAAGGAGAGGAAGCAACAAGACCATCAGCCAAGCAGTGACATTTAAACAGTAGGTTAAATACCCATCAATGCCTAAGGGAGCACTTCCTAGCATGTTTCCTATGCTAGACATGACAAGAAAGTTCATAGAAATGATCTTTCACTCCTATCTTCATCTTACAATTAGCTCCACATTAGCTTTCAGAAAGCTCATGACTTACTGAACACTCTTTTAATCTAAGAATATGCACATCACCTGAATGTATTTATTGAAGTCACCACTGATTTTAACAAATCTGTTGATAAGCAGTACAAAACCCAACACGTTTCCTGATTGCAACTTATCTGTTCATATTTTAGGGCTAAAAGATCAAAACCAAAACTGTTATTTTTCCCCTGCTGGAAGATGCTACTTGTTTTTACCTTAACTACTGAACAGTATTCAGTTCTGTTCTAGTAATTAGATGGCCCATTCTCAACTATATCCTACCTTTGCAAAAAACATGACTGAAAACAGGTGCTTCCCTTTCACTGGCTTAATCACTTAAACATGCACCACACAGATGTCTGTATTAAAATTATCATTTTTTTCCTTGTGCATCATCTTTTTTCTCCCACATTTGTTCTACTGAGTTTTGGGGTTTTTTTCTGATTATTATTGCACTCGGGGGCTATTGGAGCATAAATGACCAAAAGCTAACAAAAGAGCATCAGGAAGTTCTCTTTCTGCTACTTTCATTGAGATGTGGCAACTTGTGTCATATAGGAATGAAAACTACTGTCGACTTTCAAGATACTTAATAGATATTTTTGCTCCAACTGTTTTCGAGTTGTGAATATTTGCTGTGTCAATATTTCCAACTGAAATGACATATGCCACAAGAATGAAGATTCATCACGGAATTCAGATACTCTGCTCCTGCTAAAAAGCAAAGGACATTAAAAGAAAAAGATAAATTTGAAATATGAAATGATATTGTGTAATCTTTGAGAATTAATTTTTAAACACTCCAGAGTGTGGCCTTTGAAACACTAAATTTCCCTGTCTGTTCATAAGGTCCACTTCATCTTAGTTTTCTGAGCTTGGCCCACCATCTGCAGTAGTAGACAACATACTTCATGAACCTAGGCCAACCCAAGACAGTATCTGCATTTTCTCTTGGTCTTGAATCCTGTTGACCGTATTCCGATGTGCTGCTTTGATGCAAGAACATGAGCTGCAGCCTCTGACAGAGCAGGGATTTCCTCTCCTACAAGGGAATTCTTAACTTCTTTTAGTATTACAAAGATGCTGGAAATTAATTAAAAAGTCCCATCCTCAGTATCGTCTATTTTTCTCAGACCTAAATACCTTCCCCAAAGTAGGAACTAATCTAGAAGTCAATAAAATATTCTACATGTAGCATTCATATTAGAATATCTACTCCTACATGCCCAAAATACGATTTGAAAGTGAAATCAGGAAAGCTAAAAAAAAAAAATAAAAAAATATTCATCCATTTCAGCTTTTTTGATTCAACAGTGATCTCTGTTAGACAGCTATAACAACTCCATGGATTACTCTCATAGTTTTAATGGATGTACTCACAATTTTCAACCAGAATTTTATGACAAGAAACTGTCTTTGTAAAAGTATGACTTTAAACACACGTCTGTTGCAACACTTGTTTGAGGGCAGCATTGCTAACTTAGTGATTGTCAGTATTATATCCTGACTGTATTACTTCCATTTTTATGTGCCTCATGTCCCTGCATACTTTAGCGCAAAATAAAAAACTGATTTAATCAAACTGTAGGTGCTTGGCGCCAGATTTCTCTTGTATGTGCGGGCACTGCCAAGCACATATTTATTTTTAAAACTGCAGAGCACCAAATATTGTACAAATACTAGAGGGCTAATTTGTCCTTCCCCACAGAACATATGCTCAGAGAAAAATCTGAGAAATGGTAGAATAAAAGAAAGAGCCACGTTAACTAAATCAATAAAAGTAGGCATTGATCTGTCTATGTATTTAAAAGGATCCAGATGGAGAAAAGACTACAGTTAAATCTGAAAGCTTGAAGACTATCCTGCTAAACTAACTTAGGAAGAACATTTAACATATTGTTGTCATAGACAGAGGCAGGGAAACATTTGTGGGGAAAACAGAAACAGCTTGTTAAATCCTTATTAATGATGTAAAGAGGCCAGAGCAAGGACGATAGAAAGTAACAAAGTGAGACAGTAAATTAGAAAAACTTGTGCATGACATTGAAGGTGCTTAATTTAATTAAAAAGGAGCAGTGACAAATATTATCAAACAAACTCTTTAAGCAGTTAAACTACATTTGAACAGAAAAACAGGAATGATTGCAATCTGAGCAAGTTAGAAGGTGTGAGGGTAACGAAAGACAGAAGATGAACTGCTGAAAGCAACAAATAGGCAAAAAATTTTGCAGTATTTCTGAGGAAAAAAACAGGATTAGCATGTGCAATAAGTAAAATTTTCATGTTACAGACCTGAGAAACAAACTGATGACATGATGCATGAAGCCCCCCCAAAATGTCAGATTGCCACAATAAAGAATTAACCTGTTATTTTAACCTAAGCAGACTGCACTGGGGCAAATAAATAGAATGAACAGTTTTTACTGATGAGCAGTAGGAACAATTTCCCAGTTGCAAGTATTCTTAAATAAAACACCAAATGCTGCTGAGAATTAAACACTGTAATTACTACATTTATAATTAAACTGAATATATATTTTCAGAAGAATGTGACATTTTTCTCTGAAGATGCAAATAAAAAGAAAAAACTAGCTTAAGCAATTTAATTATGCAGGAAAGTGTGTGCTTCTAATAAATATATATTGTGTGTATGTATGTTTTTATATAATTGTACTGTATTACACAAGCACTATTTACCAGAAAAATACTTCAGTATATTCTGACTATACAATTAATGATGTCTTTTAATGGAAAATTTTCAGAGAGCAATTAGAACAACTTCCTGGTATGGCTGCACAGAGGAGACACTCCTTTATGCATATATACCTATCAACAGACAATGAAGCAACTTGGACTTGTCATCTGACGTGAAAGTATCTTACATACAGAGGATTTGTAGCAGCTGGCAAAGCAATCATTAAGCAAAGTAATTTTTCATATTTTCCTCATACACTGTTGAGCTTTCAGTAGCTTTGAATTATACTGTAGTCATTTAATCATATATGATTATATTTCTGATTATACCATAATCTCACACAAATTAGTTTACAGAGACATTACTATCTGAGCACATGATAACATTACAGTCAATGAGCACTTTGGGGTCCCATCCCTCCCTCAAAAAACAAAGGAGAGAAACGGTCTTTTCACCTCTCCTTCATATTGCCAAAAGAATATGCTGTTTTCAACCACCTTAATATTATTTATATTATCTTCAACCACCTGCAGCATCAAACATTAAAGTGCAATCCAGTTTTATAAAATCTACCCTCTGGAGGTTGAACATGCTCAGCACTTCTTAGGAGGGTATTTCTTCCACATTCCTCAGCCTGTATGTGTTTAATGTCACTTATAAATGTCTTTCCATATGGGCTTCACACTGCAAAAATGATATATATGTGTATATGTACATGTATACACAACATCATCTCTTACTGAAGCTGATCCTAAGCAAACTTCAGGAGGTACTCAGCAGTTTACAAGACTGAAACATTTTTCTGTACTAATGATATGTTTCTTCTGCAAATTGATAGAATTTATATTTTAAAAGTGACCTCAGCCATCCTGGTGTTCTCCTGAGAATATTAAATTATAACTGAGGGTTGGCTGGGGATTTTTTAATTAGTAGTTTCACTGAATTTTGCTCAACCATAGATGACATCTGAACTTCTCCGTATTCAACATACCAGTAATAAGTTTTATTTTCTACTTCTCTGTGTTTCACATTAGAAGAGCAATTTTTTTTTCCCTGTGTATTTAAACTGGAAGTGTTTTTATCCAATGCCTTAATTTCTATATCATTGCATAATACAATCTTTCAGGAATAACAGTGACACCTGAAGAAAAAATACCTTTTGAGAAAGTGACAAATAAATAAGAACATGGTTTTAAATTAAATAATATTAGGTGCATTTAACTTTCATTCAGCACCTTACAGCTGAATCAGCCTACATACGGGAGATGATACAGTGTCACCAAGCCATGTGTAGTTGAGCTGTATTACTGGGACTTTTATGCTTTTATTAACAATGAACATGGGGGTTTTCAGCTATACTGCTCTATGCAACCGTTAACATATGCTGAGAAGACCAGATTAAGGACAGGGTACCCACACAGTATTCTAGGGGGAAAAAAGATATGCCACTGTGCTTAGAAAGGTGATTAGCAACAACTACCTTCACGTTACCAGTCGGATACTAGCGTGTTACAAAAATAAAAGAGTAATTGCGGGATCCCTGCTGTAGCTTGTGTAAGATATTCTGGCCCATATTTAAATAGCTTTCTAGTAACCAACACAACACAGCAGTATCCTACCACAGCAACACTGAAGGGAAGACAGCAAGCAGACAATTGATTTTCTCTGCTACATATTAATTTGAAATAGAAAAAAAAACCCCAAACCCAAACCCACACAAGCATCTAGGAGGCTAATGCTCTCTAGAAAAAAACCATGCGTCCATCTATTATTTTACTTCGCTATTAACCATTGGGTGCATTTCTGTGCAGCACTTGCACATAAACCAAAATGAACATTCTCTGCTAGTTACCATGTTTTGAAGTTGCATTGTCCCCTGTCACTCTGTACCTCCTCTAAAAGCCTAGCACGGTAGCTTCCCCATCAAGACCCTAAGGTCTGCCTCTCAAAACCACTGTGAGAAGTGAAGATAGGATCATTAAATTGTAAGAAAGCAGTAACTTTTATAAATTTGGCTTAATTAAACAGTGAAGCCTGAAATAAGACTAGAAAATTACTAGTCTTCCACTCTGATTGTAAAAAACCCAAGATTTAGAGCCACATTCTCTACAGTCTTTCTCTGTTGTTTTGTGGTGTTTGTTTTGCTTTGTTTTCTAAACCCTTTCATGCAAGTAGCAGGCCTGAATTACAGAAGTTACATGACCCTGTTACAAAAGGTTCACAACTGTACTGTGCAGACAAGCTCCCTCTCAGCTGTCAAAGAAGTGATGGAATGAAAGAAAGATTAATAAACTGCAGCATTTAAATATGGATCAGGACACGTTTTTTTTAAAGGAAAATGTGGCATCATTTCACTTGAACAAATTTGCTGACTGAGGATACAGTCGAGCACATGTGCAGCTGTCCAACAGCAGCGAAAGCAGAACTTGCCAGGAACAACAAAACCTGCTGGTGATCTCGCAGAGCAGAAGGGGTCCTGGTCCCATATGGCTTTTCACGCACACACTTCTACACACCAACAGCTCTACGGCTAGGCTGCTCCCAGGAAAACGAGCCTAGGCCTCTGCTCTGGCACCACAGCACTGATATATGCACAAAGGAAAAATTAAGAACCCCAGGCATTTAGTGTAAAATGTTAGATAACTTACACCAGATAGTTTTGTGTGAAAAAGACATGAACACTTCTAGCTATCTTGACTCAGGACTGCCAAAAAATGGAAAACCAGCAGTGGAAAAGCACCCTAAATGTCCCAGATAGAGCAAGTGCTACTGAGCTGCACAATGTCTTCTCTCCATGCTTTGTAGCTAATATGTTTTTTGTTTGAAACATCCTGAACTGCATTTAAAAACCCTGTTTTTCAGTCTAGAATCCTAGGTGCTCTGAATCATCACTGCCATCTCCAGAAGATGGCACCAGCCACCTTTATTGTATTTACGGAAGAAAACATTTGCCACTTTTTACTTTCTCCACCTCATTAATGCACAGAAAACCTGTCTATCATCTTCACTGACCCATTTGCTTAATTTTGAGACGAAATTTGGTAGGCTGCAAATGGTTCTCTCAATTTACATCCACTTTGCAATGATTTACATGTTCTGCAGCATTAGGCTTATTTCATTAAAATGTATAACATCTTCACTGACATTGTAATTTTGTCTTGCAGTAATGTCTTTATAAAAGCAGAATAAAACAGGTACCTCCTAAAGGTAAGTGTATCTGGTTTACAGGGTATAAAAAAGTTATCTTAAACATCGTAATACAACTGTAACACTACTAGAAGAATATTTGCTTTTACTCTTATGAAAAATATGCTGCATAAACCAGCAATGGATTTGAAAATCTTTTTTCCCCCCCCCCCCCCCCCCCGCAGATTCCAGTGAATTGCTTGTAATTCTGAGTACTGCTTCTAAAGCCAGAGATTAGTCATTTCATTACTAACTTCATGACAATAATGTTCTTTGGGGGATTATAATACAAATATCTTGACCCTTGTGCTAGATAGAAAGGGCACTGCAATGATTATTTTGGAATCACATCTGCAGTTCTAACTTATCTCAAGTCAGGATCGTACATGACCATGGAGTCCATGCATATCTCAGATCTTCCAGTAAAAAAATCTTTGCAACAATGACATCTGTATATTGCCAGAGGGGGGGAAAAAAAAAAAAAAAGAAAGATTATACAACAGTAATTTTTAAACTTGAGAAACTTTCCTTCACCCACTAAGTGGTTACCTGCAACTCCATACAGCCACAATTTTATTTTTCCCAATTCCTCCTCTCTCCCTTACAGCACAGGCATACAGCTGGGCTACAAGCTCCTGCCTATTACAGTATCTAACCTTCACCCTGCTTGCACTGCTGTATTTCTCCTTCCTTTGTTCCAATACTCACAGCTGGAAGCTTTCGCCATTTTTACCCTGTGTACTGAAGAGCTATCAACAAAGTCAAACAACAATACTTAAATATGTCCTAAATACGGACTAAATATTTGAAGTCACAAGTTGCTAGTACCTGCTGATAAACAGAAAGCTTCAAGAAATACTTGCAGTTTAGTATATTTTGTTTGGGCTCATTAAGACATTTTGTTTATTTTTTCATTCCCCAGATTTCTCAGGAGTTGCATAGCGATGCTCCCTACGAAGTTGAGATGTTTCCTCAAAGATGTCTGAAGAGCAGGAGAACACAGGGAAGGGGTGAAGGCTGCAGTGCTCCCTTGGGGGTCCCCCTTGGAGGGGGGTGCTGCTATCCAGCAGTAGAGTTATGCTGGCCTTCAGCTAGATTGCAACTTCAGTAACAGCCTTCACCGCAGACTGGCTGCAGCACGCGGTGATGGCCAGAGACCAGACGGGCCTGCTTTGTTGGAAACCTAACATCAGTTCTGCAATACTGGCTATATGTAAAATCCTACTTCATTTTATTGTGAATTTGCAAAGTGTCTGTAATTAAAATGCCATGCCGTGCAGGCAGGCAAACACTGATCATAAAACTAGCTGGAGGTTTTCAGGCATTTTTGTTTAGCTTTGAAAGAAACCTGCAATCAAAGATCAACACAACAAAAAGGTAATTTAAATAGCAGGATTTACTTTAAAATTGCCTAGACTAATTTCACATACACACATGTAAAATAATGCTATTCAACCCAGTATATTATTTTCTCTTCCTCACCAGGAATTAGAATCACCAAGTGTTAGAATCTCACTTTGATTTTCAAAGAATGAAAACTCATAATACAATAGGTCTTATCTTGAACAGAAAGGAAGGATGTAACGTAAAGACTTCCTGAAGAACATCCCAAGCATTTCCAATAGCATTTCACTGCAATTTATTTGAATTGGTTTAGAATTGCTAATTTGAAATTAAGAGGTGCAGACTTCAACTCCTAAGAAGAAACAGAAATAAAGGCCACTAAGAAACATTTTATTAAAAACCTCTCAAACTGAATTCCAACATACTCTTCTAGTGTAAACTACTGCAAGATATGTTTACTCATTCCTCTTGCATGAGCAATATTAAAAAAACCAGAATATCCATTGTGCAAAACCACATATTTGAATACATTTAAAGATGTACCACAAGCAAATGTTCCCTCCCTTTCTTATTTTATTTTATTGTGTATCTTACAGATGATTAAGGGTAGTTCCACTGTTTACTTAAAAAAAAAAAAAAAAAAGTAGTCCAATCACATTCATATCAAATGTTTTCATTCCATGTAATTGTAAATGAAGGCCTGTTTCAAGGAAAATAAAGTCTACTAGGTATTTCATACAGCCTGATACATTTTAACAAGCAAGCAAATCCTAGAAAGAAGGCAACACACTGGCATGCTACTGACCACAGAGGTCAGACCTCCTTCCTAACCTGTAACCTATAGTCTCTGAGAGCTCAGTTATGAGGCAGATCTGATATCAGGCAGATCTGATCAGATAATCAGTCTCCTGGATCCTCCAAATACCATTAGCAATTTCAGATGTTAATTGACCGCTTCAATTATACATTCAAAGACTTCTTAGCTGACAGTGGAAGGAGGATTTGTCCTTCTCAGCATGGAATGCAATAGCATCCAACAGCCAGAGCTGAAGATAGTGACAAAATCAATTCGCAGAATCAGATTAGGAAGTCATAAATAGAAAAGTTTTGAAGCATTTTGAAAAAGGAAATAAAGTCATTTTCATACAGTAATTTCCAGCAAGACAAATAGGTTTTTCTGCATAGACCTGTTTGTCATTAGATTTGCAGATGACACAAACATGGGAGCAGCAGCTGACAGACCAAATGGGTGTGCTGCCATTCAGAGGGACCTTGACAGGCTGCACAAATGGGTTGACAGGAACCTCATTTAGTTCAACAAAGGCAAATGCCAAGTCCCGTCCCTGGGGAGGAACAACTCCAGGCTCCAGCACAGGCTGGGATCTGACCAACGCAAATGTGTCTTGTCAGAAAAGGCCCGGGGGTCATGGTGGACAACAAAGCTGACCAACAGCCAGCAACATGCTCTTGCAGCAAAGACCAAGGGCATCCTGAGCGCATTAGGAAGACCATTGCCAGCAAGCGGAGGGAGGTGATCCTTTGCCTCTACTCAGCACTGGTGAGGCCACATCTGGAGTGCTGTGTCCAATTCTGGGCTCCCCCCTACAGGAGAGACATGGAGCCACTGGAGAGAGTCCAGCAAAGGGCCGTGAAGATGGTGAAGGGCTTAGAGCACCTGTCATATGAGGAAACGCTGAGAAGGCTGGGTCTGAAGGAGAGAAAGCTCAGGGGGGTCTTATCCATGTATAGAACATAAATACCTGATGGGGAAAGAAAAGAATATGGAGCAAGGCTCTTCTCAGCAGTTCTCAGTGACAGGGCAAGAGGCAATGGGAATACATTGAAATACAGGAAATCCCACTTAAAAAGAAGGGAAAATCTTTTCGGTTGTGATGGTGGTTATGCACTGGCACAACTTGCCCAGAGAAGTATTGTGGTGTGTCTGGCCTTGGAGATATTCAGAATTAAATGGGCATGGTTCTAAGCAACCTGCTGCAGCTGACCCTGCTCTGAGCCAAGGGTTGGACTGAGCAATCCCCAGAGCTGCCTGCCCATTTCAACACCACTGTGGCTGTGGGATCTCTCACGATGACTTTGTTGCCATTTCATCATTACTTTTTGATGAAGAGGAACCAAAATTGTTTCCTTAGCCATTTGACGGAATCAGCTACCACAAACTAAGTCAGGGGCTGTATTCAAAGAGTTCTAGAATAAGATGAAACTTTGGCCCAGGGAAATGTTGATTTCTTATGAGAGCAGGCTGGCCCCATAGTATTCAGTAATAATACTAAAATTAAAGAGCTACAATAAGCACAAGATGGTACCCAGCCATTGTTTCTTGTCAGCTCCAATTTTATACTTTATATAAAGGTAGAAAGAGATTCCTCCATTTTACACCTATGTACATTGTAAGAAAGGCTAACTTGGTATAAATTGATGTAGTGTTTCTAGATAAATCTTTTGAGGGTCCTTCTGCAAACTCTTAATTATGGAGCATATTAGAAAGAGAAGTTCAGTATTCTGAAAGCTTAGGTCACAGTGAAGTTGACTGGGCCTCAAAAGCAGCCCAGTTTATTCAAGGAGTTGATCTAGCTCCCCACAAGATGAAAAATTCTAGCTTTAAAATGACACAATTTCTCATACCAAGTCTAGGGAATGCTCTCAAAATCCAATTTCCATTACGTAGAAGCTATAAAAACTGTCAAAGAACAGAGATCTTCTTCTTCAGGCAAGAAAACAGCTCTAGTCTAGTTGTATTAGCTTAAAATAACGCCTGTCCTCCCCACCCTTATTGCGAGTCCTGTGGTTTAAGATGTGACACAGCAGAAAAGACTAGGAACAGAATCTCATTATGCCGTAAGTAGAACAAGTTCATCAGAAATGCTCAAAGGGGCCTGTTATCTCCGTTAATACCTTCCAAGATTCCTGAGCTGTCAGCAGCAGAAGCCCATGCTCAAGCACAGGTCATTGCGGCACAGCTCAGAGTAACCCTCCAACAAATTCTTCATGGGGAAAACAGCACATCCATTTATGAAGAAGGGTTTGGCTTCTGGAGTGCCAGCTTGCAGAACGAAGTGCAGAAACTTTTTCAGGGGCCCAATCTGTTCACATACAGTACAAATGACAGACAGGACTGTCTAAACACATCTGTGATTGTGAGCTATAGTGCTGAAAATCATGCCGTCATTTCCCTCTTGCCATGTGCTGAGTGGAGGACTAACGGTCCCAAGGACTCTGGCTGATCTGATCCGGCTGAGGAAATCACAACGAAGAATGCACGATGCAGAAAATGCAAATAACTAAGCCTCTTCCCCTTGGCATTGATATGGTTAAGTAATCCATATCATATATGCAAACTATGAATATATTGCTAAAATGCTTTTTTTGGAATGAGTGGATACATGTGTGCATTATTGATATCCCTTTATGGATATAAAGATTAAGCCCTGGAAAAAAAAACAAACCCACAGACCTGTAAGATGTATCCCAAATCACCACTACTGCCAAACTGTATAAGGTTTAAAGACATCAAACAATGAAGTCTACAGTTTTGTAGGAAAAAATTAATCAAGGCATCTGCTCCATGTCAGGATTCTCATCTTTTCCTAGAAGGGTGTCAGCCTTTTAAATCTTTTGAATTTTTGCCCACTCTGTTACATAAATAACATATACTCTCATACTCCAGAAAGCAAAAGTTGGTATTTAATAATTGGGGGTGAGACAAGAAAACACCACAAAACCCCACCTCCTCTCCCATATTCTTCAAAATAGCTGCAATATTACCTCAACATTGTTACAACAACAGCACTTCGCTCCTTGGAGAAACTGCCCTTGCAAGGTGGCCTAGTCTATACTTCTTTCTATACTATAGCTTTAACCGTCAGCTATGTTTCTTCATTGTTTTTGTTTGTTGTTTTTTTTCTGTAAATACAGAGGTGCAACTAGTTTTCAGAAGTTATTTTCAAAGGATTGTGTAGTAGGAGTAACTGGATCATTTTTAAAAAACAATACTTGAATTGCCTTTGATATTTTCCAGTGTTGGAACATCAACTTTATTTTGTAACAGGATTGGAAGAATGTTTTCCCAGACTTTGCTCTTCATTCCTTATCTAGAGGATTATTTTGCCTTCCTACTATCTGATTACTTTAAACTTTGCATCTTGGCAGCTGAGCTTCCTGAAATCAGCTGTAAAGTCAGATAAACATTACTTCTAATGCCAAGGTAATACAGATGGTTAAATTAAACCACATAATGCACCGATGAGCTTTCTCCTTGTGATTAGTCCTCAGCAGGGATCTTCTGCTCTGGAGAACAGTGCTACCGTATTGTTTATAACCAGTTTAGCAACACTGCTTCTAAACACTCTTGCACAAAACACTGTGCGACAGATTTACTTTCTAGCACAAACATTAAAGCTAAGTATGCAACAATACTTACATTATATAGTAATTTTTTATTGACTACATTTTATGACTGTAAGTAGGTGCAGAAAGGAAGCTTAGGCAACACTGGGAGTGCCCTAACCTTTGAAATCTTTACTCCAAATTATACAGTAGCTTGATGTGTATAACAAAACACAATGCACATGCATCACAATTACAATTGTAATATAAATTTTTAAAAGCTCCTGTACAGTTAGTAGACCTTCAGTAAGTATAGAAGCTTTTGAAACAAGAATCTTAGTCTTTTCTCAGCTTGATTAGATTACACTTTCATGCACTACTTTATACTGTTTCAGCCCTTTGCTCATTCCATCCGTTAAATCAGTTCAATTCTATTTACTGTTTCATTAAAAGTATGAAATGCCCTTTGGAAGAGCAAATTGCTAGGCTAAGGAAAAGATGTAAGAGGGAGAAAGGTTGTAAGATAAATAGTTTTGGTTAGATATTTTTCTGAAAGAATTTTGCTCACCAATCTTCCAAAAATGATACAGTGGTAACAATGCAGTGAAAAAGTCAGACAGAGAGAATAACCTCTGACAACAAGCTTTTCTGTTAAAGCCTGCTTAGTTTAAAAATCCTCATGTAGAAGTTTTGTAGAAGTGTTTCTACACAGTGGTCAAAATCATTACTGTACTCTTGGTTAGAAAAGAGAACTTGAGCCCTAATGAGGAAATTTATGACAGCAGCATAAGGGCAAACATCTGCAAGAAACAGGGAAAATAATGCAATTGTACAAACTGTAGTTTTTATCTGTGATTGTTATCAGTATGGTTGAGGTGACCATGAGGAAGCAAAGATCTAGACTATATTCCACTTAGGGAACAGAACCTGGAAAAAATTTTGGTTTAACTTCAGCAAGAGCTCAGCTAGGCAATTTCCTGAAATGGAAGGTCCTACCACCAGCTGCAAGAGCTGCACAGGTATGTGCAATGTCCTGCCCAGTCAATGGCAGTGAAGTCGTTCCTTTGCTTTCTCCCCTCTGGCAATACAAGGTAGTTTTAATGAGGGCAAAACCTGTAAATTATACTGTTTGCCATGCGTATATGCAGTACAAACAGACTAATTGATTTTTATACTTGTCATTTGGACATTCCTTGCCTTTTTATGGAGACTTTGAAGCAGCGCATAAAAATAAAAGATAAGATACCTTCAAATGGTTATCACTCTTCAGTAAGGAAGAGGAACTATGGCTAAAACAGATTGCATCTGGCTACACAATTCTGATGTGCCCAACCATCTTATCAGAACACAGAGCAAAAAAAAAATTACACACCTGTGGTAAGTCTAGAGCTCCTGGTTAGCACTAAAACTTTAAAAAAAATTACTGTCAGCTGTGAGTGACTGGTCTGTGGAAATGGCTTTAGGGATATACAGTGGTCCCTCAAAAGTATCACACAGTGTCCTCTGCAGCATCTAAATCACATCACACAATTCATTTCAAGGTGGGTCGATGTTGTTCCAGATCAACATATCAAGGCCTTGGCCACATACTTACATTTGATGTTATTCATGCATTGTCATAATCCTCTTGCAAGACTCCTCTGTTTATCTCATGCACATAGACTTCCTTTGCCACACGAAAGGTTCAGCTCTTCCAATTTGGGCTCTTTCATCTTCTCCCATTACAAACTTCTTTCTCTGTCTCCCTGACCAGAATGACACTGGTATCTTTCCAGGAGCCCTCACATACACAGAGAGGAGAACAGAAAGCAAGATCTCCCCAGAAGACAAATTCTGCTAGCAGAATTTATTTGTCAAATATATTCAGTGCTTACTGCCTTTGTTTCAGTACGAAGATTCAACTAAGTTGTCAAACTTGTATCACAAATGACAGTGTCTGCCTTTACAAAAAGTCTGGCATTTTATGTAATGGCACTGTTTATTCAAGCCAAATATATGTCAGGTTTCAAGACTACTTTTTAATTATAACTTGTTTCAGTGGAAGAAGAAGACTTAAGAAAAAAGATACACTTATGTGGGAGTCTGTAGACACTTTAGTGCAAATGGCAATCAAAAGGCTGCTTGAAGAACATAAATGCCATACTTCATTCTTGTTTTGGTCTCCCTGGTTATTTTCTTTAATAAAGTTACACTTCTCATCCTCTTAAATGCAGGACTAAACTCCATCAGCAGTGCTGTTAGCTGTTAGTGTATTAGTCCACATATTTGCTCCCCTGGGCCTCCCAAACCCTCCTCCCCAAAACCAAGAAAAAAAAACCAACAAAAAACCTCCCTGCCTTTTCTATACAGTTGCACAGGTTGTTTCCATTATGTTTAGGACCAAAAATTTGAGGAAATTTGGCAAAACCAAAGCATGTCAGATGACCAAACAGCCTCCTTAGATAAAAAGAGCCAGATTTCTGAACGAAGGGGAAGTGTAGTAAATTTTATCTCTTTTGACTGTAATAAAACATTTGACATGCTGCCACATAGCAAGAGATTAGATAAGCTACAGGAGAATGAAATTGTTAAAGAAAGTCAAAACAACCACATGAAAGGGTGGTTAAGAATAAAAATGCATCAGACAAGAGGGAGGTTAGCAGCATATTTCCTCTGCTATCATTCTGGAGGCCAGTCTTATTCCACAGCTTCATTATTTGCCTTAATGTAAAAAAACTGTTCCAGTAACAGCAGTCACACTTGTCAATGACAGAATTTTTGGAAAGCACCACCAGACACACACACAAATACCTGGATGACTTATCCATGTAAGCCAACAGAAGCAAGATCATTTCATAGTACAAAAGGCAAGATCATACACTCAACAGTTGTTAAATGACAAGGGGGATTACATGGTAAGACTATATGCGACCAAGTCCTAGGATGTATCAGGAAATACACTTCCAGGAGATAAAGTAATTTTGGAATTCTGTAGCAGTAACCTGTAGTCTTTAACCATTTATGTTTAACAAAAAAGGAAAAAAGATTTGCTTCTTGTAGAGTAAGCACAGAGAAGGGCTGTTGAGGGAGAAAGATGTTTGAAGAGGAGAGCTAGATTAACTTCCAGCTGTCACTTACTGATAACACCAACAGGATAAACCTTATCTCATCTAAAGGCTGACATCAAAACAAGAATAGGCCAACAAGGCCATGAATAAATTTAGACTAGAACTGAGGATAATAATGGCTAACCAATTAAAGCAAAATACTGAGCTGCTTTTAAAGTGATTATCAATACACTTAAGGAATGGTCATAATGTAGTACTTAAAATAAGGAGGAAGTAGACAGAGCAATGCAGAAGACACCTTCCATGCTTTCAATGAATGCTGGTCCCCTGTTGGTTTCAAGGCAGACCACTGGGCCAACAAGCATAAGGGCATAAATAGCCTTCAGAATGAAAGCTGGTCCCCTTTGATTTCATATTTGAACTGTGGAACTTAAGTTTTGACAAGGAAAGAGGCAATGCCAGTCTCAAATGTTAAAAACAGGAAAAAAAACCATATTGCTTAAAATTTTTGTTTTCACAGGAACTGAAATCAAGTCAGCAATATTTCTGTTAACATCTTCATAAAACTATAGCTTTTTCTTATACAAGTCAACACTGGAATTAGTTGAGGTTTTGTCCACATTAAACAAGCTCTCAGTAACTGATCTCTAGTGGGCTTCTGAAGGACATCTCTAATTGTAACAGGCATTCAATTAAGCTTCCAAACAGGCTGAAACATGCTTGTGCAAGTGAGCTTTTGAGCCTAAGCTGAATCACAGGGTAGCTGTTAAAAGGACAAACAGCTACAGATTTGCAAAAGCTTGATTGCACAGTTATATGTGAACTGGGAAATGATAAGAAATTTTCTAAGTCACCTCTAGATTGTTACTGGATGCACCCAAGACCAAGTGAGAAGTCTAGACTGCATTTTTCTCACACTCCTGTGCATCAGCCCTCATTCTCTTGGGATATCTAGAACAGCTCCAGGCATTCAAGGATACACATGCCTAACATGATGCCAGGATTAGTATATATGACAAAGGGAAGTTTTATACAATGTAGACTGTATAGTCACATAGTATAACTATATTAGAAAATAAAGTATAACCAAATCCCGAAATGGCAAGTAATTTTTTGATTTCTGTCTTCTGAGTGTTTAGGTCATATTATGAATTGCCTGGTCACCGACATACCAGTCTTACACTTCACTTCCATATACCATCCTGGTTGAGCAAAAGCAAGCAACAAACTTGTAGTATCACACGAAGTATGCAACTAAAGAAGAATCAGAATTCTTCAAGTGTCATGGTGGGAAGACTTTGTGGAGATGACAGCACACAAACAACAGCCCGTGCTATTCACGTTAAATCAAAAGTTGCCATGGCCACACACAGAACTTCATGAAATCAGTTGTTATCATCTGAGAAAACAACGTCCAGCCTAGTAGAAAACATAATGAAGCTCTGTGGAACTCCAGCACCTGTCAAGTACTCTTAAGAGCAAACCATTCAGAAAAAATGATAGGCAAAAGGCTTTGAAATCATATTCTGCACATGGGGTCCCTTGAAACCCAGAAGACTAATGCTTGTTCCACCATGCAGATTAGCCAGACCATCTTCAGCTTCTGTCCTCTTTCTGAGGGCTCTGTTCAAGACTTACTTGCAGGCAGAAGTTTTCTCCAACAAGGCTGAAACAAAATGATTTATTACTACAGGCTTGTCCTGGTTTCAGCTGTGATGGAGTTAATTTTCTTCCTAGTAGCTGGTATAATGTTATGTTTTGGGTTCAGTATGAGTATATGTTGCTAACACACTGATGTTTTCAGTTGTTGCTAAGCAGTGTTTAGACTAAGTCAAGGATATTTCAGCTTCTCATGCCCAGCCAGCAAGAAGGCTGGAGGGGCACAAGGAGTTGAGAGGCGACACAGCCAGGACAGCTGACCCAAACTGGCCAAAGGGGTATTCCATACCATGTGACGTCATGCCCAGTATATAAACCGGGGGGAGTTGGTGGGAGGGTGGGGCAGATCGCTGCTTGGGAACTAACAGGGCGTTGGTCGGTGGGTGGTGAGCAATTGCATTGTGCATCACTTGTTTTGCATATTCCAATCCTTTTATTATTATTATTGTCATTTTATTATTGTTATTACTATCATTATTAGTTTTTTCCTTTTTGTTCTATTAAACTGCTCTTATCTCAACCCACAAGTTTTACTTTTTTTCCGATTCTCTCCCCCATCCCACTGGGTGAGGGGGAGTGAGTGAGCAGCTGCGTGGTGCTTAGTTGCCAGCTGGGGTTAAACCACAACAAACATCTATACACTTCAAATGTACTGACTGTTTAAGAACTCCACAAAAATCCTCTCTGGATTTTTATGTTTTAAAATATACTCAGATGCTTATTCCCTTTCCCAGTTTCATCTTACTACTGTGGAGGTAATAATTTAGCAATTCAATTCTAACTTCTCTTGCACTGAAACAAGGCAAGTGATTAGGCCAGAACTTCGGACCTCTCACATTCCTGGTACCATGCTGAAGCAGACAAAGAAAAAGCAAATGGTCATCTGCACAAAAACATTCTAAAAGCAACTTGGAAATAGTGAATCGTGCTTGTCTTGATCTTTAAACTAACTGAAATTATGACTATAACCCTTATCTCTCAGAGCAAGTCTTAAGAAATCAAAAGAACAGGCTCAGGTTGCCTACATCACTGCAACAGGGCTTAAAAAAGACTCTTTGTTTTTTGGAAGAGACTTTTAAAATGTCCTATTTCTTCCATATCACCATCAGCCCTCCAGGAGTCTGAGAGTAAACAGTAGGATGTATTTCTTAATATACCAAGTCACCTCTTAAAATTCAGTTTGAGAAAGAACAAAAGGTTCCTTCTTCAGTGAGAACTATATCTTTCCAGACTTCAGCACTGTTGATTCTTAAACATAATCAGTCACAACAGAGGTTTCTTAGTGGCATAATTCTGATATAAACGAAGAAAATGTTCAGTTTTGAAAGACTTTGTGTGATGAAAGAATTTCTTACTACCAGGACACAATTTGACCTCCATATATTTCTTAATTATTTGCAAATCACTGCTATGCCAGGTTACTTAGCATATTGTCTTAAAACAGTTTCAAACACATACCTTTGTGACATTACCATTTATCTGTATTTCAGGTATTTTGAGTATTTCTCCAGTATCCTGGGAAGTGTATGCACTTGGTTCTCTCTATGTAAGAAGATGGACAACACCAGTGTCTAAAAGTATGCTGATAACTGCACAAAGATTTTATTTAAATGTGAAAAGCAATTGTATCCATCAGAGGTGAAAATGTCAAGAACAAAACACAGTAAGTTTTTCAACAAAGTTTAGATTTTTCTTCCTTTTTCCTTTGAATTCCACATAAATATACTATTATCTTGTCCAAGTATGCTTGGAAATTCACTAGGTCCCCTACTGCACCTGTGAAAACATTTTACTTCATTGCTTGCATGTATGAGAAAGTCATAGTAGTACTTTTTTCAACTGTGCAATACTCATATTTTATGAAATGCAGAGGTCTTATACAGTTATCTAAAATAAAATTTAAAAAAAGAATTGTATTTGTACACAACAAGCTCATCTCAAAGTGAAGTCTTGTTCATTTACCTCTACGGCTTCCTTTGGAAAAAAATTCCACCCAAACTGACAACTAACTCTGGATAATGTATAAAGATCATATTCCATTTCTTAAAGTAGTAAGGCTTTGCCAGTGCCACACCATGATAGAAGAGTCTGCTTTAAAACCACAGTAATATGGGGGACTGTGTTTAGGACAAACTCTTCTATGTAGAAATCTGGGAATCCTCTAGGTGGATTAGTTCCTTAGTTAATTCATTAATTCAGCTACAGCTTTTGTGACAAAGTGCTGTCCTGGACTGTGAATTTTTCAGAAGAAAACAGCTGATGCATTATATACCGCATGTGTGCAAGCCCAGAGCAGTCCAAGTGCATCAGAAGCCAGACATACCACACGTGCACAAGCCAGCTTTGCAAACTCTTGTTTTCTAGACATGTCAGATCTACTGTGTACATGCTAGATTTCTCACCTGCACATGTACACCAGACATACCTGGATTTCTGAACACTCAACAGTACATTTGGAAATACAGCTGTGGGATATCTAGAAAATACCGGAAAAATCAACAAAGCCCACTGAACAAGGGCAGGTGGAGGCAAGTGGAGGACTTATTTACAGTACCCAGGTAAGTGTTAGCTATACTTTCCATATCCACTTCATTAGGCACTGAATCAGCTGTGTATCTATTGCCAGCCCTTTAACACTAATGTTAAGAGTTTTGTGTGCATGAATACACACATGAATCACACTAGCAGTACAACAGTTGATTCCAGCAGAATCAACGTTTTAACAGCTGATTTTCCTCATAAAATTTGAGACTTATCACCTCCTTCCCTATCTGACAGCAAAACAGTGATTTCTAGTTAAGGGGCACATCAAAATCTAGAGGCCTGGCAATTACAGCAGCTGAAGTTCTGGCATTAATAAATTGAATTAAGAAAATGCTTATGGATTTTCACACAATTAAACTGAGATCCTATTCCCAGTGTACTAGATCTGATTATAAAGGTATTGGCATCTCATCTAGTCAGATTACTGGAAAAGTGAAATAACCTCAACTTTCTTAATTTGACTTGAAGTGTTCCTTCCATCAGGACACATTCTGCAATGAGATATGCAGCTGTTAGTGGAACACACACCCCAACTGCTACCAATAAACTGTGATCTCCCTAGCTGCCTATGATGACAACATCATACTCAGCAAGGTCATTAGGACAGAAGCCACAATTAGCTATAGTTTTCTAGTGCCATATTATTAAGTGAAGAAAAATACTCTTATAAGACGGCATGATTTCATTTTTTTTTAGAGTCACTGCTTCCAGGAAATTAAAAATATTTTAACCTTTATGCAAATGGCATATACCTGATATTTGAAGCATGAGACTAAAGATTACCCTCAAAATCATAACATTAAATAAAATGAGTTACGAGACTAATTCTATCAAAGACTATCTCAGTCTCTGTCCAGGTATCAGAAAATGGTCTAGGAAATGTCCTTATACAAATTTGCCATGATATTCTTTTAACCTTTCCCAGAAGTTTAAAGAAAAAAAAAGAAAAAGAAAAAGCCAAACAGACACCCATATTTGGACAGGCACCTTTGTTAAGCCTTGCCTCTAGTTTCAAAATTAAGTGCTTTGTTTTATGTCACAAGACCCCTGACTATCTTCAGGAGTACCAGGTATTTTTACTAGCCGTTTCAACTGTAGCGGGCTGGGTCTGAGACAACTCTTAAGCTCCAGCCTGTGCTCTAACTCGCGTGACTCTTTCTGAGTCAGGTAACAGTCTGGGCATCATAATATTAACTACACTGCTGTTTCTTAGAAGACAAAACAGAGGAAAGGCTGTGGGAACCAAAAGAAAAGTAGTGGGTAGGAGATATGGAATCAACCGTGGTGCAGAATCATCACTTCAAGCATCCTGTACTTGTCTGTAGATCTAAAACCCAATGAAAAGGTGGGATGAGCCCATTAATGCTTTTCAGTATAATAATACTTCTGCTCATTCTCCAAAAATAGCACAATATAAACACATCCCTATGACTCAATTTTCAAAAGGACTTTACATATATATATATATACACACACACACACACACACACATATATATATATATATAAAAATTGGAGTGGGAAGAGAAAAATATGCAGAGAGATGGTAGTCTCAGTGTTGCAGAAAGTCTCTGAAGGAAAGAACAGAACAGTTAACACACACAAAAAAGACAGTCCAGGGAAGACACACGCAGATAAACCGCTGACTTCCAAGAAAAATCTGACATCTTTAGATACAATTAACTCCTAAAAAGGGAGACTGGACTGGGGGAGGTTCAGACAGTGCCACACCTGATGAAACAGGAAAAGTGGGACAAAGAGGTGCTTATGATGGGCAAAGAGAAGCATAAGTATATTTTGGTGAGTGCAAAGAGCAATCTACAGAAGCTGGGTAAACTGCATTTTTTCTTAAGCCAAATTAAGTCACAGCACATAGGGATCTTTAAAGGGTTCTAAGTTTCTCTTCAAATGAGAAACTCCTCCAACAGTACGTACCAGTGAGGATGTTGCTTGTTACCCTTTTCCCCTTTCAAAAAACAGAAGAAATAGCTAAGGCTAATTTCTGCTTTAACAGACATTTTTGTACAGTTGCTACTTTGCCATGGCTTTCCCATTGAGGTACCACAACCAGACTGCAATACAGCAGTCATTAGATTACAGAGACGCAAGTAGAGACTTATGCTTAGTTTATATCTCACAGTCATTGTTTATTCGGTCTGCAGTGACAAACTTGTGTCTGTACTGAAACAAAATCCAAACCAGCATCTCTGTAGCCTAGAAGCATCTTGTTCACAACAATGAGAAAACCACTTGATGAACCAAAATCATAAGTGTGTTTCTTTACTGAGTCAAAATTAATGCCTTATTTGAGAAACTATTAATAGTAACAGAGGGACATTCATTGATTAGGTTTTGAGTAATATCCTTCTGTGAGTAATTTCGGTATTTTGCTGTTTGTACCCTCTGTTAACTACTGCAGAAAAATCATGTGATCAACAGCACTGTGTCTCAGTTAATGAAACCACTGCTTTCTACTGCACTGTCATTTAAGAATGTTGTACATTATGATCCACATACTATATTGTGCATTTACTTTGTTACTCAGCTTAGATTTTCACCAACTCATTCTGCAGGCTGAGTAGTGCCACCCCGTTTGGAACGTGAACTGGCATCTATACAGTCACACTCCAGCACTGACACAGGGACAAATCATTACTGCTCTTCTTGCATCATAATTCAACTGATGCAACAGTATGAAATAGGACATCTTTGAAGCCCTCTCAGTACCTCAGAGAAATAACCATCAGGGAGTTCTTAGTAACGTTGTCAAATCTACTGACAGAGAACAATCATAACTAAGGGGCTTGCCTTCTTAATGACTTGTATGAATTAATTTTAAGACTGTGACCTTTTAAAAGCTTTCTAGTATCCCTAGACTTTTACATTCTTGTATTTAAAGGTTTTATATGCTCAGCATGAGGGCACGTTCCACCAACTTCAAATGCATTGTGTCAGGAATGAATTTGAGCCTTTGTAGTCCTGGTCCACACAGGCTGAAAGCTTGATTTCTGATTAAATTGTGTTTTCATGCAACACAATATCTGTGTTCTTCCATTGTCAATGTAAATGATTGACAACTATCTTTTAATATTAGCTTTTTTAGGTATTAAAATAACTCTAATACCTAAACATGAGGGAAATATTTTCTTCAAACCAAGATGCACATCTAAAATCCAAAGGTCATCATCTCCAGAACAGTTACATTGAATCAAATCCAGCCCTGTCACAATTTTGATAATTGAGTGGGAGAACAAATACACTCACCTTTGTGAGGTGGACCTCACTGCTAAGCTCATTAAAACCTTTCTCTTATGCCTGCCTTGTGGCCTCATAGCTTTCCGCTTGTCTCCAAGCTTCATTCACAACTTCTGATATTACTACAGACTTACTCATTGACTATGACAACTTTTTGACAATGTTTTGAGATCCAAAGCTTCCCACTAGAACCTTTGGAAATTCTAGGTCATCCAGTCATGCACAGTGGCCACATTTCCTTTTCTGTTTCATTCCCTTTTTTTGTATGCCCTTCTCTTGACAAACCACTAATACAATTCCCTAGACCACACCTGACCATGAAGAACTTCTGGTGCCCAGGAATCCTTTAATAACAAAGGCTGGCTTACATTGAAGTAGTTACTGCAGATTTGGGTCCTCCATAATAACTGTCTTCAAAACAAAAAGAAAAAACGAGAGCAAATACTGAAACCTATTACAGCCTGCTTCAGCTTTTCCATACATATTTCTCCATTCATTTATTCTTGATCTTAAATGTATAACAGGATTGAGCATAAATACTCTGACATCACTGAAGCTTCACCTATCTTCATAAGATCTAAATTTTCCTGACCTGGTCTATAAACCAACTCAGCTCAGCCACTAAATATAAAAACTATCATCTGATGTGTGTTCATAACAAGATAATTAAATATATGAGTAAAATGCTGAAAAAATAGTGACAGTCAATATCATGTTATTACCATTCAGAGGGAATAATGAGAACTAAAGACAGAATAAATAGCTGTGATAAATTAGCACATTACCATCAGATACTTTTTCTCATTGCACTTTATTTCCAGAGAGCAAGCACTGAAAGTCTGGCAAAAGTACAGAAAGTTTTAATTTGCTTGTTTACTTAGAAATAATATTTTATTTTTTTCTCCTTGCACCTCTGCAGTCGCTGTGATTCACAGGGTTTTCTAACAAGACAGTTTCACAGCAGTTCACTGCAAACTTAAAAAAATTGCAACAGGACATCACCTACTTGGTGTATTCTTTACACAACACTTCCATTATGTCATTAAAGCAAATACGTTATCTAAAAGCCAAAAGAACATAAGCACAGAAAAAAACTACTTGTACTCAAAAAGAACAAGACTTTTTTTTCAATATTTTCATTTTGAAATGTGACAGGATTGTTGAAGTGAAGTAGTTGCTTCCTATGGTGAAAAAAATATTATAAAAAAATACCACACTGATCAAAAAAACACAGAGATCTCACCTGCAAAAGACACTGTGGAAGGTAAAAGTGCCTCCTAATCTAAATACAAGTTTTCATGCTCCTAGTCAGAGGTCTAGGGATTTCTTATCTCCCCACATCACTTGGTTTCCTTTTCCTTACTCCTAAATTATTGTTTGTAATTTATAACTTTTTTGTCTTTTTAATGAAATCCAGTATTTTCAGGCAAGACCTGAGCAAGTTTGCAGAATGGACAATAGATAAAAGGTCCTATAGGAAAGCAAGCCTTCAGGGGCCTGTTTTGGCTTTTTGCAGGATGGTCAGGGACAACAGTATCTCTACATCACTCACTCACAGACTACCAGTTTATCCACAGCATACAATTAGAAGTGCTCAAGATTTTAAAAGATTTCTGTTAATTCTGGATATTCAGTTTGAAATCAATCTTTTATTAAAAAGGAAGGCCAGCCACCACTTAAAAATTATCAGGCCCCAAAGAAGCAAATGAGATAAAGTCAGAAATCCCCAATTATTAATAATTTTTAAATTCTGCCCATTTTTTGACACTATCATTCTAATTAAACTTGCACCTCCTTTTGAAATACATGTACTTTGATTTCAGATACAGAATAGGCTGTACATTAATAAATAATTATTATTATCTCCACAAGAAAGAAAGAAAAACAGCAAGGTAACTTCAGTCCTTGGTATTTTCTTAGACACAATGTCTTCAATATAATAACCCCTGACGCCTTTTCAGGGGAGACAAGCAGATGAGAATTGTGGAAATGGAACTATTGTTCTATTTTATCATTTTAATGAGAATTCGTTTCCCTCTTTGTTTGGGTTTAGTTTTTTTTTTTTCCTGTTTTTCTCATCTTCTGTGCTAAAAATCACATCCTAGCTCTGCAGTGACTTGCATCACCTATGACTGCAGTCAGTTATGCCAAACTCTGCTCTACCAGGTACAGAGCACCACTCTCAAAAGCTACAGTCATAGAATAATTTACACAGAGGGGACTTCTGAGGATTGCCTAATATAAGCACCTTCCAGAATTATTTAAATCCAAAGTCTGAAACTTTCCCTTCAGCACAAAATTTAGCAATTTCAATGTCACTTCATACTAATAATGGAGGATTATGGATGTTTTTCCAGTGTCATACAGAACTCAGTCCACCCAACAGAGAACTCCTTCCTAAGAATGGTTACAGGCAGGCAAAAACATTTTCCTCAGGACAGTTATGATAAAAACATGATCCCTAAAATCATATTGAATTATTAACTTCTAAAAATCCAGCTGTCACACTGCTTAACAGACTAATCCACACATGCACCAAAGAAGTAATGCACAGAATATAATTATTTTTTTTTCGCACTGGTAAAAGAGCAAACTCAAGATGGCTGCCCAGACAAGTATATAGGACTGGTCTATTATAAGAAGTTTCTTGACAGGTTTCCTCACTGGAAGCCCACCGCAGGGAGACATGAGGCAAAGCAACCTCACGTTTTGGTGCAGGAAACTGCATTTAATCTGAAGTATAAATATCCATCATTCTTGGCTTTGTTATTAATCTATCCAAATAAGCAGTCAGAAAAAGTGTTGTTCATCCACAGAAACAAAATAAAAAAACCCCAAACACTCCACTTTTTAATAGTTTAAAAACCCATTTTATAGATGCCAAAAAAATAAAAGCTAGACAAAATGTCTGATTTGTCATACATGACAAAGTATTTGTGCAGAGAATTAGTTATGCTCTCTTCAACTACCAAGAACTTTAAAAAATTCATGATAAAACCACATATTTTCTTCAAAGATGGTAAAAACACATCGGAAGTAAAATTCATTACAACTCATCTGATAATGTGAGTCCTACAGCAGCACAACGTCTGACCTGCAACCTGCGCAAGTACTCTCATAGGCTTCATCCACCCAAGCCCTCGCCTCAGCTGCCAGTCACCCTGCTGACAGAGATTTCTGCTTTCCATTTTTACTGGATCTTTTATTGCTACACTTTCTTGACAATGAAATCATCAGAAAAGTATTACATTCAAATGTAACAGACACCTGCCTTTAGCTAGCTCCTGTGAGCTAACTGCTCTAGCTGGAGGAGGCAGCAAGGAGCTGGGGCTGGGCAGGGGGTCTGCAGGGGAGAGGGGTGCACCCTCCCTGCAGGAGGGAGAATGGCCAGGCAAAGTGTTACTTTCCATTTCACAGTATTATCAGATTATTTTACCAGTCCCTGCCCCGGGCTAGAACTGCTATTTTAGTTTTTCTTAAGAAGTGTGTTTTCGCTTCTGATAACCACTGTTGGCAGACTTTTAAGTTTTCAAGATGTTATTAAGATTATAGACAAGAGTTACTAGATGTGCTATTGTGCATCTTGTAAATTAATTCTCAAAGAACTTTTTAATGTTGATTTACACAATCCCAGGGTAACTCAGGCTGGCAAGGATCTAGAGAGGTCTCCAGTCCCAGCCCCTGTCGGGAGCCAGCTGAGCTGGGGGGTCAGATCAGGCTGCTCAGGCCTTCATCCAGTCAGGGCATGAAACCCCCAAGGATGGAGACAGTGCACCTCCCCAGGTCCCGGCTCCACCGCTGGGCTGTCCTCCTGGGGAGAAGGCTTCTTATCTCCAGCCTGAGCTTCCCCTGTTTCACCTGTGCTGCTGCCTCTTACCCTCCCACCACACACCACTGTGAAGACCCCGGCTCCATCTCCTCCATGACCTCCCATCAGTGCCAGGGATGCTGTTGGGTGCCCCCAGAACCATTGCTTCCTCTATCTGAACTAGTGCTGGTCCTGCAGCCTCTCCTCACAGGGCAAGGGCTCCAGCCCCACCATCTCGGTGGCCTTCCCTCACCTCCCACCAGTTTGTCAGTGTTGTTTGTGTGTTGGGGACCCAAACTGGAGGTGGTACCTAAACAGGGTGTGACAAGGACCAAGCAGAGGGCACAGTCCCTGCCCTCCCCTGGCTCTTGGGCCATGTCCTGCTCACACCACCACAGGCACTGCTGGCCCTCATTGCTGCCTGGGCACATGGGTGGCCCTGGCTCAGCTCACTGCCCACCAGCGCCCAGGGCCATGCTCCAGGGCTGCCCCTCCCCAGGGCTGCACTTGTCCTCCCTCCCCTCCTCTGGGTCACTGGTGGAGATGCTGAACAGATCCTGAGGGACCCTGCTTGACACCGGCCTCTAGGCAGCACCTAACCCAAAACACCACCCTGTGAGCCCATCACCCAACTGGATCCTCAGCCATCAATGTGTCCTCCCTCCCAGACCATAATGTCACAGCCCAGGTACAAGAATATTGGGGGAGACAGTGCCGAAAGCCTGGCTAGAGTGGAGTTAGGTGGCATCCGCTGCTCTCCTCTTGTCCCCATGATTTTGTGGCAAAAGGCAGTCAGGTGGGTCAGGCACGATTTACCCTTGGTAAATCCTTGCTGACTGCTCCCTGTTGCTGTCTTCTCCCTGCTGTGTCCAGATGTGGGCTTCAGGAGGTCTCACTCCTTGCTTTTACCCAGGACTGACAGGAGGCCAGCTGGCCTGTGGTTCCCCAGGGTGGCTTTTGCCCTTTTTTGAAGGCAGGTATGACATTTGCCTTTCTCCAGTTGTTGGGCACCTCCCAATCTCCATGAGCTGATGGAGAGCAGCTGCACAAGGACATCAGCTACCTTCCTCAGCACCTTGGGGTGCCCCCTGACAGGTCCCAGGGACATGTGTGAGTTGAGTGCTCTTGCATGATCCCTGAGTACACCCCGGCCCGTGCTCTGCTGCAATGCACATATGACTTGGCCTTCAGGCTGTGCTGTGCTGCACAAATTCCTTGGCCACAGGACAAACTCGGGCAACTAATTTTAAGAGAGGACCCTGTGGGCAGCTCCCACTTGTCACCAGCAATCACACCACCTGCACTGCTTTGCCTTCATCTAAAAGTGCAGGAAGAAGTTCTCATGAGAACATTGTTTCTGCTTGCCAGCTGTCCTGGATTCAGCTGGAATAGAGTTAATTTTCAGAAGAAGCTGGGAGCAAGCACAGCCAGCATAGCGGACCCTAACTAGCCAAGGGGATACTCCATACCATGTCATGCTCAGTATATAAACTGAGGAAGCTGGCCAAGGGGGAGGAGGGATCATGGCATGAGAACAGGCTGGGCATGGGGTTCCAGGTGGTGAGCAATTGCATTGTACATCACTCACTTCTTATATCCTTTTATTAGTATTACTATTATTCCTTCTCTCCTTGTGTTGTCCTATTAAACTGTCCTTATCTCAACTCATGAGTTTTCTCATTCTGACCCTTCCAATTATGTCCCTCATTCCACTGTGGGAAGAGTGAGAGAGCAGCCACGTGTTGCTTAGTTGCCGGCTGGGGTTAAACCATGACAGTCCTTTTTGGCACCCAACGTGGGGCTTGAAGGGTTGAGAGAAAGACAGATCTGACCAGAGTCTGTTAAAACAAATTTGTTATAAGCATAGTCACTGGTCACAATGTTGGCTTATTTGTTCACATGGTGGCATTATGTAAATCCTTATATATGCACTATGTATTCCCTGCAGCAATATTTATCAGCTCTGGGAGAGGGATCAGGACTATCATTTTGCTGTACTGGGTAATATCAACTTATGATATGATTACATCACTGGTCATAAGGTTAAGGTGGTATTTGTATGCAAGCACTGTTGTCATGCCTGTACCTCGGGCGGCTGCTCTCAGAATTTATTAGTAATCGCACCCAGTCTATGGGGAAGACAACAGGGGATACCTTCTCCTGCTCTTTCAGCTCCCTTTTCTTCTTCAAACTAATTATGACAGCTTTTGTGAATTTTTAATATCCTTGGGATGTTCAAGCCAGCATGCTATTATTGCTCTGTCTCCTGAATGTGTTTCAGGTCTTGTTTAGGGTTACAAAATCTTTTTTTAAGAATACCACCCAGAGATCCGCCCCAAGGCTGGATAGTCATGGGTGGCATGGCACGTGGGTGAATATGGGCAGGTATCTAGAGAACTTTTCACCTCCAATAGTTTGGAGCTTCACTCCTGAACAACTACAGGACCCTGATAAAGTGATGGGATATTTGAAAGGAAAATGCTGTGGCTATTCCAAAAAGGCACAGCTTACCGCGCTGTGCTGGGCTCTGGCCAGTATCTACCAAACACTGCTCAATGTTATACAGCACCCTCAGGGGGAAGGGAGGGAAAACAGACCGACAAGCACTGCAGCTACTCTAATCCCCATGACATGCAGTGCAGCTGAACCAGAGAATCAACCTGTGCTGTTATCAGTCACCCCTATACAGAAGAAATACATGGAGAAATCAGTTCACTTAGCGAGGGTTGAAGATGAACCAGGGTGATCACGAGAACAGGAGGAAGAGGCAGAACCAGAGATAATCACCCGATCCCTATCCCTGGGTGAGCTGCAGGATATGTGAAAGGATTCCAGCTGCCACCCAGGCGAGCACACTGTTACCTGGCTGCTCTGATGCTGGGATAACGGGGCCAGTAGCTTGGAATTAGAGGGTAGGGAAGCCAAGCAGCTGGGATCCATGTCTAGGGAAGGGGGCATTGACAAGGCAATTGGAAAAAAGACACAAGCCCTCAGCCTCTGGAGGCAACTTCTGTGAGGCATGAAGGAAAGGTACCCCTTCAAGGAAGCTGTTACATGTCATCCAGGCAAGTGGACCACCACAGAGAGAGGTATCCAGTACCTGAGGGAATTAGCCATGCTAATTTATAATGATCCAGATAATGAGCAGTTACCCACAGATCCTGATGAAGTCCAATGCACACAACCCATGTGGAGGAAGTTTCTACAAAATGCATCACTGTCATATGCCAACTCATTGGCAGTAATGTCCCGGAAAGGCGGCAAGGGACAGACAGTGGATGAAGTGGCTGTCCAACTCTGGCAATATGAAGGAAGTCTCTCTTCCTCCCTACAGGCCTGCGTCTCAGCTGTGGAAAAACTGCCAGACATGCTAGCCAGGGAACCATCCCAAGAGTTCCTGACTGAAGGGTAAGTTGTGCCTCCCACCTCTATGGGCCTGTATCTCAGCTATTAGCAGTAAGCATTCCTCTCCTCAAGAGAGATAATAGAAGGTACACACAACAGGGTACCCTGTCGTTTTACCTCCGTGACCACAGGGAGGATATAAGGGAGTGAGATGGAAAACCCACCTTGACCCTAGAGACATGGGTATGTGAGTTGGAAGGAAAAACAACCACAAAAGGGGATTCCTCCAGGAAAAATGCTGCTCCAGTTTCCAGCAGACAGTTCCCCAGACAGCGTAGAAGGGCTGATCTCACTTCTGATCCTCTAGAAGGGACTTCTGATTCCTCCTTACAAAAAGTGAGTAACGAATACTATGACCAGGATTAGAGGTGCCCTGCCTCCAGCCAGGTGGAGGAGAGGGACAGCCAGGTTTACTGGACTGTGTGGATCCGATGGCCTGGCACATCAGACCCACAGGAGGAATATAAGGCTCTAGTGCCAACTGGTGCACAATGTACCCTAATCCATTAAGCTGTGAAGGGGCAGAACATATCTCTATTTCTGGAGTGACAGGGAGATCCAAACAGCTAACTGTACTGGAAGCTGGAGTCTTAACTGGGAATGAGTGGCAGAAACACCCCATTGTGACTGGCCTAGAGGCCCCATGCATACTTGGCACAGACTATCTCAGGAGAGGGTATTTCAAGGACCCAAAAGGGTACCGGTGTGCCTTCAAGATGGAGGAAATTGAACAGCTATCCACCTTGCCCAGTCTCTCTGAGGACCCTTCTGTTGTGGGGTTGCTGAGCTTTGAAGAACAACAGATGCCAATTACTACCACAACAGTGCACCCGTGGCAATATTACACCAATCAAAACTCCTTGATTCCCACCCATAAGTTGATTTGTCAACTGGAGACCCAAAGGATGATGAGCAAAACTCGCTCACACTTTAATAGTCCCATATAGCCAGTGCGAAAATCTAATGGAGAGTGGAGACTAACAGTAGATTATCGTGGCCTGAATGAAGTCATGCCGCTGCTCAGTGCTGCTGTGCCGGACATGCTAGAACTTTGATATGAATGGGAGTCAAAGGCAGCCAAGTGGTATGCCACAACTGATATTGTTAATGCATTTTTCTCAATCCCTTTGGCAGCAGAGTACCGGCCACAGTTTGCTTTCACTTGGAGGGGTGTCCAGTACACCTGGAATCGACTGCCCCAGGGGTGGAAACACAGCCCCACTATTTGCCATGGACTGATCCAGACTGCACTAGAAAAAGGTGAAGCTCCAGAGCACCTGCAATATATTGATGACATCATCATATGGGGCAGCACGGCAGAAGAAGTTTTTGAGAAAGGGAAGAAAATAATTCAAATCCTCTTGAAGGCTGGTTTTGCCATAAAAGAAAGTAAGGTCAAGGGACCTGCACAGGAGATCCAGTTTTTAGGAATAAAATGGCAAGACAGGCATCATCAGATCCCAAAGGTTGTGATCAACAAAATAGCAGCTATGTCTCCACCAACTAGCAAAAGTGAAACAGAGGCTTTCTTAGGCATTGTGGGTTTTTGGAGGATGCATATTCCAAATTACAGTCTGATTGTAAGCCCTCTCTATCAAGTGACTCAGAAAAAGAAGGATTTTAAATGGGGCCCTGAGCAAAGACAAGCCTTTGAACAAATTAAATGGGACATTGTTCATGCAGTAGCCCTTGGGCCAGTCCGGGCAGGACAAAATGTTAAAAATGTGCTCTATACTGCAGCCAGGGAGAATAGCCCTACCTGGAGCCTCTGGCAGAAAGCACCTGCGGGGTCCCAAGGCCAACCCCTGGGGTTTTGGAGTCAGGGATACAGGGGATCCGAGGCTCGCTATACCCCAACTGAAAAAGAGATACTGGCAGCATATGAAGGAGTTCAAGCTGCCTCAGATGTGGCTGGTACTGAAGCACAGCTCCTCTTAGCACCCCGACTGCTGGCGCTGGGCTGGATGTTCAAAGGGAAGGTCTCCTCTACACATCATGCAACTGATGCCACGTGGAGTAAGTGGGTCGCACTGATCACACAACGAGCTCACATAGGAAACCCCAGTTGACCAGGAATTTTGGAAGTGATCACAGACTGGCCAGAAGGCAAAAATTTTGGAATATCGCCAGAGGAGGAGGTGATGTGTGCTGAAGAGGCCCCACTGTATAATAAACTGTTAGAAAATGAGAGGCAATATGCCCTGTTCAATGATGGGTCCTGTCACATTGTGGGAAAGCACTGGAGGTGGAAGGCTGCTGTAGAGAGTCCTACACGACAAGTCGCAGAAACTGCTGAAGGAGAAGGTGAATCAAGTCAGTTTGCAATGGTGAAAGCCATCCAGTTAGCATTAGACATCGCTGAAAGAGAAAAGTGGCCAGTGTTCTATCTCTATACTGACTCATGGATGGTGGCAAATGCCCTGTGGGGGTGGTTACAGCAATGGAAGCAGAGCAACTGTCAGCGCAGAGGCAAACCCATCTGGGCTGCCGCACTGTGGCAAGATATTGCTGCCCAGCTAGAGAAGCTAGTGGTAAAAGTACATCATGTAGAAGCTCACGTACCCAAGAGTCGGGCCACTGAAGAACATCAACCAGCAGGTGGATCAGGCTGCCAAGATTGAAGTGGCTCAAGTGCATCTGGACTGGAAACGTAAGGGTGAATTATTTATAGTTCGGTGGGCCTATAATACCTCAGGCCATCAAGGAAGAGATACAACATATAGATGGGCTCATGATCGAGGGTTGGACTTGACCGTGGATTCTGTCACACAAGTTATCCATGAATGTGAAACATGTGCTGGAATTAAGCAAGCCAAGTGGTTAAAGACCGTGTGGTATGGAGCATGATGGCTGAAATATAAATATGGGGAGGCCTAGCAGATTGACTATATCACACTCCCACAAACCTGCCAAGGCAAACACCATGTGCTTACAACAGTGGAAGCAACCACCAGATGGCTGGACACATATCCCATGCCCCACGCCACCACCCGGAACACTGTCCTGGGCCTTGAAAAACAAGTCTTACAGCGACATGGTACCCCAGAAAGAATTGTGTCAGACAAAGGGACTCATTTCTGAAACAACCTCAGACACCTGAGCTAAAGAGCATGGCATTGATTGGGTATATCACATCCCCTATCATGCACCAGGCTCCGGGAAAATTGAACGATACAATGGACTGTTAAAGACTACGCTGAGAGCAATGCGGGGTGGGACCTTCAAACATTAGGATACACACTTAGCAAAAGCCAGCCAGTTAGTCAACACTAGAGGATCTGTCAATCAAGCTGGCCCTGCCCAATTAAAACTTCCACATACTGTAGAAGGGGATGAAGTCCCCGTAGTGCACATGAAGAATATGTTAGGGAAGAAAGACAGTCTGGGTTAGTCCTGCCTCAGGCAAAGACAAACCCATCCGCGGGACTGCTTTTGCTCAGGGACCTGGGTGTACCTGGTTGGTGATGCAGAAGGATGGCGAGGTCTGTTGTGCACCTCAAGGGGATTTGATTTTGGGTGAGAATAGCCAGTGAATTAAATTGTATGATGTTAATTACTAAATAACCCTGCCACAGTATGGCATCACTACTACAGTTGTGATACGCCATATCAATGGTATTACAGTAAGAATCACCCAAATCAATGAAGGATGGACTTTCATGAAACCAAGCAAAGTGCAGCAGTGATGGAACTTGAACTGGCTTCAGCAACTGGCACCCAGCAACTTCCTCAAGACTGACAACTTCAACCCAGGGCATGGGCATGGGCTGCACCAAACACACCAGCTGCAAGCTCTGAATGCAGCACGCAACAATCCAACACCACACACCATCTCGCCTGCCCTGAAAGACTGTTATGACAGATGGAGCCCCAAAGTCATGGATTAAATGAACTCAATGGACACATTAGAGAGATGGCCCATAGACTGCAGGAATGATATCTCTGTGTGTGTGTGTGTGTGTGTGTGTGTGTGTGTGTCTATATATATGTGTATAAAAAACAGGAAGACTGGTAGTGATTAATTGGAAAGTGTAGGATCTGGGCATGACATGGTATAGAATAAGGGGCGGATTATGTCCTGGGTTCAGCTGGGATAGAGTTAATTTTCACAAGGATCTGGGAGGGGGCACAGCCAGGAGATGTGACCCAAACTAGCCAAGAGGATATTCAATACCCTATGATGTCATGCTTAGCATATAAACTGGGGGAGCTTCCCATGGGGAGGAGGGATTGTGGGATAGGAACAGGCTGGACATCAGATTCTGAGTGGTGAACAACTGCATTGTGCATCACTCGCTTCGTGTATTCTTTTAATAACAGTATTATTATTCCTTTTCTCATTGTGTTGTCCTATTAAATTGTCCCTATCTCAACCCATGAGTTTCTACCTTTTTCTTCCAATTGTCCTCTCTATCCCACTGTGGCAGGGAGGAGTGAGCAAGCGGCCACGTGGTGCTTAGTTGCCCACTGGGCCTAAACCACACCAGCAGAAAAGACAAATAGAGTTGTCTGCTTGGAAGAAAATCCTGTAATAGCTTGAATGAGCAAAATGGGTCAGCCTTTCTACAGTCAGAGTCTGCACTGTGTGCTGTATGAGGACAGAGAACCATTCAATAACACGAAGTTATCCCTGACACCCTCCGGGATGGCTACTGTCCTGACACATTAAAGTTCCCATTGAGGATGAGGGTCTGTGACACAAAGACTTCTTCAGATTTTTCAGAGAAAGCTTCATCTACTTCCTTTCCTTGGTCAGTTGTCTGTAACACATCCTACCACAGTGTCATGTTTAGCAACCTCTCCTCTGACCCTGACCCACAAGCTGTTAGCCAGACCTGAGCCCCTACACATCTGAGCTGCTCCTTCACATGAAGGGCAGCCCCTGTCCTCCTCTTCCCTGCCTGACTCTGCTGAAGGGCTCGCCTCCATCCATCACAGCACTCCAGCCACATGAGCTGTGCCACGTCACCAGTATCCCAGCGATGCTGCAGCTCTATGGCCACATGCTGAGCTCTCGTTCCTCCTGCTCAACTCCCAGGCAGTGCACAGACGTGCACACACCCTGCAGGCGGGTGTCCTTTTGTCCTGTTTTAATATGCCAGAGCTCTGCCTTGTTCCCCCTACCCTGCACTTTTGCTTTCTGCCCTCGCCCCACCATTTTCTCACCTAACTCTCAGCTGTAATCCCTCTCCCACGTTACTCCCAGTTTAAGTCTCCTCATCAGGCTGGCCAGCCTCTTGGCAAAGATGCTTTTCCCACAGTAAGTGAGGAAGAGAAAACAGCAGCTGATTTCATAAATTCACAAATGTGGAACTCAGAGGGCAAGCTAGGTTTTGTTTGAGGCCCCCTAATCTGCTCCACAAGTCACTCTGAAATCCAGCTCTTCACTCACTGGGTGACAGCTACTGTACACATACTGTTCCGCAACCACGTACACGTGTAACTATAGCTCAGGTCTGCCATAAGGTAGCTGATTTCTCCCTGCCAATCTTTTGTATTCAGTCCATTTGTACTCAGTCCATCTGATTTTCAGTCTCCAGGACAGGACCAACGACCTGGTTCACAGTTGTAATTTCACTGATGCCACAGCAAAATAAAAGAGAAAAGTTATATTTCATGTGTTTGTACATTTCTCACTTGCGACTGTGTTTCTGAGCTACTGTAAATATCCTGTGGGAAAATTCAGCTCAAAAGCAATAAGAAAAACCTATTATCTTTGAACAATAAAGAAAAAGAGTTGCTGTAATCAGAAACTGTACAGCAGAATAGCCATTTATCTCCTTTTTTACTGAACTGGAACACTATACTGTGCAGCCCCTGGTTAAAACGGGTTGAAAAACTCACATAATTCAGAGGCCATAAGTACAAATGACACTCAAGATCTTGGTAGAAAGAAGCAAGATGTTCCTCTTTATGGGCAGAAATTTAACATGATCCAAAACACGACTTCTTGTTTTGAATGGCAAAACTTCCACCAATTTGAGCAGGGGGGGGTCCACTCAGCTTTCCGTTACCAGAGTTACACAAGCATATGATGGAGAGAGAAAAACAGCAGAAAAAGCTTCATTTCCAAAGCAACAGCTGTACTTTAGTTCCTTGATACGTAACCCCCTTACTCAAAATGTAACTGGGGTCAGTACACCATAAAAAAAGATAACAGCTTTGAAGTTAGAGATTGTTTAGAGGCAGCCACATGTGTGATCTAGCCAATGTTAGCTCTTGCAACCCTTTTCTATCTCAAAGATCCTTCTCCTCCTCAGCTCCTGCCAATAAAACAACTCCCTTCCTATCACTCAAGGGCTAATATCAAAACAAGCTAAATAAAATTAAAAAAAAATGTTTTGGTGAAGAAATAAGACTACAAATTATTCTTTGGGAATTAACAAAGAAATAAAACAAAAGTCACCTTTTAGGATTATTACTTGTTAATTTTTCATTGAGTAACAGTGGAGCATTAGGATCAGCAATTTCTACAATCATGAAGAAAAGGAAGGTTGGAAAATTCAGATATCGGTAGATAGTACCTGATGAGAAGGATGCAGAGAAATAACATAGCTATTCTCACTACTAACCACAATGTGCAATTACTAATTTAAAACTTCTGCATTTGACATAAAATCTAAAGCAAGCCTTAATAGGGAGGAAATTAGTTCCTCAAAATGCAGAATTTTCCTTTTCTTGCACAACAAGGACACCTACCTAAATGGCTTTGCAAGAAACCCAGATGAGACCCTTTATGCAAAACAAACACACACACACACACACACACCACCCAGGTTACTCTGCATTTTCTTTTGAATAAATCTCAATTTTGAAGAGTTAAGTTTGTCACAGAGGTTAAACCCCAGAGACTGCCCTAAAGAAGTGATCTTCTAAGTTTTCAAGAAGGTGCTGAAGGATTACCCATACCACCTTTCACCTATCCAAAACTGCCTGCACACAGTAGCGGCCTCTCCCATAAGGCACATTACAAAAGGCTGTTATGCTAGCCTGCTTAAGGAGCAAAAGAAAGCAAGTCCATGTATCCTGGCTAGTTTCCAGACGATTAACAACACTGACCAAAATGAGCCTTTCTTAGTTAAAAAGGCACAGAAATCATCTGAGACCCCATACCTTTATACCCCTTACTGGTATTAAGACAAGATTAGGGAAGAACCGAAAGCAAAAAAATACCCATGCACAATGTCACTTGTGCCAGCCTCCTACTTCAGCACTGACCTCCCAAAAGTCCTCCTCAGACCAGTGACAACCTTTAAAAAGTAAACTGTGGCAGGCAAATAGAAGTTACTACAAGAAAAACACAATCAGGGAGGCCAGGCTGGCAGGGAGGCTATAATGCTAATGCTAAAAAGGTTTAAATCTTACACTTTTTTTCAGGGATTGTTTGGGGGCAAGGGAGAAGGAGAAGAAAGGTGGTGGTGTGAAATGTCTTGAGGATTCGTATGTTCTAGTGTTGCTTTGGAAAATGATCCCAAGTGAATTATCCTTAGCGAAATGTGATTTCAGAAATCCGATGGTCTCTTATAAAAAAAGAGAAGTGTGTAAATGAAGAAAACAAAAACTAATAGCTACCCATTTACAAAAAAGTGTTTTACAAAAAAACTAACACAAACTGAAACAAACAAAAACATTGAGAATCAACCATTCCCGTCTGCCTGCAATTTATGGAATTTAGTAGTTTAAGCGTAATGCAAATCCACTAGTATAAATACACCACTTTAGTACTGCTTTAGAGAGGAAAACAGGAAGAAGTTGCTCATCCATTCAGAAAGATTCTGGAAATGTAAAGAAAAAATCAAAGACTAATACAGACTTTCAATTCTGGCCAAACACTTGCAACCTGAATCTCATTCAGGCTTCTGCCTAGAGTAAGAATTCATTTCTGCTGTAAGGCACAAGAACCACTTTGTTTAGAACAACAGAAACTCAACAAGCCCTACAAAAACACCCCAATCCTCAACTGCATTGTGCATTTTTCTGATGAGTTCTGGTGATAGAACCCTTACCTGGGAATTAAATTTAAGGCACCTACTGCAAAGAGAAGCTAGTGATTTCTGAAAAAAACCCAAACCCTCAATTATAGTATCTTAATCTACAGTGTGGTACAGATGAATGCAATGCTCTTCCCCCTCCATAAGAGAATATTGTTACTTTCTCTGATGCTTCCTTGTTGCCATGGCATCCTTTCTACCGTAGGTCTCTTCACCCTTATGTTATTTCCCCAATTGGCATTCAACCTGTGGGCATCTTCCCCCCAGCTCAAAAGGTTATAAATTTATGCTTCTTTTTGAAACAATACATTTGATCTGTTGAAGAAGGCATCTCACCCCAGACCTCAGTGAGTCAGCTTTTGGTAAGGACACACAACATCATCGTTTCTAAGCTCAGGAGGACTGAGGTTGTACTTGGACAGTGAGCAGTTCCTCCAAAATCTTTGTTTGTATGTGTTTGTTCGGCACCTTGCACCAGGGTTCTGATCCCGAGGAAAAAGGCCGTCAAGCACTCTAATAAATGCCACTCACTACTTCTACTTGAATACTCAGTTTGATCCCTCAATTTCCGTGTGTATCTTGCCGAGATGCTCGTTTTCCTGACATGCCACCTATGCCGTGGGGCGCATCTTCATCAAGATGTCTGTCCATCCACCTCACAGCCTGACACATCCCACCGAGCTGGCTGAAGGCAGACACACCACCAAGCCAGACACCTGCCCAAGAAGAAAACCTCTGGTTCCCACGCGCGTCTTTTCAGTCTACCTGCCTTCGAATCTTCGGCTTTCCACACCTGCCACCTCCCCCTCAGCCGCACAACGCCAGCCCAGGGCTCACGTCGCGACTTCGCTGCGGCCACAGCCGGCTCCGGGAGCCGCGCCGCCGCTCTCCCCGCCGCCGCCCGCAGCGCCGCCGCGAAAGCACACACGGGCACACGCGCACACAGACCGACGGCAAAGCCGGAGACGTGCACCTGCTGCAGCTGCAAAGCCAGACGCAGCGCAACGGCAGGGGGATTCTTCCTCCCGGAGTGCAACAGGTTTCTGAACACCACCCCCACCCGGCACCCGGATCCACGCGGTGCCCGGACGGAGGAGCCCCG
>NW_010972687.1:2135965-2163938 GCF_000737465.1 Haliaeetus leucocephalus | reverse complement strand
TGGTTGCGGGAGGGGCGGGGGGGGACACCCGCCCGGGGGGTGACGGGGCAAGCGTGGTGTGCTTGGTGGCAATTAAAGCTCGTCATGTGCCGCAGCAAAATGAGGGTTTTAATCGCGGGCGCGAGCCGAAGAAGGTGCCGGGCGCGAAGTGGGGAACCGGCACGGTAAGTGAAAAGCGCAGGTAGGGATCCGTGCTCGGAGGTGGCAGGTCACAATACCTGTTCACTTCGGAGTCTACATCTTGCCAAAATCTTGCCAGGAGGCTTCTTCTCGTTAGGCTACATCAGTAGTTCTACGGAACTAAATTAGTAGTTTCCCCATAATAAAACATGGTCCTTCCTAAAGTCCAGCCGCGCTTACAGGCGCGCAGCTTCCACATTAGGTCCGGCATTTTTCCCTCCCGTTTAACACTTAGGAGGAGGGAAACACCAAGTCAGAAGCAAAAGGCGGCATGGTACCTGTTGGTAGGGCACACCTTTGGGGGGCCTGCTTGTCTGTCTTAAATTCAACGAGCAGCGTCTCTGGAATTAACAGTCTCCCTGCTACTACTGGAAGGGTCTCCTGTGGCCCTGGTCACGATCCGGGATTCAATATGCCCTACCAGCAACAGGCACATCAGGTTCATCAGCTCTACCTGCTGAGCACAGGGCACTGGTGCGGTGCCACAGAGGAAAGCTGCCTCTCCTCTGCCCTCCCAGCTCACTGCTGATTTTTCTTAATGAGGTGAGAGGATGCTCAAGTCCCCACGGCTGAACTAACAAGACGACTAGTCAGCATGTTGGTGTACAAGCTGAGGCCACAGCATTACAAGGTAAACATTTCATCTTGTTCTACAGAGCCATATTAAAAGAAAAAAAAAATCTAGATAGACACTTTTCAGGGATCATTAAAAACAGTGAGTGTTTTGCAGGCATTAAACCATTGACTTGTACTTATGATTTAACCCTTCTTATAAAGATTTCTTAGAAGACAGTTTTACTGGAAAAGTCAAATGTATACTGCTCTCTTGAGTAGTTGAACTTTCTATTTTAAAAAGTTGATATGACATTGTAATGAATAACATTATTCTAGTTATAGCCACAGTACTTAAAATGATTTATGAAAGGATATGTTTTCCTCACAGTGTACCTAATGCCGTAATAATAAGCAAGAAAGATGGGTCAGACTTTCCAAAGAACACGTTAAATTCTCAATTAAGTATAGATTGGAAGCTAACGTCTAAGGGTTGTGTTATGGCATTAGGTAGCCTAATGCCCTCCACACCCCTAATCAGACTCCAGGCTGATTGAGTACCTTCCATTCAGTGGAGATAGACATTATCTGCAGGGTCTTTTCCTTCCAACACCTGTAACTATAGCAAGTTACTTTATTTGGGTGAACTATTCTCATGTCTGCCTTTAGCTTCATTTATTCCCCACTGAGGTGCATCAGCATTTGGTCAGCTTTGGTGATTAAGTCAATTAGCTGTACCATTTTTAATGACTTCTATAGATCAACTCCTCTGATGTCTCCTCTATCTGCTAGTCATAACTATCAAATTTCCCAACACCAGCGTTTAATTACCCATCAGAGGAATCTAATGATTTTCAAATCCCACAAAATCTTGTAAGCAAGTTAGTTTTTAAAAACTCAGATTACATAAAACCCAGCAGACATGCTTTTAAGGAGTCTTGTTGGGAGGGTGGGGAATAAGGATCTCTAAAGGAATTCATGGACAGGATACAAAAGTATTTGTGCTCCTGATTTGTCAGTAGTCTTCACGTTCCGGCTTTGGTAGCTGGAATATGAAGTTTGCTGCCTTCACCACTTTGTTACACAGACAGTTACACAGACTACTTATTAAGCTCACAGTACCATGTAAGATACAACAGAAAAGCAAGGAAATGTTCTTAAACTAAACTAAATGTTCTTAAACTTCAAACTAAAATAGAACAAAAACATAGCCAAGAGCAATTTAAGCTTCAGTAAGTCTAATACACAACACAGTCATTTGAGTAGCATCAGAAGGTCAAATTTTGTGAAAAGCAATTCACTTGTCAATAGATGTGAAAATATTGTTTCTTTTCAGATGTTAAGGCTGAAGTTTCAGCACAGAAAACAGCTGCTTTCTTCTTACTTCAGTCCATAATTCATCTGAACCTGAGGATCTAAGTGCCAGTCACCTTTTGTATAAACCATCATAACAGTAAGTTTCAATTTGTTACATGGTCTGACAGGATTTAATGCAACATGTACGTTTAATAACCACCTACACAGGATTGGTTTCTAATATTTATATTATACGTGCCATATGTTTATCCCTTGTATGCTTGTAAACATTGCTGTTACAGCTTTAATCAGGCGTACTCTGCCTGGCCAGAAAGTATTTTCATCTTGAGCAGAGAAGGACATGACCACATGTTATGTATACAGTAGCCTGATATCCTTATTTCAGCCTTTCTCATTCCAGCTACATGTTTGTTCTTCACAGTTGTTTATAAGTACGTTCAAGTATTTATCAAGAATTACAAGAAGGCATGTCAGTAGGTGGTGACAGGGCTCCATTTGCTTGGTTTAAATCTTCTAGCCTAACAGAGTCCAAGACCCACTGAACTGTTTGGGATAAGTTTGAACAACTCAGAGGTGTGGAAGCAGTCATTCAGGGCCTATGAAATGTTTTCATTTCACTTTGCATTAGTAAGACAGAAGCTATGGAGTAACTTATGTTGTTAGGGGCCACTGGAAGTCACCTGGTCCAACCCTCTGCTTAAAGGAGGTCCGCTTAGATCAGCTTGCTCTGGGCTTTGTCCAGTCAGATCTCAAAAAAACCCAGAACTAAAGATTTCATAGCTTCTCTGGGCAACGTTTCAGTGCTTAAGCGTGGTCTCAGTGAAAAAGCTTTTCCTTAAAGCTGATTGGAATTTCTCATGTTCCCACTTGCGTTTGTTTCCACTTCCCGCTTCACCATACACCTTCAAGGACAGACTGGCTCCATCTTCTCTACACCTTCCCATTCAGCCGTTGGAGGCAACAATTAAGACTCCCTGTAGGCTCTGTTCTTAAGTCTGAACAAACCTATTATTCTCCCAGTCTCTTCTCATCAGTCACGTGGCTGAGGCGTTCTACAGACATCTAGATGTAGCCTCACATTTACAGGCCCTGGTCCTCACAGGGGAGCTTCAACCACCCCAGTTTTCTGCTGGAGGAACACCACAGCCAGGTGTAAGCAGACTTTGACCTCTGCCTGGATATACTTGAAAGAGTCCCATAGGATAAGGACCTTAAGCAAAGAGGGGTCCAAGAGAGATGACTGATACTCAAGGATCACCTCCTCCAAGCTCAAGAGTGGTCCATCCCAATGATCAAGGAAGTCAGGCAAAAAGACCAGGAGACCTACGTGGATGAACAAGGAGATCTGGGCAAAACTCAAATGTAAAAGTAGACAGAAGGTGAAAGCTGGGACAGGTAGTGTAGGAGGAATACAGAGTTATTGTCCTAGCACACAGGGATGACATTAAGAAAGCCAGTGCCCAATTGGTGTTGAATCTGGAAAGGATGTCATAGAATGGTTTGGGTTGGAAGCGACCTTAAAAAGCATCTAGTTCCAACCCCCCTGCCGTGGGCAGGGACACCTTCCATTAGACCAGGTTGCTCAAAGCCACATCCAACCTGACCTTGAATACTTCCAGGGATGGGACATCCACAACTTCTCTGGTCAACCTGTTCCAGTGTCTCACCACCCTCACAGTAAAGAACTTCTTCCTTATGTCTCATCTAAATCTACCCTCTTTCAGTTTAAAGCCACCACCCCTTGTCCTATCACTATGTGCCCTTGTAAAAAGTCCCTCTGGCTGTCTTGTAGGCCCGCTTTAGGTACTGGAAAGCTGCTATAAGGTCTCCCTGGAGCCTTCTCCAGGCTGAACAACCCCAACTCTCTCAGTCTGTCCTCATAGGAAAGGTGCTCCAGCCCTCTGATCATCTTCATGACCCTCCTCTGGACTCGCTCCAACAGGTCGGTGTCCATCTTATGTTGGGGGCCCCAGAGCTGAATGCAGTACTCCAGGTGGGGTCTCATAAGAGTGGAGTAGAGGAGGAGAATCACCTCCCTTGACCTACTGGTCACGCTTCATTTGATGCAGCCCAGGATACCGTTGGCCTTCTGGGCTGCAAGAGCACACTGGGGGATCATGTTGAGCTTCTTGTCAATCAATACCCCCAAGTCCTTCTCCGCAGGGCTGCTCTCAATCCACTCATCACCCAGCCTGTATTTGTGCTTGGGATTGCCCTGACCCATGTGCAGGACCTTGCACTTGGCCTTGTTGAACTTCATGAGGTTCTCACGGGCCCACCTCTCAAGCCTCAGGGTCCCTCTGGATGGCATCCCTTCCCTCCAGTGTGTCAACCACACCACAGAGCTTGGTGTCATCAGCAAACTTGCTGAGGGTGCACTCAAAAATGCAAAATAAAGTCCATACGGAAAATAGTGCTGGGCAGTTTGGGGCAGAAGTCTATAGAATGTTTAATTTTGTTCTTATGATATTAGGAAAGAACAAAGAGGAGCAAATTTGTTATTATCTATTAAGTTGCTCTATGTTCAGGTGAAGTGACAAACCTATTATTAGCTACTCTAATCTGTGGCAGGCTCCTTGTGCAATGAACATGTTTTGACTTACCTGCAGCTAGGTGAACACGGATAGCTTGTCAGCACCCAGCTGGCCAGTGTAAAATCTCTGATTTCTTACTGCTTATTTGTATCTCTCTACTTAATACAAGCACCATTTTTTGTTTGTTTTGTGAGGTTTATAGGAATTTAACTATCAATCAGACTTTTGCCATTTTTTTTTTCCAATTGGGTAAAACTGATCAATAGGTTCAAAAGCTGGGTAGTGAAACCAGAGGAGGACAGACAGCCTGTTTTCTTCGGCTACCTTCCTTAAAATGAAGGAAGGATGCCAGTTAAAGTGTCTAGTTCTACTTCGTAGTAATTTCCTTAGTTGTGCTTTCCCTCTAAAACCTAACTGTAAACAAGGTTAATATTATAAATATTTAAATTAAAATTTATTGTCAGAAAGATTTGGGAAATAATTTAGCTGAAATAGCTTTGTTGAACTAAAAATGCACTAGGGATTAATAATTAAGAATGTATGGTGACATTCATGCATTTGGAAGTGGAGAAAACTCTTTGCTTATTTGTTCTTGTTTTCTGTCTTTCACTGCAGAAATACAGAGGTTAAGATGCATGTATAGCAGAGTCTGTAAGAGTGAGGTACTGCCCACAGTAAAGGCATGCTTAATCCACTGGACACGTACCAGTCCGTGGGACTTCATGGGGTGCATCCAAGGGTGCTGGGAGAGCTGGCTGCTGTCAATATGTGAGGCCACTCTCAATCACCTTTGAAGCATCATGGCAATCAGGGGAGGCTTCTGATGACTGGGGAAAAAAAAGTCAAATATCATACCCATATTCAGGAGACACGAAGAAGACCTGGGCTACTGCAGACTAGTGAATCTAACCTCACTCCCCGGGAAAGTATGGAGCAAATACTTCTGAAAGCCATTTCCAGGATCACGAAGAACAAGGTGATGATTAGGAATAGCTAGCATACTTCTACCATAGAGGAATCAAGCCTCACTGACCTGATTGCCTTTTGTGATGAGAGAACTGACTCTGGGGACAGGGGAAGAGCAGTGGATGTTGCATAGCTGGACTACAGGAAAGCCTTTTATATGGTTTCCCATAGCACCCTTCTAGCAAAACTGCTAAGATATGGACTGTATTAGTGGATAATAAGATGGATGACAAACTGCTGAACCATTAGGCTCAAAGGGTTATGATCAGCATAAAGTACAGTACAAAGCACAACTGGTGGCTGGTTACTAGTAGCATCCTTCCAGGATCAATACTATCAATATTGTTTAATCTTTTTAATGACAGAGATGGAGTCTGGTCTCAGCAAGTTCATAAATGATACCACATTGGGGGAAAGCAGTAGATACCTGAGGGGAAGGCAGTGCTGCTATTCATAGGGATCTGGACAGGTTGGAGAAATAAGCTGGTAGAAACGTCATGAAGTTCGACAAAGGAAAATCCTTTTTTATTTTACAGTACAGACATTTTGTTAGATCTTACATCACAAGTAGATCACAAGTATGAAATATCTGCAGGGCTTTAATTCCCAGGCCTTTCATGACTACCTCAAGCTCCACAAAATTATGCAACTATTTCATAAACTCTGCCAGCTCCATGAAAAGACATAAACAAAGTTTATATGTTTTCTTTGATTAGCTTTTCATGGAAGTAATTACTTCAAGGATATTATAAAATTGCAGAGGGGCAGAAAGATTGTCTGTGAGTTCTCCTTTTCAAAGTGTGGGTCATAACATAAAAATACAGGTTTTCAAAGGCCAAGTTCTCTGCCAAACTTTTTTTTTTTTTTTTTAAGAAAAAAGCAATTCCTTACAACATTTCCTCCTTCAGAAAAAGAAAAAATAATAATCCAAGAGCTGATGTAAATTATTAACTTCTTTTAAAATGGGAACAATATTATAGTTTCTTTCATCTGCTGCTAGGAGTGGGTCATACATGTCTGCTTTTTATCACCTGCATTATGGAAGACTTTTTCCCTTCTCCGGTTTATAGAGCTTTGATTAGGAAAGTTAAATACACCAGAATCAAAGTCTGCAGGAGTCTTTTTCAGAAATTCTGTACTACAGTTGCTGCTTATTGTTTGTATTGCCTAACACAGTTGGGTTTTTTTCTTTTTTTATACCTTCCAATTTTGTAGAGACAGATAAATCAAAGGCAATACCAATATTCTTTGGTGCATACTTACAAATGCTTGTTTAGTTCAGCCATAACACTCTCTGAGAGAGGTAGGACTCCAACACAACACAGCTTTGATTTTGAAAGAAAAAGTGACTAGTCTTAACTGCTTGTACAATGAATGAAGATGATAATTCACTTTTCCAATAGGTCAGGCAACAAAACTAGACCTGAAACTCACTTAGAATTCATACTCTGACTGGGCCACCAAAATATCTGAAATATTAGATTTTAGGTAATAAAGATATCTCTGTTGAAATTCTTGGTAATTACCACAGTAAAATTTATTTTCTAAAGCACAAAGCTACAGCAGTCTCTGTGTTTTCAAGGTTATAGATGAAATCTTTTACCTTAAATACTGCTTGTGTCATTGACAGAAAAAAAACCCTATATCCTAAATAAGAACAGGCTTCTTATTTCAAAACAAACTAAACATTGGTTTAAAACAGTTTTATTTTTTTCTTCCACACAATGTGAAAGATGTGAAGGTAGAGCTTTGTTACACTGGATCATTACAAAATGAACTTTATATCCTTATGTTTACCTGAGTCGTCATCATAGCACAGTGGACTAAAGAGAAAAGAACTGTTGGCAATTTATGTCTGAAAAACAGAGTTAAAGTGACCTCCTCTTTGTCACGCCAACTTTAAAACTGAACCAGGTGATGTTAACTTGTATCCTCTTAATTCTGTTTAATGCCCTAGCCACCTGATCATTCTCGCCTTGGAGTGTTTAGACAGGCGGACACTACAAACAGATAGTTTGGTTTTTGGCTCACTACTGGAAGAAGCAGTATAGAAAAATACTGGTGATTATAATGATATCTCTTTCTAAAACATGCCTGGACACCTCATTAAAGTATGACAGGACAAACAAAGGCACAATTCTTATGGTTTCTTAGAAGCCCTTAGTGTAGTGTTTATTCAAGCTGAACTTCCACTACAGAGGGAAGTCATTTTGAGCACAGACTGGAAGATCAAACTTTCAACATTTAACTTTTAATTATGTTCAGTTTTTCTTTCTCCCGTCTGTTCACTTCAAAAGGTCACAGTCTCCACGACAACATTGTCAGAAACATTTGTAATACCTTAGAGAGCAGACAGCAAGAACAAATACTGTACAGTATTTCTGCTAAGACTGTTGTTTATCTTATGCAAAACACAGGCAGCAAATTCAGAACAAAACAAAGAATTGCTCAACTTGGAATTTAGCCTATTTTTTACAGAAATGTTAAATTGAATATTCATTTCAAGGCACATTTAGCACTTGGTAATACAGCATAAAGAGAACATTTGATGACACAACATATTTGTGCCTAGACCGTGAAACTTGCCTGTAACGTGAGAAGTGAACAATGTTTTGTAAAGTTACTCTACAGAGAAAGCACAGATGCTCATTCTGCCTTCAGGAGAGGGGCCCTAACAGTTCAAGATATATAAAGGTTTGGAAGCAAGGTTCCTCTTGGGACCCATGGTATCAAAATATCAAGTGCTTAAGAAACACCATGTCATTCTCACAATATTTATGCTTTTGTTAAAAATATGCAACTGTCAATTAATGGAGACAAATAAAGAAATCAATATAGCAAGTGATGAAACAAAGACGACACTGATAAAAGCATTCCATTAGCAGTTATAAAGACCTGGTTACAAAGATCTGCTAAGTACCCTGGTCTGCATCACAGGTCCAGCTATATTGTTGGATACAGCTGTCAGTGACTTTTCTTCACCCACGTAAAACTTGAAGAGAATAAGGGAAGTTACAGTTTCAAAAACTGCACTTACTTTGAGAACTACAATTTATCTTTACACAGTCATTTTATTAAATCACATTTTCACAATCCAGCATGAATGACAATGCTAGCCTTAAAAAAATGACTTTGTGCTAATACAAGTCCACAGTATTTAGCCCTTCAGTCACCAAGTAAGGCACAACAGTATAGTTAGAATAATCTCAGTACTGTTACATGACTTTAAAAACTTAGGTCAGTATTTTAAAATGGAGTGGTTTCCCTCAGCATATATTTTAATGTCTCCTTATTGTTCACTAAAAACCAGGTATACTAGTTTAGCATATGCCCAACATGAAAGATGGAAAAAAAATAGCTTCTGCATCTGTCAGGAGTAGTTTTCATCCTACTGCTACATGCAATCTTTCAATTAATTCTTCTCAATTAAAAAATTATAGCAAACTAGGACATTCCTGTGCAAGTTTATCTCTTTTGCTTTTACACCCCACTATAGTAATTACATATTAGTAAATGTATGCAAAGTTTGGGGACACGTATTAGCCTTAAACAAGTGACAACACTGGACTCCATCCTGTGGCAATTTTGGATTGCTGAAGTATTTGTGACTTAAATTGCGAGTAAAGGAGCTTCATTGACTATACGGTTGGCTGTCAGGGATAAAACACTGAAACACTGAGGGGAATAGAAGGGATGTCAAGATAAATCCATTCAGATCAGAAAAAATTGAGTCCTTGCTCTGATTTTCCATCTCCATTTCCCTGTTAGACTATTAATGCCTCAAATCATAACTAATTCACTGATCTGTTCTCTCTATAGGAATCCGTCATACAAACGTTTGAATAGCAGGGGATGAACCCCACACACACAGAAAACAATTTGCAAGTAAAGAAGAAAAGCTTCCAGGGAAAGAGAAAGGGACAATATTTTTTAGTTAATTTATCAGATTTTCCTGTACAGTGAACAGCAGCTCAGTGACCTCTGAAATGCCCTTTTTATTTATTTAAGGAAAGAGTATAGGCATTCAGTGCAAAAGTTCTGGAAAGCTTGGTAAACCTGTAAGATTTTTTTCCTCACTTTTCTTTATTTCTAAAAGATAATTCCTTGTGAGAGCCACCATGCTGCCCTTTTTCACAGAAAACCTCCTAACACTGATGGGTCCGCAGCTTGAATGACATCTATGTTTATCTGATAGACAGAACTGGTCTGTCTCACCCACAAAAGTTAGTAATTGCCCTTTGTAGATAAAATCATCATAATCTTTATCCATCACTGTAGGTTTGCCTTAATTCTTCTAGCCCCTCTGCCAGACTTAAGGCCAAGATAGAATGGCAGTGACCCCAGAACTGCTTCATCTTGCTACCATGCATCAGTCCTTACAGAAAAGAAGCTGTGAAGAGGATCAATATTGAAATGGTCCAGCCAGCATTAGCCATTAAATTTATATAAGAGGAATTTAGTGATCTTTTAATCTAATTTTTACTTCTGACACCTGGCAATTGGGAGCTTAATAATTTATGTATTATTCACATACATAAAGACTATGACTTTTATTGAGTTGAACATCATAATACTTTCTTCCAAATAAAATTAAGATCTTAATGCAGCAAAGCACTTGGACCCATATTGAACTTCAAAGTCAGGAGAACTGCCAGTGATTTTTGTTGAAGCTACATGTTTACTTCAGGAAGTGCTGCTGAATACATAAGTACTGCCACAGGAATTATGTAAGTGCCAGTTATTAAAGGTTTGATTTTCACATCACCAACATTTTAGATAAGCAAGCTAGTCCTCTACAGTGCATTCTGTAATAGGGTTATTAGATACAGTCCCAGAATACAAAAATTATTTGCTGGGCATGAATGAGTTTACCTCTGGAGTATATACATGTGTAAACTATATAAACTATATTCATGTGTATAAACTATATACATGTGTAAACAGATAAGCACTTAAACCCTTACAAACTTTTGCAAAATAGAACCACTAACATTACTGTATTAATTCCTCTGCTTATAGCACTTTGAGGGAATTTAACTAATGAGTAGAAGAAAACAGTATTTTATGCACACTTCAAAGTGGGGAAAGGACCTACAGGGGCTGTTTCCAATTAATGTCCTATATGTAGGCCTTAAACTATGAAGAGTTAACACTGCAGTCAAAAGTTGTTACTCTTTCAACACAGTTACAAGTAAAAAGATTTTTCTTAGTCTTAAGCAAGTAGTTAGAAGATTTTCTTAGGACTGGGATGAAAAATATAACAATGGACTTCTTATGCTTTATCTCATTAGCCTATACAAGATATTTTCCATAACTAGTGATAGACATCTTTTTAACTCCAACTGTAACTTGTGAATTCTGGAAATATTACCAGTTACCATGGTACCCCAAGTTCTTTTAGCAGATTAATTCTTTCCCAGATTTGGTATTGCTATGTCATTTAATGTGATACTCAAAATGACTGATGATTTATATCAACAAAAGAATGATTGCTATCACCTTCTTCTTTTCTACTGAAGTGGCTTTGATTTTACAGCAGACATATATGTTACACTGAAATGCAGATGTATGATTTTTTTACCTATTTTTAAGACATAGACTATAAAAAAGAAAGACAGTTAAGCAAAGTATTCCAGACTTTTTTTTCCAAATACTTCACCTTTTGATGCTGTAGAGGTTTTTAACAGAAATATTAAAGTTGGTATATGAATGCAGTAGGTATGAATGGAAACATCTGCATGTTCACTTGGACACATATATCTTGGTGCTTGCGAGTATGTGCATATGTGAGTGAATGAGCGAGTGCGTGAAGACCATGAAAGAACAAGTGTGAATGCATAAAACCAACTTGCTTAAGGATTTTATAAACAAGTATCACATTTTCCTTCCAAAGGCTTTCACGCTGAGTTATATTGCACTACTTTTCCTGCAACATGTATGCATAAATCTTAAAGATTGGTTGACAATGAGAAAGTATTGCTCAGAGTCCAAAAGTCCCTGGAGCCAGCTGGAGATTTGGATTAGAAGCAGCAAGACAGAGAACACAGAATCTGTGCCACAGTCCTTCACTTTAGAGACTAAAAAAAGAGTTGTCTGTCTTTATGCTGTAACTTACCTCACTCAGCCAAGGAATTTCAGTGTTTAAAATGAGCGGTCCATACCAGTGTAAGGATCTGGTTCAATGTACATACAATGAAGCTGGAGCAAGAGCTTCTGGTAGAGGGTGGAATAATGGAAGCATGGCCACACTTCATAGCAACTCTTTCCTTTTACAGGTATGGAGCTATAATCGTACAGTGTGAGGGTTTTCTTCCAGAGAGTATCAGAGTAAAAAATATAGCAAATAAAAGTTATTATAAACATTCAGATGTTATAAACAGGTGCTGATCATTTAAAGGGATTACAGTGAGGCTGAGTTCTTTTAGGTCTGATCTTGTATTAAGTCTACTGTAACAAGAAGGTCTCTGTGTGTGTGGTGGGGTGGGGGTGGTGTGACAAAATTCAGGAAGACAATGCTATTTTAGCTTAGCTTTGAGAAAATAGTGAGCTTGGTGGGAGGAGGGAAAAGATGGGGACATAAAAGAAAGAAAGGAAGATAAACCAAGAGAAAAAAGAAGACAAGCCAAAAGGATCTTACATGAGACAAGGAGAAAAATGGTATGCCAGAGAAGAGCTGTCATAAAGACATGGTGGGTAGGGGCGAGGAAAATGATCTTTTTTAGACTTTAAGGAGTCTTGTATTCCCCAGAATTCCCATCATAAAAGAAGGGAAGTGAAATGGATATTTGTTCTGAAAGGGATATTAGAGGTTTCTGAAATTATTCATGACCAAAAAGATTGTGTACATACGCATCAATAGATACAAGTGAAAATTAATTAGAGGTATTGCTGATTAATACTGTCTTGCTGGTAGTTTAGTAGCCCTACACATCCAGTGCATGGCCAGTATACCAGTCCATTGTAATTATAGAGGTTGTGGGGATATACAGGGCATAATTCCTGCAATTTCTTGCCAAAATAAGGAGGAGAGGTTGTGGTCAGGCCATGCCGGCATGCACTGATGCTGGAATACATATAGCAGATGTTATTTTTGAAAAATCCCTTGTTCCAGGGTCATAAGCCTGATTTTAATTTTACTGAATGATCCTTCTAAGTACAAATAAAAATTTACCAAAAAAAGGTATGCGTTAATTTGACACCAGGCAAAAAAAAAATCAAAACAGATTCTTAATACTGCATTGATTTGCATAGCTCCCTAACACCTTCTACAGTATTTTTTTAATTAGCCACCTGCTTTTGTTATGCATAACATCTATTTATGATCCTGCAGATGAGCAATTCCAGGAAGTAATGGTAGCATGAAAAGCAAATAGCTTAGTTTGACCTCTTCTGATCCCCAGCACTCCCCATATAACAAATTATGATGATGATCTGAGAGCCTGCTGAAGACCTCAAAAGGTAAAAAAAAAAAACAAACCACAAAAAACCAGGTTATTTTCTGTGAAAACATTTTTTCTATATACGTAAGCAAAACAAAGTCATCCAAACACATTATTTTTCTGGTTGTGGTGCTGCTGCAGCAGACTCAGTATCCAGAAATGCTAAGCTATTTAAAGAGTGTGCATAAAATAGGTTTTGTTTATAACTTTCAGAAAAAAAAAAAATCTAATTCAGACATATTACAGTAATAAATCAAAACCTTTTGACATGCTTCTAGACTAAAGTTCAGGAGATATTTTCCTAGACACATTGGAAAACCTACTTCCTAAATTCTCTGTCAATGTGTCAAGCACTACATAATTCATTTAATGTAAAACCCACAGTCTAGCAATATTTTCTTAACTTAACGGCTCCCACTACATTTTGGAAGTTAAAGAAAAATAATCTAAATTGCTTACACCAAAATTCTCATTTATCTTGAACATGAATATGTTCCATTTTTGTTTTGAAGAAGGAAGTTTTGAAGCGCTTTCCATAAACTTTTCCAAACCGAGAAACCTCTGAAGAGTTATACTGGAAAAAGACAGGGGGAGTGTGTGTAGAAAATTAAAAAAAGAGAGTAGTACATTCTGCATCCCTAGATGTTTTAAACAGAAAGGAACAAGTGAACTGAAGTAGGGACAGAGTCACTGTGCCCCAGTGGGGGGCATGAAGAGGTTTGCACCAAGAACATTTGAACATCATCACTCACAAGAATAACTTTACCAGGAGTCAAGGCCTAACCACAGGAGCAAAAAATGTTTTTTCACTCCAGTGAAAAAGGAAGGTGCCTTGCATCAGAGAAGCCTGGGATCTCAGGTAAAAGAACAGTAAAATAAAAGTACTGAGAACAAGACTGCCATTTCACAAAAAGCAACATGAATGATGTCAATATGGTGGACATGCGGAAGACACTCTATTCATGCAGACTGCAATGATTCCTTGTGTCATCCTTAAGTATGCTGAAGGAGTAATGCAAAAAACTCTGTGCATATTTATTGGTATCAGTTGAAGGTGGCTTACTAATACGAGGCATTTTTTAAAAGTACGTAAACCTGGTTCAAATTGCAAGACATGCAAAAATAGAAAAAAATTAAGACTTTTATGACTAAGTGTTATGGGAGATTTCTGTGTTACTGAACGTACTGGAGATTATATGAACCAAAGTCTATCTGAGCCAATGTTTGTTGTGCAGGCAAAGATATTGCTAAATTGACAAATCTCCAGATGTCTTCCACAGCTGTTCAATGTGCAGAAGGTATGTAGGGATGAAGTACCAGCTGCTCTCAGGAGTGTTAAGATTGGATTTATGAGCTTTTTTAATCATTTCAAGACTGTTGCGTTCCTCCTTGTTCTGCAACAAATACAATCTTTTTCTTTTTATTAGTTAATTCAGTAGAAAATTAACTTCACCAATATAGCGTGAAGACAGTTTACTGACTTCAGTCCAAAAGGAAAGAAAAAAAGTAGGAAGATACACACACAAAAGGAAAATACAGGGTGACAGAGTATTCAAGAAGTTCCGTGTAATATAACCACCCATGCAAAGACTCACACCAGTATTCTCCACAACTAATAAATTTCATATGAAATAAAGACACCAGAAGACATGTATTTTTCGTTTGTGTTTGCACAGATTGATTCCTATTAGAGTCCTGCCTTCTTACTTTTACTGTTTCTGAGATTATCCTTCCCGCGGGTACAGAAAGGGAAAAAAATGAATGATCAAAAGAGCTAAACTAAACAGAAATTGCATACGTATTGGCTTCTTTAGGCTCACAGCTGAAAAAGAAGTGAAAAAAATCCAGCCCTGATGACTTGTGCTATGCTTCTTCTGCAGACCTTGTTTACTGGTGCAAAACGAAGCAGTGTGGCTGCTAAGATTAACTCGCTCTGGTAAATGTGAAAATTTCCCACAACTTTCCCAAAGCCACTTTAGAGGTCAAATGCCACAGTAAGAGGCACCATATCGTGTCTTCTAGTCAGACTAACTTATGGCTTCTCTTTTCAGCAAGTTTAATAAAAAGGATACAATTCCTGCAATCCCTTGCTGGAGCAAAGAGAGGTTGTGGCTAGGACATCCCACACACAAATTTGCTTGTCTGGAAAGGAGGTCATTTACATAGAAGTATTTTGTTGCTTAAACTCTCTGGGACCTATTCTGAAATGACACAGAACAAGCTGCCCGCAAGAACAAATTATGAGATTTTTATGGCCCAGATCTCTTCTAGTCTCACATTTCTGTGACTATAGGAAGTTTTTCCAGTGCAGGGCCTTCATTTCTACATCAGGGGCTGGTTAAGTTAAGCCTCTAGTGGGAGTGAAGGGTGTGACTGACATCGGCAAGGGGCATTCTCTAGGGTAGTAAGAATGGGCCTCAAATGTACAACTTTTCAGGCCAGGCTTAAATTGTACTCAACATGGGAAGTGTCTTGCAATAACTGAGCTATTCTAATTTAAGACATGGGTACTTAATCCTTCTCATTTGGAAGCCTTCAGCACAGCTCCAGTCAATATTTTTTGTTCATTACTCAAATATTTTTTTAGACACATAGAACACAAAATCTCAATTCCTATTTAAATCCTCCAAGATTTTGCATACTTAATGCTTTGGTCTTGTAAGATATCTGCCTTCATTTGCAAGGACTTCAACAGGAAAGGGGGTGAAATAAATCTTGTCTTGATTTAAAGCAGAAAGTAACATTTATGTCATCAGTGCCCTCCGTACCTATCATCCAGGGTTAGGAGCTGGAGGACAGAAATCCTTCCTGGAAGGAACTAAGAGCTTTTACCTATCGAGAAACACAGAAACAAGGGGGAATCTTAGTATGACTAAGATTACCTAAGAAACTCCCTTAGCATCTTCAGGAAAATACAGTATGACAATGCCAATTGCCACAGAGATGAACACCACATTTAAGGAAAAAATCCACTGTGTCTGCTTTGATATTTCCTGGTTGAGAGAAAAGTTTCTCACAGGGTTGCATTGAGTGTTGCTGCCTTCCTTGGTCCACCTTCTGTAGGGGACATTTACACCTGGATCAGCCTTCAGGGGAATAAAACTGTTTCAGGCTGGTTTCTTTCCAAACCGGTTGCTTTTAAAGATTATCTTTCCATGTTGCAAATCTTGAAAATTTAATGACCTTCTGGTGAACTGTTTTCCTCATGGTGGTGCATAAGACATGAAAAGCTACATCCCATCTCTCTTGCCAGTGAGTATCTTTCAGCAAGAAAAAAAAGGCTGAAAAAGATGTGTTGTGGAAAATGAGCAGCAGCTGTACTGAGTTTACTGAGACAGTTCTCCCTCCATTGGCATGAAAACAAGGATGTTGAAAAATGTAGGTAAGATATATTCACTAGCATTAAATGTATATATTGACTTGTCCCACAACATTAAAATTGATTTAGAACATAAAAAATCCAGGTAATTCAAATAGCTGAGCAAATCCTAACCTGAAGAATCCCTTCATCCAAAAAGACAAACTCTGGAAAAAATGACAGTTTTTACAACCCCTCCCCCCAACTTTTCATTAGTAAGAGCTTTACCATAGCAACTACATACAATTATATTTTCTAGACCTCCAGCACAGATTATTCTCATGCATACAGTCAGACAGGCCCAATCTTATAACTGTTGGAAGACTAAAAAGAAAATTATGTGGCTGATCGCATAACCTTGCATGCAAGTTAAATGTGGATATTACAGTAATTAGGCCAGGAGCAAAAGAATGAAGCAAGGGGTCTAAAAAGGTTGTATTGTAACAGGGTAAACTTGCAGTTTCAGGTGAAGAGAACCATATGTAATACCTAGCTTAAAAGAGTATTCAAAAGACACGAGAATTAAATGATAACTAAGATAACCGTCTTGTACATCGTGACATACACCCAGTGCAGAACTGTGATTTCTTTGCACTCAGAACGCAGAGGGGAAGGATACAGTCAACTGGCAAATTAAAAGTGATATACTACATAGAAAAGGGGAATCACAGCTAGTGCCTTTGGACAAAAAGGTCAAATGGGTATTTTAGTATCCCTTCAATAAAATGTTGGTTAGTGCGCTGCTGCACAGTTTGAATAGAAGTGAACAATGGTTTAATGTTAGATTTACACAAGGGAGCCCAGAGTTCCAGAACTTAAAAGAGATACTGGCTACTTCACTGAACAACAAAAATGTTATTTGTAAGGCCATTCAGGTAAGAGAGTAGAAGGATGCAATATGTCAATGTCTTTACATGGGAAAAGTTCCCTGCTTTTTTTAAGCAAGATTTTAGTAATTCCCTACCTTTTAAAACCGCAGCAGCAGAAACCAGAATTCACTGGGGAAGGAAATCAAGAAACTAAGTCCCAGTTTACCTCCCTGGGGCATGTTCTTAGGCTGAATTTCAGCACATGATCTGTTTGCCATAGTTAATGAAGCTGGCTTCTAGTAAGTGCCTCTATGCCCAGCTACAGAGTATGGTAAATATAAGGCAATTTGATTCAGCTTTAACCTCTCTTACCATGGGCCAGGCTAAGCCCACAAAGAGACTAGGACACACCAGATTGCCTGTAAGCACATACCGGCTGACAGTAACCACAACTCAAATGCCTGACAGCAGCTATGGAGGCACAAATGCCAGGATCAACTCTTTGATGTGAAGCACTGAGGGCCATGACGTATGGCACACGTAGACAGGTGCTTTGAGCTTCAGTGCTGTGTTATAGGGACAGCCAGGACAGGTTTTTTCTAGAGGGCCACCCCAGCATTTCTGGGCTCAGTCAGGCCATTGATGTTATAGCAGCAATTTTCTTTGTCTCTGTGATTCCTAAAGTACGTGACAGTAAATGGAAACCTGTCAACCACAGATCTGCCGGCCTGTCACAGAGGCAAGATGTTCTTCCTTTTCATGCCAGAGGATGCCTCTTCCCCCTCTCCTCACCTCTCCTGGGAAAAGGAGAGGGAACTCTGGTTATTCACTGTTTTGATGAGCAGATTAAACTCTGTGCTAAGTGAGAAGTTAACAAAAATACTGGACCTAAGAAAGACTAGAGCACATAACACACCCACAAGGTTTCTTCCTAAGCAAGGGTGCCTGGAAAGTAAACAATGAATTGGGTCATTAAATAAGAAATAGAACTCTTGCTAACAAAGAGAATAATGATCCAGGAAATATGTGTCAGTGGAAAATGCAAGTCTCTCTCCCCATTATCTCCAATCAGCAGCAAATGGACAGCTCTCAGAAGAAGGGAATAGAAGCAGGAGAGGAGCTACATTAATGACAAACCATCCTAACAAGTCCGGGAGCAGGGAGTCTACATTCTGTAAGTATCTATGGTACAAATGAGTGACATGATATGTATTTGGCAAAAAGGTCTTTAGCTACTGGACACTTTTTTTTTAACCTTTTAAGAATACGTGTAGTTTGATTCTGGGCAGAAAATCACCAATGGGCCAAACCCTTTCCTGTGCTAGAACTTTGGCTACTTGAACCTCTGATTATAATGAACTCATTTTATATATATTTTTCTTTAGTGAGAGGACCCTGGGCAGTACACAGGGTAAGAATTTACTAAAAGGTACCTGACAACTATTTCATCAACTTTTTGCTGTTCCCCACTTCTTTCCTTACTTCATCCTCGAGTACCAAGATTGGGCTCTAAAGATCAACGAAGAGAGTTGAGGGTAGGGCTGCAGGGGGACAGGCAGATCCCCCACAGCCTTTTTCCTTCTCAATTCCAATTCTCAGTGTATGAAATTGCAGCATGGCAGAGCTAAGCTGCACCCACTTGTAGATGCCCCAAAGCTTCATGTCCCCCAGGGAAAAGGGATAAAGTCAGCTCTACCATCTGAAAGTCCTGTTTTCTGTTACACCTTCTCTGCTAAACCCTGTTGCCTGCTTTCTACCAAGGTGAAGGGTGACCAGGTGATGCCCTGCTACCCCAGAGCTCCTAGGTGGTGGATGAGGCAGGTCTCCCTCAGAGCGGGGAATGGGCACTTCCAGCCTGAAAAAAGCTCCCAATAACAGCACACAGCTCTGTTAGGAAAGTACATTTCGACTTCATTTCTATCTCTGCCTCAATTCTAGCATTAGTATAGAGTCATCTAGAAAATAAAAATAAATGTATCATTTTGTCTGTTTCTGTAAGGCAACTGCATGAAGCTTAGTGCTATGAGAAGAAGTGACCCGAAAGACTCTACGCAGGAAAGCAAGGACAGAAGTTGCATTGACTGATCAATGCTGTGTGAGACTGCTGGAGGATGAGGAGCTGGTGAAAGGCTCCAGACATAGCTTTCCTTTCCACATTGGCAGAATAACTCTATAACAAAGTAGGAGAAAACTGAGAAAAAAGTCATCCTATCTATTAGGGAAAATGGTATTTTTGTGGTATCTTCTTCCTGGATTTTGCATGTACTTGGTATTCATATTCTAGGTGGTAGACTTAACAGTTGTTACAGATGATATATAGTGACTTAACACTCCTTTTGTCATTTCAAAATAAGCTGTAGCTATGTAATATTAAATTGGTACTGATTATCACAATGGTTAATGAAACAGATGCCTCTACATAAACCCTTACCTGAATTAAGATCTGTAGATGGATACACCTGTAGATGGATCTACTGGTGCTCTGAACTCCCTCCCATCCCTGGACAATTGCTGTTTCCATGACACCCACATCCTCTCCACTCCTAGGAATTGCTCAGGGAGTCAGACACATTAATGCATTAAGCCTGACCCAGTAACTCATGTGAAACACCACATGCTTTTGGGGTGGTGGTTGCAGGTAGGAGAGAAGACCTTTCCCCTTAACATCTGTTTCTACCATTTCAAATCACAAAATCAAGGCAAACATTTCCACCTTTTTTTTCTTCATTTCTGATGTGAAAGAGTCACTTGCAGTTCCCTTCTGCCAGCAGGATATCAGGAAGAGGAAAATTTGACTGCTGGAGCATGCTGCAAGATTGTTGGTTTCATCTGGGCTCTGCAAAAGCAGCAGTAACATTGCTCTATTAACCACCACTATGAGCTTACTGCTGCTTGTTGGGAGCTGAAAAGGAGAAAAGGGGAGGAGAAAACCCCACCCAAACCCACAAGTTCCAGACAAGTTTAACAGATAGCAGCAAGGTATGTAAATATTTTCCAAAGCCATGTCTGTTTTAAAGCAAAAAGAAATTGCACAACTACATTATCTTTTTTATTCATCAGCAGGAGGGCAGAAAACCTGCAATATAAATTACATGCCCTGTGTCAATTTACAAGAAAGTTCTTTATCCCAAAATGCTCAGTTTTGAGAATGTCTAAATTTCTGGTTTGAAAAAAAAGCCATACCAGAAAAGATACAAGTACTTTTTGGTGCATTATGCAGCATAAATTGAGCTTAGGTCCAAACTCTCTTAACCAAACTTCTTTTGGTAATACAACTTGGAAAGCAATCCGCCTGCAAGAGGGCTGTTCAGTAGGAAGATGGAGCAACTTTGACTAAAATCCTAAAAACCTTGTCCAAATGCTACAGCAAATTGTATGAAGGACCAAAGTCTGTCCCTCTTAAACTTAAATCACAGAGTTAAATAAGCCCTCTTGCTGTTCTTTACAATTGCACTCACTGTAGAAGTTATGAAAGAAAATCCCAATACCTACACGAAAAAAGTTTCTTTTAACAGCATTTCCCTGTATGCTATTGTGCTTTACTTACCTACAAGCAATTGAATGCTTACAGTTTAAATCACAGAGCTCGTTGCCATAGAGATTGGGAAATTTAATATGGCTAGGTTTATTATTATTATGATGTAGGTTTATGGCACCACAGCTGAAACTTTCCAGTTTGAATAGTTAGCTCTAATTAAAGCATAGAGTAGCGGATAATACATTGCCTAGCCGTACACTTATTTTTCATCTTCTGTTTTGATTACTAGATTTCGGTCCATTCCAAAGGGGATTTACGTGTTATTGTTATCTACATACTTTGTAGACACACAAGCAGCTATGCTCGCATCATAACACATTAATACTACATCACAATTTGATGTAGTTCACAGAATCCTTAACATTAACAAAGAGAATTAATTGTCTCTTCCCCAAATTCACAAACTCAAAAATGTATGATTTTTAGATCTTCATTTTGCCTGAAGAGGAAATAGCTTAGATTTGTTGAAAGTTGCTCTATTGCATCTGGGATTTGTCTAACAGGTTAATGAGTTACAAAAGGCTTAATGCTCTAAAATCCACTTAGGTGTCTAATTCAGAATGTATGCCAGAGCCTCTGTGACAAGGATTTTATGAAGCTAATAGCAGTATTGCGCCTGCTAGGTTTTTTGGGTTATTACAGGTAAGATGAAGACAGCGCATAGCACAAGCATTTGAAAGAGCCAGCTTTGTTTTATTGAACACATTCTGCTTGAAGACAGAGTTGGTTCCCTGATCATAAAACGGTTTGTACCAGGATATTAAAGAGAAAATATGCAAAAAAATTGTGCACCTCTATATGGAGGCAGAGAGCTGTGGAACTGTGGATAAAGCGTCATTCAGGAAAGCACAGAGATCTCTAAGATAAGGCACTCAGGTAGGAGGGAAAACCCACCTGAGGACATCCTGCACCCTATGAACCCAGCCCTTCCCTCTGCACAGGGGCACAGCTGTAAAGAAGGGGCAGGGCTTGTCCCTGCTCAAAGCAACCTCCAGATCATTGAGTGGGGCTCTCCCAGGGGTCACAGGTGGTGCTCAAGCCACGAGCCACGTCAGCCTGGGCAGAGCAAACACTCCAGCCATGACTGGTGGTGCTGAGCAGAGCAACCCCTTCTTTAGTGATCACATCATAAGAAAATTTACTCAAGAACAATATATTTTGGGAAGGCTTTAATCATACTAGTCTGCATGAGAACTAATAGGAGGACTAACTGAATGAGACCTGTCTGGTCCTTGGGCATCTGGAACACAGGTCTTGGCCAGTTTTGGCAGGAAAGTGGGCTTGGGGAGAGCTAGGTCTCCACAGGCCTAGGAGCAATTTGGCTATGTAGCCAAACCAGTCAGACGTGCAGGTTCAGACACCCCTAGAACTAGTTATCCACTCCTTGGTGGAGTATTCCTCAGTTACAATTTTGTCCCTACTCCCAAGTCACCAAAAATAAAAATTTAGGCTGTTCTACTGCTCTTTGGTTTCAAACTGAAAGGATTGTTTTTAAGGGCTTGATATTGACATTAAAAGAAAAATTCCCAAAGTACAAAATATGAAGAGTTTACAGTACTTAAGTAAGCTAGTGTGACTAACTGAGTTCTGTGTCAGCCCTTCCTGTTTAGGACATTTCCTGTTTAGGAACTGTAAATAATCTTCTCAATATTATCATCCATGCAGTCTTATGTTGGACTGAAGACATCTCAAACTGAAATATGGCTAAACTATTGTAATCAACAGGCTTATATCAGGCCAAAGTCTTTTCCAGGTTGCTCATGTGACCATTTGGAATTAGTAAAATCTTTGATTTAGCAGAATTATCCTGAAGTTGAAGGTTCAGAGCTGTCCAGAACACTGGTAATACTTCATAGACTAGATTTTTTTATACCCTACATTAGAGGTAGGATATAAATGGGTAAGCTGCACAAAATAAGAGTCGTATCAGGACAAAAAGATTTACATGTGTTAGGATATCTAAGAAGCCTGATAACACTTTAAATCAGATTCTCGGAGACGGATTTATTGATCAGATTGCCATTACACACGACGTAAATGCCATCCCATAATCTAATTACAATTATTTGTGATTAAACAGCTGAGCCATAAGATGCTTCTCAAATCTTCAGCAAGTGTGTTTCAATAGCAAGGAACTGTGACGATATTTCTTCTTAATTTGGATAATTTGGAAAAATACGCTGGATGTTGATTTAAACTATAATATGGAAATGGTCAGTAAGCTTAAGTGATTCTACTACGGAATTTATTATTCCTGCCTATTTTGTACAGCAACCAGCATAAGTGGGAAGAAGTAGAGGGCTAAAGAAAAAGGCAAGGGATTTTACAGCCAGACAGAAGGTGCAGGCATTTGCAGCAGAAGGGAGAGAATGAAACTTGGCCTTCCAACCCAAATCACAATTACCTAAGCGTTTGCAGAAGCTGTTGGTACCCAAACAGTGCAGAAGGCTGCCTTGTGTCTCTTTGCCTGGGTCTTGCAGGTCTCACTGTCAGTCTCAATTTTCTTTCTTACCCACCTTCTTACCCACATCCACACAAATGCCTGTCAAAGCCATTTTCCTTACTACAATTTTCACCACATTTTAATTCTTGAATCCCTCCAACAGCACAGGCATCAAAATGTGAACATCTTATTACCAATTCAAATCTTTATTCCATCTTTTCTTATTTTCTACTTATTCCATTTTGTCTCATTTACCCATTTGCCAGCTTTTTCACAAGTATTTCTACGTGATTTTAGATGCTGCACACTAGACATGGAAAGTCTTTCTTGTCAATACTCACAAAGCTCTCTACTGTTAATACAGGTTTTAAAGACACCTACTGAGAAAACTGAAGTGCTATCAAAGAGTAAATAGAAACAGCTTTTTTTTTTATTTTAAAGTGAATTGCATAAACATTAGCTAACAAAGCTAGTGCTCCATGCAGTATAGAATATGTGATATTCCTACCACCTAACTTTAGAAATCCACATTTAGTGTCTGCTTTGCAAGCCTAGATTCATGCAGTTATTGATCATCTTCATACTCCTTTATCCTTTGAAGGAGAAAAATACCCATATAAAACCATAAAAGTTTAAGGAAGATAAAAAGAAAAAGAATGAGAAGTGCATTGCTTATTCATCTTCAACAACCGGGAAAAGCATGTTTTTAAAGTGAGTAGCATTTAGAACTTAATTGACTGAAAAAAATAGAGGCTATGTTTTGAATGGACTATTTAAAGAAGTCAGTCACCCTTTTGTGCAGTTTTTTAATTTAATAAACCTGAAAATTTTAACATTTTGAAGTGTGCAAACAATTTTTGCCAAAAATATAGATTATATCTGATATAGCAGCTCTGATAATATGCATTATTTCTCTAGTAATGGTTTATTTCAGGGCAACACAGGCATGGTTTTGTTAAGAAAATAAACTATTTACTAAAATGGAATGACAAAAATTTGAATGTTGGAATCAGAACCAATGGCAATGTGGATCCTTTACACTGGGATAGAAGAGAAGTAATTTTTCTTTTGTTTCTAAAGAGGAAACCAGCAAAATTGAAGTGGAGAACAGGAAAGATCTTATTTGACTTAAAAATATTCACAAATATGTATATTTCAGTTTTTCACCTTCTCCTACTATGGGTACAAAATATCTCTAGGACCCTGCTACAAGGGAATGGACAGCATCATGTTGGGTACCCAGAAACTTGTCATCACTGGTGTAAAAACAACAAGCAGCTGATCTGTGTGAGGGGAATGCTTTCCAGAGCATTTTGGCTTTTGTCTTTTTATTCGTGCTTTGACATCTTTCACAGGACAACATTCTCTGATTGTAGGGATGCTTGGAGCGGTTTCAGGTGATGTGATACCAACAGACTAACAAAACTGTACTGTCCATTTCCACAGAGCACAGTGCTTTACAAGGCTTAAATAATTAAAGTCAGGATCCAGAACACAGGAGACAAAACAAGTGCTTGCAAGAAGGGAGGTTTATGGACCACATGGTCATATGGATGGTAGGAAGGATTATTTTATTGCTCTTTTCTTTGAAAGATATATGTAATGACTACCCAAACTGAGAGATCAGTTAGACATGTTACAGGATACGACAAATACGATGTCCAAGCATGACAAGACTAAGACCCATCGTCTGTTTCTTATACCCAGGCTATTTCAGAAAGTGATGTAAAATTGTCCTACTGGGATACCTGGCCAAATACATACTCTCGTGCCATGCCCCAGACTTTATTTAGTCATTTATCAGTAGCTGTTTCCCTGTGTGATCTTTCCACAACGAATTATTGAACAGATTAGCCCTAAATTTGCATATCCACTGTAAGGACATTGATTTTCATTTAACTGGCAGCTTTCTGCTTGGGAATGCTAAAACAAGTAAAAAGGGAGGATCTGGTTTGCCTTTTTATATGACTAGATATAACAATTACTATTCTGAACTTTTTTCCTCCAAACGAAAAGATCTTTTATTAAGGAGAAAAAAACCCCATATTTTCTCTGAAAAACATTCATCTCTTTGCTCACTCATTTAAAGTAGCATGAAAAGCAGCAAAAACATCAAATAAAGCTACATCTAGACATTCAAATTGTACACATTTTTTTGATATTACCTGTGACAGCCATTCTTCTCAAAATGCAACACACCATTCTTTATTCTAGTTGCTGCTTGGCACCCGATTTACATCTCAAGCATATTCTCAGATGAGCATTTCTCTCCCTTAAAGGCTAATAAATAGCAGCTAGTTACTTTTTCAAGCAGAGAAGCAGAGGTTTTATTCCCACACATGTAACACTGCCAGCACATAAACTGCCCAGGTGGTAAAAATCAAGCAATTGCCTCCCCTCAAAATGCTTCTGCCTGTTAAATGAAAGGCCAGCCACACTTTATGAAAGTCCCTTAGTGTTACTGGCAGCTTTCTGAAGGCCCATGAGAGGATACCTCTGATAAAGTTCCCAGTTCCCAAAAGTTTTCCCTATTACTGAGATACAGGAGAGTCTCCTTGGAGTATGTCCTTGTAACCAGATAAGGAACTAAGCTTTAATAAACCAGTGTTTGTTTTTTTCAGTTGTAAGCATTGGTCATGTCAAAGCATCGCTCAGAGCAGCGAGGAACCACATGTTAGCAAAACTCCTTCTTGTTAGGCTTGCCTGGATGGAGGTGCACTGAACCTTCCTGTCTCAAACTCTTCCTCAGCATCCTCCTTGGCCTCTGCAGTCTTGACGTCTGCAAGACCTTCTCTTGTTTTAATCTTTACTATTACATCCATCACACAAGCCCGCCATTTCCTCAGATCTTTTCAGCCTCTGAAGCCTTTTCCTCTCTCCAGCCCATGGAATTTTTCGAGAGGGGACCACCAGAGGGCAAAGCCAGATCATGAACATCTGAGCTAGCTGTGACTTTGTCCTGCAGCCCAGAGTGCCGTGGAGGTTCAGGGCAAGCCTGGCAGCTCAGCTCCCTGGATGCTCACAGTTCACACGGTACATGTCATGATTTAACTATTTGCAAGCACCAGCCAAAAGAAGCCCTGGCTTCAGGAAAGCCTCAGCATCAGTGGCATCAGGAATCAAAGGCCTGGCAGTGTAATTAGACAACAGCCTCATTAACCTTATAACCTCTTTCGATGCTTGTGGGAATCTTAAACATTTTGCTGTAAGAAATTAAGGAGAACAACATGAGAAAAATGAAAGGAATGACTTGCATGTTAGACACTTCAGTTCTTCATTTTGAACTCATTAAGAGATACTGCACTGTAGAAATCTCATTTATTTAGAGAGGGAAAAGCTTTGCAACTTCATCTCTAGAACCGTTTGCTCTAACTGGCTCTAACTCCTCAAACTTGGATGCAGTCTCCAGTTCAGCAGGACACCATCACCATGTTCATGTAGCATACCTGAAATCATGGTAGAGTAACCATCTGTCACAAGAGAACCCATCCTATTTAAAATGATAGCTAGAGGATGTTTTTTACTTGAAGTTTATCAGAAAAACTTAGCAAATATGCATTTCTTCCATAGAAAGTATCCAGTCCCCAAAATATATTTCAAGCCTTCCATGCACATGATGTTTTAAGGGAAGGTCTCATTTAAGGCAAACCAAAATTCACCTGCATCTGCCTTAGCTTCAGACAAAACACCTGGCCCTGGCCCTCCATGAAGGCTGCTTCCCTTCTGTCTTTCAGACCAGTGTCTTCCAAAGTGTTTATGTTCTCCCCTGTGACTCTGTGTGCTATTCATACTGAAGATAATTAATGATCATACGAAAGCAAATTCATGATCAGCACTACCAATGTAACTCTTGAACTAACTCTGTGAGCACAGTTTTTCTCAAGCATCAATGCCATCAGCAACCAGCCATTTATGGCAAAAGTGAGGAGAAGCTATTGCATGCCATGAAGACTTCACACCTGCCTTTCAAGACAACTAACAACCCCCATGCCACACACACATACCCATCACCACAGCTGGTTTTCAGTTATAATAAACTTTTGCTGACCCAGACACCAGCATATTACATCTCCAGCCTAGGCACTGAGCCAGCCTGTTGGTAGAGCATTTATTTTCCAGTGAGATATGATATGGTATGCACTGGAGATCCATGCAGCAGACCTCATCACAGCACCACCGACCTCTGGAGCACTCCGAAAGCAGGGAGGCAATCCTTTGGCCAGCAGAGCTCAGTGTCAGAAAATGGAGCAGATTGATAACCAGATGGATAGAAAATGGCAGTGTTAACAATCACTGCAAGCAAGTGGGCTGCTATGCCCACAGTCTGGAAAATGATTCATCTGGTACTGATTCAGGAAGGCACCCATCCGTTTGAAATCTGTGAATGGAAAGTGTTGTGATGTCTAATTCACACATGTTTTTTGGCCTGACTGTTCTGAAAACGTGCTTCTTCAGGTACCATGCTGGGTGCTGTCCTGAAGCAGGACCTTCACCCACTGATGTGAGCTGGTGAGCCTGGGACAGCGATGGAGCTGGAGGACACCAACAGAATCAGACTCTAAGAGGCCAAAGCTCTTCGTTCACTCAGTGGAAAGCTACTTCAAAGATGCATGATGCTGAAAACCCTATGCTTCTTTGCTCTTTTTTGCTGGTCACAGGAAGGCTTTTCCAGAGCCACCTAGGGAAACTTCATGCTCCCTGGCCAACCTTGACATTTCAGCTTCTTGGAGAAGAGATGTCATGCAACAACAGTCTTTAAATGGTATTCTCAGACAATATTGTTACAATACCATCGGGGGGGGGGGGGGGGGCGGGGGAGAAAATTTTTAAAAAAAAA
>NW_010972687.1:2046324-2135955 GCF_000737465.1 Haliaeetus leucocephalus | reverse complement strand
GGCGGCGGGGGGGGGGGGGGGGGGGGGTCCAGGACATACACTTTAAACAACAACAATAGTTTTCAATACGTTTCAGTGTGTATGCATGAAGACTGGGTTGCTAATGTTCAGACTAATGTTGTACTGTACTAGTGATCTTCAAAAATATAGTAGTACAGGTAGTGTGACTACATCTGCTCTTTTTGCGATAAAAAAACAACATGGGGAGCATGTCATTGCACAGCTGAACTATCATCTTCAATGTTTAGAAGCAAAACATGCAAACAATTAGTCCTTTAATCTTTATGATATATGAAATCTTCTAAATTACATTCCTAGCCATTTTAAAATGTACTGATGCCTTTCAGAAAGGAATCTCACCCTTCAGAAGAATTCCTGCTATCGGACAACATTGTTTTTTAATTTTCTCCTCCTTTTTTAGTATTATTTTGTTCTCATGTGAACTTATGTTTATTGTTTTAGTGATACTCTCCTGTTGATTATTGCCCCCTTCACCATTTGTGACATAATAGTTAGTATTGTTGTGGAGAATAATACGGTACTGAGATCAGCAAGAAGAGGACCTTAAAAATCTCCAGATACCTTGAGTTTGTGCAACTCTTTGCATTAAAAGAGGAAAGTACAAAAATATACAAAAAACATATCAAAAGATCTCCACAAGACAACATTATGAAAAGCCAGCAACCTTCAAAGGGTACTTGTATGTTTATAATTGCATGGAGGGAGTGAGATTAGAAAAATAGTTCTCTTCTATCATTTAACTACAAAAAATAAGATGCTTAAAACACACTTTATATATAATTTTAAGGTACTACAGAAGTATGTTTGGGATCCAGAGACTACAAACCATTTCATAGTCCAGTCCTGAGTTCCCCCCAAGTCTTTCTCCCCATATACTTTTCAAAGAGACTTACAGCAGTGTAGCGAACCACATAAACAACACATATTTTTAAGAATCCTTCAGAAGCAGTAACTCTCTCATGCTTTTCACTTGCTGAGGAAATACTCCTGGATGTCTTCAGCTCCCTTGGTACGCTTTATAATGTGAGAGACTCTACATCTCTGCCTCTGACACTGCACACAAGCAAGACAGACCTGGTAGTCCCTCCACTTGCTTCTCAAAACATTTGTGCTCTAAAACCTGATATAGAAGTGGGAAAGACCCAGAGAATCTATTTTACATTTCATCTGTCCCTTCTCCCAATAATGAGAATGTTATAATATCCAGCCATCTATAGACAGGTCTTAATGGTGTCAATAAAACAACCTGAATGTCTACAGCGAGCCACAAACCTAAAATGCAGGTCCTCGCCCTCCTGCACCAGAGGACTGTGACGGCAGTTCCATATAATATTTTTTTTCCTCTTGTCCAGCCCCTACTCTGTCCAAAGAAGGCTCCTTCTGCCCCCATCTCTAACGCCACTGTCAGGCAACAGCTCTCAGCACTTACCTCACTCAGCAGTGCCTCTAAACCAAGAGTTCTGTTAAAGTCATAGTATGGAAAGCACAGGAAGCAAGACACACCAAATCGCAGTCTATCTTTTAAGAAGTACTAAGATCGCTTACCATAGTTGGAAACCCTTTCAATTAGTCATACATGAATATGTTACATTTAAAATACATTTCACAGAGCAAGAAAATGTCTATGATTTTATCACCTAAATTACATAAAAATAATTATTGCACATAAAACAAATTAGTGTCTTTAGTCTATTAAACTGTGAGGTCCAAAGTAGTAACAAAGCAAAACCCCAAATGAAAACATCTCACTCATATCCAAAACCAATATCACTTGTTCAAAGTTCTCAACAGAGTTAAGTATCAGCCCTCAAAAGGCATTTGCATATTGCTTACAGAACAGGGTGCAGAAGCAAGCTGTCATTTTGTCTAGTGGATACTTCCTATACCATACGACAAATGTTACTGAAAAAGTAGAAAAATTCTACACGTAACAAAGACCAAAATGGTGCGCACTCTGTGTATACACTCTGTGTACATAAATTAAACATTCAACAATCAGGATAGAGAAGGCAAGACACTAATGTTCTTTCATAGCTTAAAAAAATGTAACTTTTGTTTATTTTGTATTTATTATTTAAGCATTATGAATTAATTAACAAAGTTATATTACATTAAACTGTGGTAGTTTCGAACTTCATCTTTTTCCTTCCTTGGACAGTGTCAATTTATTTAAGAGATTTGAAACCTTTCTGCATTCATCATTTTGTTTGTCTTTCCTGGAACAACAAATCTGGAAACAGCTTATCACTGTAAGATACATCTCCGGTACCCTGATGCTGCATCAGCCAGGAAGATTGATATTTTCAGGCAGTTGTGGCTTTGCAGTCATTCTACTCCACAGCGCACCTGATCTCAAAGTGAGCTATTAAAGTAAATTTCCTTTCCAGAATTTCCCAGCCATGACAGCCTCCACAGACTTAGGAAAGAACAATCCCAATATCTGAAATTAACTTTTTAAAAAAATCGCCACCAACAAAAGTCTTACTTCATTTCAATACATTTAAATAGAATGGGAAACTCACCAAATTCACCTGTTTATTCTTCATTTGGGCAGCCAACTCTCTGCAGATGAACTGCTATGAATCCAGCTGCCTTTCCCTCATTCTGGGAGATGTAGCAGATGCAGCAGGTTCAAGTCTATCAGCAGAGTGCAACACTGGTGCATTTCTACAGCAGGGAGGCGGAAAAAGCAGGGGTGGAGGGAGAAGAGTCAGCCCTCACAGCAGTTTAAGAGTTCTTGCATGTTGTTATTGCCGCAGGTTCCTGTGACTGGCTTTAGCTGATCTCCTCTCCTCTGACATTGCTGCCTGTTGAGCTGGGGAGCACAAAGGAAGACTAATCACTGTACACCTCATGCTGTCTCCTGCAGTAAGCCCTGGTGTTTTTTCAACTGCGGAGGCAATCGATACCTGGGGAGGAAAGAAGTTTTGCCACCTGTCACCTGAGATAAAATGATCAATTTCCTAATTCTAGTACTAATGCTGGATTCAAAGCCAAGTGATAATTATCCCAGCTGGTTCTTAAAACAATCTATGAATGACACTGATCGTGATTACTAAAGCTGGTGTGAAAGGCATTGTGGCACATGGGTTCATTGGGTCTATTTATAGATTATTTTTCTGCTGTTTATGGAGTCATATTGAATTCAGGAAGGGATTGGAGTTTTCCCTTGTGAGAAAGGCTTCCCCTTTTCCTACTAGGTATCATTACTTGCTAGATGCATAAATTGGCAAACCTTTCACGCTAATGGCAAACTACAATAAAACAGTTGGTGGTTACTTAACAATTCACTTTATTTATTTATGGCTGGATAAATAAAGGCTGTAGTGAATCAGCTTTGCCAGTGTCACATGGGGACTGAGAAGATGCTGTTTTCTAACATCTTGAGGGTCACAGGCTACCAGACAAAGCACCCCTACAGCCTGAGCTCTGCTTTCAAGTATTGCTTATTGCCCTCAAAAGCAGCATGCTCATCAGATTGTTTCACCTCTTTGTAAGCAGTAGAAGGAGCTTTAAGAAACTTCAAGTCACTATTAGCAGAAGAAGAACAAAGTTGTATTGTGTTACTAAAGCTTGCCTCAATGTGACTTTGGACAAGTCTCAGAACATTGAACAACTTACTGGTGAAGTAAAAAATAATACTCCAAGCAGGAACAATAATAAGGATGAGAATTTTTACCATAAATTATATGTGACTTTTTTAAATTTTAGTTTATCAAATATGACGAAGTTCAGTGACTCAGTAAACTCAGACCTGTGATTCTTTTCTCTGCAACTCTCTAAAACTTGACAAAGTTCCTTAAATGACTCCATTTTTATTTTAGCCTTAAAGCCTTCTAGATACTAGGAAGCTACAAGAACCTCAGGTACCGGTTTCATACATAGGCCTGACTGTGATATTCAGCCAGAAGCATTCCTGCCTTAGCAATGCCCTCTGTTAGGCAAGCTATACCTCGGACTGTATATAAATACCTTTTAGCAAGACCTCTGTCTGTTCAGAACACGCTGACAAACCTGCTCACATTTAAAGTGGTCACCAAGGGCTGGTGAGGAGGAAAACAGATCCGTCAATTAGCAGGGTCACCTGTTACATGACAAAGCCAAATTTGGTTCCTTCTTCTGCTCCAGAGGGTCTAAAACTTCTCTCACAGCAGTCACCCCAACCGTGTCAATGTGATGCATGAGTCAAGATTCATGTGGGACTGAGAGAAACCAAGGACGGTACACCAGTGCAGCAGGGAGCTCAAGTGTCCTGGAGGGTGTACAGGTTCTGATCCCCACATAAAGGCTTGTTATATGCGCTATAACATGCATTTGTTGTCCAGTGGCTGATTAATGACCAAAACTGTTAGGAATCTCAGAAATGGGGAGCAGAGTTCCTTCCTTGCAGGAGACAGTCCTGTTGCCTGCTCCCTGCGTAAGGCCTGTTCTTGCAGACTATCCCTGGTCCCAGCAGACCGTGAACATTTCCTGAGGCTATTCCCAGTGGCATGTAAGGCTCCCAGCTCCTCTTGCCTGTACCTGGGTTCCTACAGGTGCCTACCACTGGTCTGCCCACCCCAGCAGGCAGCATCCATTCATACACAGGTGGATTTCCACGTGTGGATCTCCACAGCAAAGAAAGGAGCCGAACCAGTGCCCTCGGGTTTTAAGGAAATTCTAGACACTATTACATACATTGAGACCCAAACACTACTTTCTGCATCTTTAAGTTAGTCTTATTTTTTTGCCTTGAAAAAACAGGATACCAGGACCAGGTCCATTCAAGAATTTCTTCTGGAGCATGTGTAGACAACTCTCTGCAGCCTTGAGCGTAACATCTGGAAGCTCTAATGGAAGTCCTTGTTTATATTGGTATTTTCTTACTGACTAGCTCTAGGCAGTGCTGTTTTGGGGTAGTTTGCTGTTCAATGTGTAGAGGGCTTTGAACTGAGGTCTGACATGTACCATATAGAGAGAGTTTTCATGCCAAATTGTATGCCAGGTATGAAAAAAATTTATTCCAGATACCAACCATCCAGACCTTTTCTGCATTTCAACTACATTGCCATCTTGGTTTTTTTTTTTTTTGGTCAAATGTTAAGAAAGTCAAATCCTTCATTATTTCTCTATTTGCAGACTCTCTTACTTTTTTACAGTAAAAAGTAAAAAATTTCTAAATCACCCTATTATTAAGCAAAAAAGAAAGGAAGGAAAGACATTATCTTGAAAAGATACAAGGGCCTTTATCCTCTTCAACTCACTCATATTATTTGCTTCCAATGAAGGTTTTGACAGCTAAGATAACATGTGGATAAAACAGCAGGTGTGTGTCAGACCTTTCTCCAGATTTCATCCTGGAGAGAAGAACAACTACAATCTAGTTTATTTTAAAACAAAAGATAGGAGGATTGGTAAGAAAAACTAAGTAATGAAGATTTTTTCATTAAATGTAAAGCTACAGTACAAGCTTAGAAACTTACGATGTAAAAACGTAGATTACCTCTACCACCCTAAATATGTCTAAAATCAATGAATTCTAAGAATTAAGTTATCCTGTCAAAATGCTTGCTCTTTACAACTTAAAGTCTTCTAAGTTGTGGCAATGGAGGAAAATGAATTGTGTTATTTATGATGTTCTTCTCCTTCAGTTATGCAGCAAGTCTGGGTTTCAAACATTTTGTGAACATGTTACTATTTAAGAAATAGTTTTCTCTTGTATGTATGTAGTGCAGTGAAAATTTTTAAAACATTTTAGGGTTTTTAGAAGGTTGGTTTTACACTTCAATTTTTTGGTGGGATGAGTTTTAAATTGTTTGGTTTGGAGTATAAAACACAAAATAATAATGAGAATGGCCAAACTGTAGTGTAGCCACTGAAATTTAATGTGAAAGAAAGTGACACGGTAAACCCCAGAAACAAAGCATAGACTTCCATTAGGTCTTCTCTAGATTTAAATTAAAACAACATAATGCAATGAATAGTTGCTTTTGTATAGAAATCAAAATTATTTTGCTTTTAATGAGGGTGGCTCTTTCCTTGCAAGCAGCAGGTTAACTCCACCAGAAGTTCATAAACCTTGCTAAAATAGTTCACTGCAGCTGTCTTAAGAGTGACATGCAGTGGCAGCATAACACAACAGAGGTAACATTTGACAAGGAGATGGCATGTAATTTACCTCCGTCCATATGTTTTTTGAATTATTTACGACCCTTTTCAAGCAGCCATAGACACACACAGTATTTCTCTGTGGACTTTGCTCCTATTCTCAAGCTTGCCAGGATGATGATTGACTCCTTGGGCATATAGGAGTAAGTTACAAGGTTCTTTACACTACCATTTTTACAAACCTATGCTATTCTTGTGTTGTACAATACTGTTCTCTTAAAACTCTGCTTGGTATGTAAATGTGCATACATACATTCAAGTCTACTACAACGTTTTCTTTTGAGACCTTCACCAGCTAAAAAGCCTTGGAGCCACCACTGTCATGAGTGCAAAAGCTTGAAATAATCTTATTAGATACTCAACTACAGTCAGAAGCATTTGATTTACAGTAAGCGCATTAAGAAAGATTTTTCCAAAATCACATATTAGACTTGGATCTACAAACACATGGTTTTGCTTAATCCTCATGTGCTCAAAGAATCATTCAACATAATCACATAACTAAATATCCATAAGATTAGGCTGAGTAGCTGACTCGGAATAAAAAAAACACAAGCTGAATTCTTAAACCTGAGTTGTCTTTGTCATAGCTTGTACAATTATTGCCAATGAAAAGTAGCTTTGAAAAGGTTTGCTAGAATTTCTTTGATTTTTGAACACTGAAAATGGAAGTGAAACATCTCACCTGAAGTAAGAATTTGAAAGTAAAAGATGCTAATTCTTTTTTTATTGTTTATTGATATATTTATCTTGTGGTTTGTTACCAGGTGCCCAACGACTTTATTGATTCTCTAATTCTGAACTTTTTTTGTTTTCAGGAGCAAAACTGGCAATAAGGTCAAGTGGAAAAGATTGATACATCCAGCTGAAAACCTTTTATACAGTATTGAATGTTTTTGCTGAAACAATAGATCTGAGAGACATCTGAGACCAGTTGCTATAGTAATATAGTTTGAGAGAGCCCCGTGTTGATGCTGTGCATATGGGGTAGAAAGGCAGAGAGGAAATGAGCCAGTTTGTTTTTCCATGCACAGCAGGGCCAGCCTGCACAACTGTAACAAATGAGCAAAAAATGTCACAGATTGGTAGCCAGTTGGATGTGGGTGGAGGGGGAGGTGAGTGGAGAAGAAACAGGTCAGATCTGAACCACAAAGTTGGGGAAAAGTGCAAGTAAAGGCTATATTTAATCTAATTATCTTGTCGGCTAACAGGGAAGATACCAGGAAGAAAAGGGCGTTATAAAAATGTGTTTCAGCTCTCTAATTGGACCAACGCCTCTTGCTTGCTCCTCTCACCTCCCAAACCAGCTCTGGCAGCCACCTGACAACACAGTTCAAATCCTTCGCAGCCAAACTTCACAAACTTCAGAGGTTTTTTGCTTGAGACTCAAAGCTGGCAAGCAGGCCAAGTTTTCTTGGTTAGTGTGAGCGGTTGTCTCCCTTCTCTCCATTTCCCCCACCTGAAAGTATTAATACTTTCAAAGGTATTTGGTGCCCTTACTGGCCAACAAATGGTGCCACTGTCATCTTTCTGACTGTGAAAGAGAATGAAAGAAGTGTGCAGTGGCATTAAGGGTCTCTTACTGGACTGCTGAGAACTTCTGTTTGATGCAGTAGGTCGTTAAGTTTTTTTCGGTCAGAACGCAAACTTCTCACCTTTAACTTCTCCCACGCAAGGGCATTCACACAAGCTGTGACTATGCAGACTCCCGCTTTTGAAAGGCTCCCACTGAGATGAATCTCACGAAAATGGGGCAGGTAGACCCTGAAGAAAAAGTGGTGTCCAAAATAATGATTTTTTTTTTTTTTAAGTTAGGCAAAGCTTGAGGTACTAATATCAGTCTTATAAGCTAGGAAGTGATAATGAATTGAGGAAGAAAGGTGCTTACCCAGTACAGAGCTCTTTTATAATTGTGTGACTGATTGCAGAAAGAAAATTACTGGAAAGTGGAGGAGGCAAAGAGAGAAACTAAGACTCTGCACCTTCACGAAGAAACCCCTTGTAGGACTGGGGATCCTGGAGATCCTGGACTCCATAGGGGACTGTAACCTATCTCCAAGAGTGGTCGAGAAACTCAGATAAGCACAATGTTTGTAGGGACATATGTAGTTTTGCCAAATATTTGAGTTTGTTATCAGCTGCTAAGCATGTTTACTGCCTATGTTTCAGTCTAGTCACAGTCTATGCACCTTCATGTGCCTGAAGAATTAACTATAAACCAACAGTATTTGCAAGCTTTGGGCTTACAAAAGCAGTGCTAGATATAGGGAGTTCCTATGGGATCAGAAATGGCCCTATGGCTGTAGTTTATGCTACGATGGATTAAGGTAGAAGCAGTGAAACTAGTGCTGGTTTGCCTTTATATGCTGTGCTGTGAACTTCAGAGAATCAGGAGCAACTTCTCAAAACAGTTAGGTCTTCCCAGGTAGAGGTTGGAGGGTTATTAACCTTGTCAGCCTTTCCAATCTAACCAGCTGATGTCTGAGCCAAAAGGCACTGAAATCCCTCCTGTCCCAGCTGCGGGGACAGCCTAGAGCATGTTTAGCTGGGAGAAGTAGACCGTGGCCATGACAGGCACAGGGGGGAGGATGCAGTGCCAGAAGATCATATGCTGACATCTGGGGTGATCGCAGCAGGGGCTCCTGATTAAAACAGACGGATGAGGATCTGATTTTAGATTTAGCCATCTTGGTCTGTGAGGTGTATCAGAAGTAAACCCCCGGACTGTGAAGAAGGCGACAGTTAGTTATCCTGCTCTGGTTTCCAGCGAAGGCTAGGAGATTGCTGCTGTGGTTTACTCAGCTAGTCAGCTCTGAGCTGCCCGCTGGCCAGGACCATTTACCTCTCTCTTTTCTTCTCCTGTACCACACTTTTTAGCAACACTTGGCTGCCTAAGTGATGTTAGTCTGGACTCTTCTGTCATGGGGCCACATTCGTGCTCACTCGTTAGAAAAGAGGCTGACAAGACGACCAAGCATCTGTGACCTTGCTTTGTCAGTTTGGAGGCATGAGTGTGAAATGTCATAAGAGGCAGCTCTGAAGCAGGCTGCAGTATTCAGGGTGTAAAAGCAGAGAAGATCAAACAAGTAAAACAGCTTCACGGATTATCTCTTATAAAACTTACAAAGCGATTGCTTCTTTTTACCCCTAGTTTGACTTGCTTGTTCCAGTTCCATCACAGTTTAACAGATGTGTCTTGAATGAGCTTCCTGCTACAAACTGCACAGCAAGACAAGTCACTGAGAAGATGGAAATCAATTGTGCAAATCAGTGTTCAGGGCTAAAGCTGCAACAGATAAGTGACATGAGCTGCTTGCACTACTCTCACCTGTGAGTGCAATGTCATTTTAGCAATAGAAATAATTCTAAATGAGAATTATTTTAAGCTAGTTTTACAGGCTGTTACTTAGTTCAGTGCTACTAAGCTCAATCTGTTTTCATCAGATAATGTCAGTGATAAGTTCAGGAACACAAAGAACATGAAGAATTAATTGCCAACACTTCCCAGAGTCAGTTTTGTAAGGTTACCAAGTGATAATGAAATGCAGGTAAATGCACCTTTTTATGTAAAATTATGGACAGTCACTTCTTTGGCAAAGAAACATTCAAGAGAGGATCAGGTACAGATCGCACTTATTCAGGCTACAGAGGAGCAGATCCAGAGCCTGATGCAGGCTACCTTTAGTGAAGATGTTGAGTAAATGAGTCTAGCTGCATTTGGTGTCTCACAGACACCAGGCTGATTATAAAACTTATTTTTATTTCTGCACACTCAAGTAACTTTGGAATGAGTGAAAGAAAAGATAACTTTCTAGAGGAAGTTGTGAGCTTGATACATATAAAATAGACAAAAAATGAGTGGATTTATCTAAACAAATTTTTTTGACTGTTTAAGGTTGCTCTGGTACTGTGGAATCATGGAATCACAGAACAGTCCAGGTTGGAAGGGACTTTGAAAGATCATCTGATCCAACCTTTTGTGGGAAAGGGAGCCTAGATGAGATCACTGAGCACTCCGTCCAATTGCATCTTGAAAACCTCCAGTGATAGGGACTCTACCATGTCCCTGGGGAGTTTGTCCCAGTGATTGATTGTTCTCACTGTGAAAAATGTCTTTCTTATGTAGAGATGAAACTTCTCCCAGTGCCACTAGTACCAGTTGCCTCTTGCCTTCTCCATGTGGCTCTTTGTGAACAGAGAGCCTCCATCCTCTTTGTATTCACCCTTTAAGTACTGGAATACTGTGATATGGTCCCCCAAGCCTTCTCTTCTCCAGGGAGAAGAGAACTAACTCCTTCAACCTTCCCTCAAAGGGCAGGTTCTCCAGTGCTCTGATCATCTTCATAGGTCTCCTTTGACCTTCTCCAGTCTTTCTTGAATAGTGGGGACCAGCACTGGACCCAGTACTCCAGATGCAGCCTGACAATTGCTGAGTAGAGCAGGGTGATCACGTCTCTGTCTTTGCTAGTAATGCCCCTGAGGATGCAGCCCAGGATTTGATTTGCCTTGCCTGCTGCAGCGGCACACTGCTAACTCCTGTCAGCCAGCTTCAAGGCACAAATAGGGCAAGATTGGAAGCTAGTACTGACTGTAGAATAACCCATATATCCCAGTGGCTCTGGTTAGATACAAAAACAAATAATCACACTTCTACTTACATAATGTGTGCACATTAGTGATCAGTTATAATACAGGAGAAGATAGTTTAGCATTCCAAATCCCACCAGTAAGTAGTTCATCTAACTCCATATTTTGACTCGCCAGGGAAAAAAGAGGCATCAGAATAGAAGGGCCAGTGAAATTTATTTGTCCTTGAAAGGAAGTTCTTTCTAGCAGAAAGACATTTTTTCTCCCTCCCTCAACTGAATAAAAATGTATGCTACTAAGTATTATATGCAGGCAGGAAATTATCTTCCTGTCTGTTGTGAACTTCCAAGCCTTTCAAAAGAGTCTATTCGAAATTCAGGCAAGACTTTGGTTTCTGGTTGTTAATGGAATGGCTAAACTATTGCCCTTAATGTTTTGTATAGATTTCAGCTTGTTTTATATAATTAGTTGATATTTTCAAGATGAAAAATTCTCTTAGTTCTTGCCAGTCGGGTTATGCTGGTTTCAGAACTCTTTTTCCAAGGATTCTTTCAAAGCCAAGGAATTTCTTTAAGCCAACTTATTCAGAAATATTTTAGCTTTGCTATTTCCCCACAAACTGTTGATAAACTTTCATACATCTCCAAATCACAGCCCAAAGAACACAAACTGTGAATTTTATTTGTAAGCATTCCAAGGATATAAGGGTATGAAATAAACATTGAAAATCAGATCAAGAAAACCTTTGAATATTTCACAGCATTATTGATTCACTAGGACTATGTAGGACATCTGGATTGTTGTCACATTTTTAAGAGGTATCAGTACTGCCAACTGATCCAATTTCTCTTTCTGTAGATAAGGAAATATGTAGTGCAAGGAGATCTGTAATAACAATAAAATTATTTTGTTGACAGCTGTTCCTGTGGCACTTTGCCTCTTTTAAATTATTTTATTGGTTTAATTGTTTGGCTTAGCTGAAAGAAAAAAAATTGTCTTCCCTCAGGTTTCTCTGCTTGCCTGAAAGAACATAGCATCTTAAGCAGTTCCCTGCTCCTCTTCGTTCTTTATTTACACAAAATAAAAACAGAAACAGTTTTATGATGTTGGAAGGATACATGGCCCCTGTGACTCACTCGTTGGCCAGGTTTCCTTTTGTTCAATTTAGTCTGGGGTTTGCATCTTTGAATATGAACTGGAGATCTTCTGATGGTAGTGAAGCTTAATTTGATATCATACCTCTTGTCTCTAAAGCACTTTGCAGTCTGTCTGTCTCATTTCATGTGCCCACACAAACACACAGAGCATCAGCCATCTCTAGTGGGAGGGTGACAGCCACACAAGCCAACTGGTAGCCAGCCAATGCACTGCATGGCAGTGGGAAAATGGAATATTGGCCAAGGATGCCACATCAAACCCTCCTCTCCAGAGTGTGCCATGGGATTTTCAATATCCACAAAGAGCAGATGTCTTTAATTTCTGATCGTTAAAGAAGAGGACCATGCCAAGGACGTGGGTTAGTGGAAGGAGGGGCAATGCCAGCTTGTCAATGGTCTGGACTAGCAGTCTTCCAAAAGACAGACAAGGCAAATAATTGGAGCATAAAAGGGTTCACTTTTGTCCTTGATGAACAAGCTAAGAGGACCAAAGATATGAGGAAGCCATCACCATAATGTGCAATGGGAGACAGGCAGTTTTGCAGCCTATCTCAGGGTGCTCAAGCAGCAGGCTCCATAAGCCCCAGAATTCAAAAGTTACCTCAAAAAACTAACTTTGACACAGCCACAGAAGGGACAGATACATGCAACCAGCGCTAATGTGCCTCAGGATTGGATTTCATGCTTCTGCACGACTGACATTAAGCAGCTGGCCTATACTGTACACTAGCATGCTGTGAGTGTTCCCAGCAGAGGGTCCGATCCTCCATGGTAACACTCTTCAGGGAGCTCTGGAAATGCTTTAATTATTAAAATGAATAATTCCTACCAACACATTTAATTGGAAAATATTACATGTTTAAATGTGCACTAATGGAAGAGCTCTGAAAATCTAACAATGTAATAGAGTATGCTGTTTGAAGTGAATTTTAGCAATATATTTTCAGCCAATAACACCATGCATTATTTATCCTATCTCTTTTTAATCCCATCTGATAGTTCATATGAAGAAGGAATCACTGGAACCTCAGAGATAAAATGCAAATCTGTGAATTGCCCCCTACGAGCTTAACCTGCCACCACTACCTCATCCGCCTTCCTTGCTTCCTGCCCCCTAGTTTCCAAGGAAATAGCTCAATGAATTTATTGCTGCAGTATAAACTAACCCCCCTGTTTCTTCCTCAGCACTGGGAGGACCATGCAGACTGATGAATTACAAGAATGCCTGTTACCTGGATTTCTTACCACAGCCTGACAGAGACTGGGCACATCCAAAGGCAAGAGAAGGCCAATGTGAGTGCAGACTAGCGGGAGTCAGAGGGGAGAGGACAGAAGATAAAGTTTCAGGACGTAAACATCACCCAGCCACTGGAAGCAAGGGCAGGTGTGAACAGGGATAACCAAAGGGGTCAGAAAATGTTACCCATGAAGAAGCAGAGGTGCTAAACACATGATAAAGACGTGCAGCAGCAGCACAGAAGGTTCCTACCAGAAGCTGCTGAGCCCTTTTCAGATTAAGTGGCAAATATACAGTTTCACAGTTGGAGATGTCTAAACTGGTGAAATTGCATACTGTCTTGGGGAGGGGCATTCAGAGAAGGATTTGTGCCTCCAGATTAAGTTCTGCGAAGCCCAGAGTCCATACTGAGCATTTTCAAAGGGAAGGACTCACTGGATGTGTTACAGCCTTGTAAAGTGATTGTACTGACAGACTTTGTCTTCTCTAATCTAAAAAGATTATGCTAATAGCAGTCTTCATATTTCTTTGCATATTTTTTTCCTCCCTAGAGGGAAAATGTGTTACCTTCTGGATATATGGATGGTGGAAAAATCAAGAAGCCACTTTCATCTGAAAGTTACACTCTCTCCCTCAAAGTCTGGTAGGAACATAAAGATCTGCAGGAAAGGAGCATTCAGGAGTTTTTGTAAGAAACAAGGTCAACAGAAGAGGAAAAGTCAGAGTATATTTTGAAAAAAAATATTTTTGCATTGAAAATGACATCTATTATTTTAACTGAAGCTGAGCAGGACCCATAAGTAATAGTGTAAACCCACTTTGTTCCGACTGGTTTCTGAAATAATCCTTTTCAGGCTCTTTCTCCTCATCTCAAACTGGACTTGTAGTTTGCCACATTTTTCTGCTCATGGTGACACTAAAACAAAATTGTGAAGATTTTCTTATTTACTGCAAATAAAACACTTGCCAGGTCTGCATCTTTTCTGTCTTTTTTTTTTTCTTCCTCTCTATGCATATTCATTAACTGCAGGAGTGCCTTGAGAGTAACAAGTTTTCCCGTGTAGCTGCTGAAGATTTCACACTCCTGGATTCTAAAAAGAGAGGTTTTGTAGCTATCTTCTCTGCCCAAAATATCAAACACAGCATAGCATAACAACCTTGGGAGGGGAGCTGGCAACCCTTTATGTACCACTGACATGTTGGGCCTGTTTGGGATTACAGTATTCATCAGTATCACAATATTGGCAGTAATTACTGAACAGCACCACTGCAGTGCACAGATGAAATGCAAGCATACCCAAAACTCTGGGATTAGCACAAGCCCACCTGTTTCCTTGGATTTGATTCTGCTGTAATACTGTATCTTGTCTGCAGTTTGGCTATTCTTATTAACAGTTCCCGTTTGATAGTGTATTTTCTGCCTAACTTCTTTGTTTAACATTTAACATGCTGTGTTTCCTTCAGTAAACTGCTAGCACTTTGGAATCTCTTGTGACCATTTCTGCTCAGTCGGACATCAAAAGTCAGCTCCCCGTAAGGAGTCTCTGATATTTACGCAAAGCTGTATTTAACACTTCCAACCCATAGGTGTGATTTGCAGCTCTGCTTAATTTATGAATTATAACCAATCACATCAACTCTCAACACATTTGAAAACAAAAACAAAACAGAAAAAAAGGGCAAAGATCTTTTCCAGCTAAGAAATTTAAAAAATGGCTCCTGTATGAAAAGAGCCAAGTGTCTGCAGCCACTTCAGTGTTTGCAGACTGCTGGGCTGTAGTAGAGCAGGAGCTGGAAACACGGTTATAGTCACAAGGAGAATTTCTGCAGGACCCTTATGCTTGCTGGAAGATGCCATGTGGGTAAAGAGAGGCAAGTGAAAGCTGTTGCACCCTGTTTGTCCACATTACGGTTTCTTGCCCCCATGGCGAACTGTCTTGATGATTCTGGAATGCCAGTTTTTCCTTCAGACCTCCAGAGATAAAAAAAGACAAGGGCTTTTGGCTTTGCCTGTTACTCTTGGGAAGTTTTAATATATAAATTTCACTTTCTCCACCATACAGCCAAGTTCTGAAGTTCATCAGAGGTAGTGCGTGACTGAAAGTCATACACTGCAACCCTGTTATGATTGAATTAGGTCAAAACTACTTTCTCTGGCAAGCCTAAAATTCAGCAGTACTTTCCACATGGCAGACACTGTTCTAGGAACACTCATAAATGTTAAAAAAGACACATAAGATTAACCTAATGCAGGTAAAAGTCATCTGATGCTGTATAAAGTATGATTGCATACAGAAAGATGTTTTTATGAGTTAAATGTTACAGGGATAGTTGGCAATTTCAACTACTAGTACAAATAACAAAGAAAAATTTTAATGTTATAGGTTAAACAGAATAAATACCTTTCATTTAAGATAGCTTTAAGATGTGACGTAGGCTCCTCTATGGAGCCAAAAAGCTGAAACACAAACAGTTTCTGTCCAGAAACATCTACTTTCATATCAAATCTCTGTTTCTAACAGACACACCTAGCTGAGACTTTGCAAATGGCATGTAGCTCATATCTACGATGAAAAAAAAAAAAGCAAAATCCCTGTCACAGGAGAGCACAAGATTTAAATTACCCATCAGCAAAGCAGAAATTAATTTAGATGTGATGAATATCCTCTTCTCTTCTTTTATCTTTGCTGTTCTAAAAGCAGATAAGTCTTGAAGGCAAGGCCTGGCCAGCCTCTGAGCCAAAAGATGCTATCTTTTGACATCTAAAGCTTGACAAAAAAGGTAACTATAAAATAATCAAGCTGAAATTAATTTTAGTTCCAAAGTTAAAAATACTACATTTTTTCCAGCTTCTGGTAACTGCTCACGGTAACTACACAGAGAAAAATGGGGTTGAGTGTTCAGATGAGGTAGCATATTTGCACATTGAAGATGTGGCAAAAACTGAAACTTCCCTAGTTTAAAAGAAAGGAAAGTGCCAGCTGGACAGGCTTTTATGGAGAAAAGGCTGAGCAGAGAAGTGAGACTTAGAATTGCAACTAAGTTTTGGAGAGGTTCAAAATTAAACAGGAGATATCCTCACATTTAATCTTGAATGAATACAAGCAATGATTTTGTTGGGGGTTTTTTTGTTTGTTTGGTTGGGTTTTTTACAGTAACACAATTTTATAAAAGGTATAACCCACCAGTCTTTCTGGGGTTGCAAAGGTGTTGGTGATGTTGTTGACAGAAAAGTGAGAAGGATTTGGGGTTTTTTTTTACACTTAGATTGCATCCCAGCTTGACAATTTAATATCTCAAGTTCAAAGAAAATCATATCAATATTCACATATGCCTTTCCCCATCCCTGTGTCTTTGGCTTGAGGTTGTCAAGCCACTTCAGCATGCCATCTCACAATCTCTGCCTAGTGTTCATTCTTCACCAGGAGGGAGATAGCTCTCTATTCTACACTGAACACTTTGAGATGACACAGAAAATGCATAACAGATGTACTGAAAGATCAAGGCTTTATTATGGTTTTAAAAACCAGCACTGCATTATTGACATTTGGTTGTTTTACCTGCCCTGCTGGCTGACAGCTGGGGAATGCTGATAATTTTGGACCATCTTTAAGCTTTGCCAATTTCCTTAGCTATCTAAACAACAAAACCTTTGTATTGTTCTAGCCTGCAAGTTCTCCTTATTAAAAAAATACAGAAGTATGGCAAAGAAAAATGCATTTTTGAGTCTTTTTTCTGACCTCCATGGAAGAAACTGATAGATCGATTAAATGCAGAGTGCTTCTTCCGCACATGGCCTTAAACTGCCTTTCCCTCAACACGTGCTTGCACCTGTGTTAATTTCAGTGAAAACTTCAGGCTACCACCCTGTCCCTTCCTTTCTTTAAGGTTAGTAAAAATATTCCAGCTGAGATTTACTTTAAAGGTGTGTCCCTTTTCATAAAAAGTTGCAGCAATCTTAGGCAAACAGAAGAACAGCAGGCAGGAGGAATTCTTTAGCTAGCCAATGTTCCATATTTTATTTTCCAACAGAGAATCTTAACAATCACCCATCGTGTTGGAAAGCCACATGATGATAATATAAATTTACTGATGCAAGTCAAAGAGCTACAAACCTTTCTAAATCAACATAAACATATCCCCAAATCCGTGTGTAGACCAGCCGATATGCATTCCCTCTGTTTTCCTAGGAGCCTTGCCCAAGGCTGGTTGCGCTCAGAGCCACGGGTGAGTGTGAAAGATCAGAGAAGAGCTGGGGTTCACTGCTGCAAGGCACCAACCACCCTCTGCAGCCAGAGGGCCTGGCTTCTTTCATAGCTAATGTCAGCTGAACTGTTTCTCCAACCATCATTCGTACTGCCATATGGGAAGGCAATGCCATCTGTGCACATTGTGTGACCTACACGGCTTATGGTAGACATTTCAGAAACTGCTAGTCCTGTCCTCAGAACAGTATTCTGGTCTATGAGTTTCGATTATTGCAGAAGAACTTGTCTGGAGACATGGGACAGCGTGTGCTGCTGAAGAGCAGCCCAGGGTCTGGGATTCAGAAGTCCCATCTTCAGTCTGCAACAAACGTAAGTTTGTGTTTTATGGAGAAAATCATTACAGACTTACTTCTTTGCTTCCAGTTCTCCATCAGTTAAGTGAAGGGGAATAATAATTACACATGTAGAAAGGGTGGATAAAGAGTTAGTTATTTGGGTACAGAACTGTAAATAAGATATGTAATTTTTAAGTCCTAAAGATTGTTATGTTTGGTACATTTGTAAACATGCAGAACAGAGTACCCATATTGTAGAAACTAAACCAACATACTTCGACTGCATTTCATGTACTTAAGTATTAAAGGGCACTTATTGCACAACCTGTTCCCCATAGAAATAAGAGAGCTGAACCAATTATTTATATAACATGCATAGCAATCACTTGCACTCTGTATCCCAACATTGTATATAAACTCTCCTTCCCTATCACCAAGGGTTGTCTGAACAATAGTTGATTTTGATATTATCAGAGTAAGCAAACATAATAATCAAAGTAATAAATTAGGTAATAAAAATGGTCAACCTGGTAGTCTTGTGGATGATTCACCACACAAAACACTTTCAAAAAGAGACTGAAAATGGTTGGTGTCTTGAGCTGTTTGGCAGGTGAGAAAAAATGGGTGCTTCACTTTGTACTGGGAATTTTACCTTGTATAAAGGGAACTAGGGAATAATAATTTTTAAAATAATTTTTTAAAAATATGGAATTGCTTAAGGCAGTTCTGAATTTCACTTAAGCTAATATTTTTCTTAAAAACAGGACTTCCTTAAGTTGTCAGTGCTTTCAACTGGAGAAGAGATGCACAAGACCTAACTACACTAAGGACTCTACTACTGATGCATTTTGTGACTACAGGAATTATTTTTGTTCCCAGCAGTAGCATGGGAGTAGTGTTTCTTTGTAAAGTAATTTTAAATTCTTCAAACAAAATGTGCATATTAAAAGATTAAAAACATAATAGCTAGCGTTGGCCAAGAAAACCTACCTGGGGTGCTCTGTCCTTTTACCCTGGAAAGGTAACTTCTGCTGTCACTTCTGAACAGAGCCAGACCTTTGTATGGCTCACATATTTCATTTTGCCAACTATGTAACTGGCAGAAAATACAATCCCTTAGATAGGCAACATGAGTCACTTACAACCTTTCACTTTTTTCCATTCTTTTAAAATCAGAAATTCATTTGCAAAGCACTTCTCATCTTGTTTTGATAACACATTTAAAATTTATCCTTCAACCAGAGACGAGTCTGGACCAAGATTTAAGGAGCCAGCTAGATGGCATGTTATTTTTCAATGGCGCTCACATACAGGCTCTTGCATCCAGACCTACAGAAAGATATCACAGCATTTTCAAACTCTACAGGTTGCTGTTCAGTGGCAGAAGGAGGATACAATACATGGCTGAGACAAGCAGAGCAGCTGTCCTAATCCACCACCAGTGTGCAGGACGGTGAAAGCTTCCAGAGGGGCTGGCATTAGGGGGGGCATCGCTCAAGAAATCCCAGAACGCAGATGTCTTATTGCTCACCTGTTCTTAGGGCAATGTTTCTCAATCTTAGAAATGAGAGGACACTTATAGCCAAAATATTAATGCAGTTTTTTCATTTAAGCTTCAAATTAATATTTGAAGATAGAAGGAACGATCTAGTTGATAATAGATTCATTAACAAATTAAGCTGCTACTCAGTCTGTCTAAGCAAGCATTTAACAAGAAGGGAATGAGTCCTTCATAACTACTTAATAACATCTCGAACATAATTCTGTACACTAATTATGGGTACCTACCTGTTTCTGTACTGTGTCAATCAGTTTTATATGTTTTTAAGAACCTTCCATCCCACTGCAGAAATATTTTATGGCTATAGAGGACTTGAAAAAGACAGTTTGTGACTGAGCAGAAGGTATCCAATTTACTCTGCATATATGCTAATAAAGGTTATGAAGATCACTGTCATTTATTTAACAGCATGTCAGAATCTGCGGCCTCTGAGAGTTCCATGCTGTATTTCTCTCATGTTTGTACCCTCTAGTAGTGAAAATCTGAGAATAAACTAGCACAATGAGAGATCAGCTGTTTCATGACCATGTTGTGCATAGAAATATTTACACCATTTCTTCTACATTTGTGGGTTCTTCTGATTAAATGATTAAAGAGGAGTGAGGTCTAATTACAGTTTGGAAGCAGTTCAGCCTTCTCCAGAGTCTAGTCACAGGCTAGAGGATGTTTCTGGCACTGTAGCTAATACAAAATAAAGCCACAAAAGAGAAAACTAAATGATGCTGATGAAAACACAGGTGTTTTGCATCAAAAATCAGCTGACAGAAGAGGACAAACAGTTGGAGCTGCAATAAGGATCTGCCACAGAATATTCTGTGTAAAAATACTGTAAATCCAGAAATGTTTTAATGCATAGACAAGTATATCAGACATTTCTCTTAGGATGTTTCTATTTTATACTAAATTTATTTTCAAACTGCCACTTTTTTTTTTTCCACAGCAGTCATAGATCCTTTCTCCTGCCACCCACAAAATTACTTAAGATGGCTACTGTAACATCAAAGCAGAGCTAAAAAGTTGAAGTAAGAAAACTCACTAAGCATGCCAGGTGGAAAGGCCAGACAAGGAAGCCAGACCAAACCTCTGGAGCCATGCAGAAAGCAAACCATCATTAGAGGGTGCAAGCAAAGTGATGGGAGGGAGGTGATGCAGTGTGAAGAGGTGCAGACTGCGCTGCAGGACCTCCCATCCCCTCCAGAGGAGATACGCCGAGGGCCTGGGGCCATGGTCCCAGGCAGGTGCAGGAACAGGGTCCAGCTCAGCAGGGATGAGACACAGACTGGGACGAAGGGTTAGGGGGACCATGGAGGGCTGCTGCCATAGACAGGAGAAGGACTGCAGGAGCTGGACCAAACAGAGCAATGGGAAAATAAGGAATCAGGTGGGGACAGAGATATGAGCAGCTAGGAAAGCCCCCATGAAGGCGCTGAGTAGGCAAGGCTACCTGCTTCAGACCTAAAATGAGTTAACTCATACCTTGAGACAAAGGGAAAGCACCATCTTTAACATTAAAGGTAAAATTAAACTACATTAAATTAAAAATAAATTAAATGAAAGTAAAAAATAAAATAAAATAAAATAAAATAAAGCCAGAAAAGAACATTCTATTTAAAATCCTCATAGCCTAGACAGAATTTACCAGGTAGCAAAACACAGGGGACACTGTTTCTTAAAGAAATACAAATGAAATGACATGCTTTCCTATTCAAAGAGTACCTCTGGAGGAAGAGAACTTTCACTCTCCAAGTAACCAAAGCTTTCCTGAAAGACAGCAAACACCTTTTTGTTCTCCACAAGCTTTGCCTCACTCACAAATCTAGACTACTGTGGCTGTACCATTTCCACTATTTACTTTCTTACAGTTGATATCTTCAGGAAACCAAAACTTTTTTGTGCATATGATGCAACTGTGATTATCAGCATATTACAGTAAAACAAAAACAAGACAGTGGATGCTAATGGTGAAATAGTGCATGCAGCTTTCCAGATGGTGTTAAATTTCTTTCAAAGAGAGAGAAAAATAAACCAAAGCAAATAAAGAAAGTTTATCCATAGAGGACTTAGACTGCTAGTATAACTCTGATTTCATATTTATACTTCAACCTTATACCACATAGCCAAGGCTTGGGTCCACATAAGAGTTAATAATACCTACAAATCTCATCTGATCACTTCATTCAGTGAAATGTTCTAAAAGTCACATGCAAGGTAGCAATTCTTGCTATTTACAAACTATTAGAAAAAATAATTTGCAAAACTTTGACTTATACTTCCATCCTTGAATACATGGTCCTACTGTTTTTGCTGAGGTAAAGTTTTAAGTCTAGTATAAGATTAGGCCAAATGGAGACTCTCATGCATATGCTACTCTGCTGTCTTCACACAAGACCTCAAATTATATTATCGGCTTCTAAAATAGGTATAAGACTGAGCCAGAAGACTGTGTTGAGCTGTATAGTTTAAGTATTCTGCAATATAGACATGTTCAGATTATCTAGAATGATAGTTCAATAATTTCAGCACAAGATGCCAAGTTTTCAAAGGGTTTCCATAGCTGCACCTGCAATACTTTTAAGGCATATGTTTGTACTTGAGGGAAGAAGACTGAACAGTCAGACATATATGTGTGAGTGTGTGCCCTGTGTGTCTGTGTGTGTGTGTATTTTTTCATTTATATAAAACCAGGCTGTTATACTCCAACCAATAAAAATTAAGATGAGCCTTCCAAAATTCAAACCAGAATTATCATTTTTATTATTGAATAGCAAAAAGTTTCACTAGTACAAATAAAAGCACTGTGTGTTTTGCATCCTGGGAGATATCTAAGTGTTATTGAGATTAATTGCTCCAGTACAGGCCAAGCACATACTGGGCAGCATTAGCAGGAATGCAGGCATCAGGTTGAGGGAAGGGAGCCTGGGGCTCCCCGGCGTCAGGGAGATGTCCATAAATGAGCAGTGGAGGTCACTGATGTGGTTACAGGGCAGGAGCACCTGGCATACAAGGAGGGGTGGAGGGAAGAGTGTTGGTTCAGCGTGGTAAAAAGAAGAGGAAACAGGGTTGATATAATTACAGGATAGAAGTTGGAAGGCTGGAGTGACCCCAGGACATCTCTAGTCCAAATCTCTGCTCAGTCAGGGCTGGCTTGAGCAGCTTGCTCAAGGCTTATCACATCTGTAATAGCTTCAAGGGTGGAGATACCATGAACTGTCCACACAACTTGACCCCAGACCACCCTTGCAGAAAAGATTTTTCCTTATATCTAAAGGGAATTTCTCCAACTGGGCCATTAAGTGGTTGTAGACAGCACTAAGACGTTTCTTTACCCTTCTCTTCTTAAAGCCAAGAAGACTTCAGTGAGACTTAATAGCATATACAAAGACTGGAGGTCCCTTTTACCCTAAACTTGTCTGCCTTTCTATCATGTCTACATATCTTGGAGTAAGCAAAAAAGCCCTAAAGTCAGGCATGAACTTCAACTGTGAAAACAGTGAAACTTCTGTATCAGTTGGCAAATGTGGTAGGTGCTGCATCACAACTACATGTGCAAATTTTTCCAGTGGGCCCACGTGAGCATGACCTTCATCAATCAAAACATTTCACTTTTGCACAGGTCTTCACAAACCGACAGTCATGAAAGAACCATATCTTCACCAGTATTTTTGCATTTGACATCAAATGTTTTTCTTACAAGACTCTGGCATGCACTATTACAGAACATCCTGAAGTTCATTAGTTTGTGTTTTCTTAAGGCTGATTTATGAATGTGTGATATGCCAACTCACAGGAAAACGATTATGCCAAAACAGGCTTCACACTGGAGCAAAAGGCTTACAGGGAGCACAGTTTTGTTGCTTGCATGTAGTCAGTGAGGAGAGGGAAGAGTAGATAATGATCAGAGAAAAATATATTGGAATCTTAGTGGAAGGCATAAAGGAAAATCTCTATTTTTCAGTCAGGCCGTTAATGGAATGTTGAATAATCTCTTTGCTCCTTCATCACTGAAGCACTCTGAGAGGTAGACAGGAACAGGAAGGAGTGGATAAGATAGCTGTACCTGTGGTCCCTGATAGGACAGAGAGCAGAAGCTTTAACACAAGGCTATCCTGTTAAATCTATCTATTGGTGGCAGCAGCCCAGCATGTCATTTAGGCAATGAGTTTGAATATGACAGCTTTCTGATACATGTGGCTTATTTTGTTTCAAAACCCTTTATTTCTCTTCCAGGCTCAGGACATATAAACTCTTACAAAGTTTAAGTAAGGCCTCTCACAAAAATGCTCTTCACAATTCACAGCAGTGGGAGAAAGTTGTTGTACAAAATGTGTTGGGACAGATTCCCAGGCACAAAGATGTGTGGATGGGGTCTGTAGCTGGTGACATTTATCAACTCTAATAGTCAAAAGTTACTTACAGAGAAAAATTACACAATTTGCAAAGTAGGGGGGGGGGGAGAAGAAAGTGATGGGGTGTCCTCAGAGGAACATCCTCCCAGGTGTAGGTGTCCTTTTTCATGCAGCAGATGATATACCTCAGAACACTTTCCCTTATTAACACTACAGGTTTTCATCAGGACCTGCTTGAAGTCCCTGCTGGCTGTTGGTGCTTATGCTGCTGTTACTGCTGGCAGGAGCATGCTCTGGTGTGGGCTGGTACTTCATGCCTGGCTGGCTGCTGAGCTTTGTGCAGGCGCATTACTGTGTCTCCAAGTGAAAACCAGAGCTGCAGCTGCAGGGTAGGAAAAGGGGGGAATGAATCTTATGCGATCGGCAACCCCTTCCCACGAGAACCTGCCGTAACAACCGCAGGGGAGTGGGCAAGTGCGAGGCCGACAGTGTATCAACAGCAGCGTGGGAACACTGTGGGAAAAACACTGCACCAGCGGCTCTGGGAAACAATGTCCCCGCAGCCTGGGTGAAAGGGTACGGATCTGCGAGCAGAAAGCGGCTGTGGGGTTGCAGACAAGAAAGCCCCAGGTGCGGAGCAGCAAAGCAGCACCAGTGTCAGAGGGAAAAGGCGGCATTTATGGGGCCACCGCCATTAAAACCCACAGGGCTGTCTGCCTCTGGCATCCATGGAAATCAATGAGGAACAAAGGGTGCTCAGCTGATAAACTGCTTCTGGCTTGAGCCTCATCTCCCTTTTCTTATTCAAGTATCAAAGCAGGGGCTTCCATCAGTTCTGCGGCTGAATAGGTTAGATTAGCTGATTAGCAGAATGCTAGTCCAGGAGGGCTACTGATGCTGCTCCTTCGCAATACTTATCTATTGCAAATACCTGCACAATTTCTATCCAGCACTTTTGCCTGTAGGTCAGCTTTTAGGGATAGAACGCACTCTTCTGTACAAGTCTCTTTTGTGTCTAGGTCACTTTTGCAAAACAAGGAGAAAGGAACAACAACAAAAATAAAAGATAAATACTACAGAGACAAGAATCAAAACAAAGAAGGAAAAAAGGAAAAATTATTTGCTCCGTAAATTCCCCAGAACTAAATCATGATAAGAAAAATCCAATTACTTAGGAAGTCCAACATAAACAGGGGAAGTTGAATTGTAACATGCATGGTTAACTTGAATAGCTTGAAGGTATTTGATGAAAAAATAAATCTTGCTTCAAAACATTTTTTCCCCAAAATCTCCATTTGAGATTCATTTACTTGACACAGAGCTATGTGACAGAAAAGTTTATTTTCAGGAAAGGAATTTTCCTCGTCAATATGATATGTGATAAATAAGGATTGAGCTAAACAGATAAAAGCTTTCTGCACCAACAAGGGGAAGAAATCAGAGTTTGGATACAAAAGCTTTCATGTAATTATCTCCCATGTAAGGGAGATTAATTTCATGAATTTGATGATACTTCAACTTGAGCAAATGAGGGCCCAAAAGAGCAGCTGTAGTGCATGCTGCATGTGAGCACTGAGAGCCAAAGTTACCGCCAGGGTCTCGCAAGTATTTGTATCGTTAAAGATCTATCCATTTACACCCATTTTTACTCTGTCTTGTGGACAGTATCTCAGTATCTGAACAGTATCTCTTGCCTGCAAAAAATAACATGTTTAAAAATATTTGTATTGTAACAGCTACATCTCTAAGAGTTCTCACCTGGTAAAAGCAACCATCAAAACTCTTGCTGCAATATAAAACCAGCAATTGCAAAGCAAGAACACCTAATTGAGAAATAGAGTTGTTACAAAGCAGCACATGCCAAAATGGATGCCTTTCCCACAGAAAGGCTTTTTCAAAATGCCATCACTTCATCAGATCCTGGTAGTACTAAACAGTGTCACTGGAACGGTCTCCCCAGGGAAGTGGTCATGGCACCAAGCCTGTCAGTGTTCAAGGAGCATCTGGACAACAGTCTTAGTCATACGGTTTAGTTTTAGGTAGTCCTGTGAGGAGCAGGGAGTTGGGCTTGATCCTTATGGTCCTTTCCCACTTGAGATGTTCTGTGATTCTATGTGAATATGTCTGGAGACCTTCATGCCATCAGCATTGCAGCGTAACAAAGCTAGGTCTTGAGGTAAACATAGTCTGCTGCTCTTGGCTCTAAACTGTGTTTGAGAGCGTTTATAATACAGTGTTGCCTGCTGGGTTAAACATATGCTTAGAGTGTAAACTAGTGGGTTTGAAGGACATACTTTTGTAAGCAGCTGCTGTTGGGCTGACTCAAGAGTTTACTCTCCTTACCATGCCACTCTTCAGGTCAAAGTTTCCAACCCTCAGCACAGAGAAGACACTTCTCTTTAACCAGTGCTCCTATTCAACAAATTTGCATAAAGCCGTGATTGCCTTGTACCCTGCTTAGACTACGAGAAGCAAACCTCTGCTCAGAGAATTAAGTCACATTAAATCACAACATCCAGGGCCTGGAAACATTTGCTAGCATCTCAGCATTCAGAAAACAGGTATGCAATTTTCAGCTAGCTCTCTTTATATTACAACATGAAATGTATGTGTTGTCATCCAGAGAGTTTCTAATAGCCAGACTCTGTGTGTGTACACAGCAGTGGATGTTACAAAAATCTGTTACGAGAAATACTGCTGAGTGAGCTAATCAAAAATCTGCAGAACTGTATTAGAAATTGGAAGAAGGGGGAGACCAGAAAGAAATCAGCAAGAATTGCTGGATTTGTGCACAAATTGTAATGAGATACCACAGCCAATGTTAAGTGTGAGGGGAATCACTTTCACCGCTATCAGATCTAAATTAGGCAAAAGTAATTACAAAATAAATAATCACAATCTAATAACATCCTTGCATTACTTTTAAATCAAAACCTAGCCATGATCACAGAGTCTGCAATATTTATAAAGGGAAGAACATTAAGCCCTGAAGGAGCCATTTAAACTTTTTGCAAGGAAAGAATCAAATAGGATTGATGGTTTAAATTAATTAGTATATTCAGAGTCATCAGCTAAATTCGTGTAACTGATATGGACACTGGGAGAGATGCTGCCTTTGCAGGAGGAGTATGTAAGGAAATGAAGAGAGGTGGCAGAGGAGCTGATGAAGAACAAATGATGAACCAGACCATCTTTCCCTTTCCTGACATCCTCACTGTAGTCTTCTCGCCCTCTCTTCTGCCCCATGGGAGCTCACCGCTCCTTTGTTGGCCAATGGCCACAGCAGAAGTGTGCAACAAGCGTGCAGCTGAGGGGAGGTCTTGTGGGTATCTGGTCGGACATGGGGTGCTCCTGCCTCAGGGGCACCTGGACCCCCTGCTCTGGCCCTGGGAGAGCCAGCTCCACTGCCAGCTCCAGTTGCCCATGGCCACTGTGAGCAATGCTGTGCTTCCCCCAGCTCCTGCTTGTGGCCTCCTGACCACTCCTGCAGCCGGTGGGGCCACCCAACCTCGTTGGGTGTCTCCCATGTCTCCAGCACCTGCTGTGCACCACAGCTGCTCATCTTCACTCTTGTTCCCCTCTCAGACCGCTTCTTCCTCTCAGTCACACCTCCGTGAAATGCCATTACACCAAAATCATTTTTTTCTGCAACTGCTGAAGCTTGACAGGGCATGGCTGTGCTTTCATGGGTGCAATTTGCAATTGAACCTACAAGAAATGCAAGGTGATGATCTTACACGACAGAAATACTCTTTGCACTGGCAGACTGGAGTTCTAACTTGTTTCTGTTGCAATGGATTTGCTACAAATTATTAGAACTCAACTGAAATTTTTTTTTTTTTTGAGAAATCTGTAGATAAAAATGACAACTTGGCTATGTATATTCCATCTTGACGTGAAGGGAAGGGTTTATGCCAGTCATGCCATGGTTTGTTCTCATCACTGTTGTCATCACCTGTTCCTTTTCAAGCCAGTACAGGTGCACAGTGTTTCTTTTTCCCTCTTTCTTCTCACCATAATGTTAAATCATTTAAAACATCCTTAAAGAGTTAAACATCTAACCTTATTTTCCATGCCTCCCATTTTATACAGGCCTGGGGGTGGCAAGTAAAAGGCAGTGTGGTAGGTAGTATTTCTTTGTATATTTCACAAGACAAAAAACAGTTGAAAGAGTAAGTGGCAGTTATATTGTAAGTGTTCAGGGTACAGAGGCAAGAATGCTTTCTTAGGAACCAGCACTACCTACAGACTTGCAAGATACAGCAGAGAGGCTTTTGGATGTGATGGGAATTGCATCATTTAGAATCACAAACCAATGCTGGGGTCAGTATAGTTTTGAAGTTGCTTGATTTTGCCATCCTGTCCAGAGTGGCCACAGAGGTTGTTGCTGGGGGGGGCAGCAGGGGACTGTACCAGGCAAATGGAGCTATGCAGTGAAACCCATCAATCTTCTGAAAGCAGCAAGAGTGGTAACATGTCAAATGAAAAACAGAAGTAAAAACCAAGAAATTGTTTTCACGTTGTCACAGAGCATCTCTATTAGCTTCAGCTGTCAAGTTTACCCAAAAATCAAAGACATAGAAAAGGTCAGAGAAATTGAACTGCTGCAACTCTTCCTGTGGGTGCAGTGGGTGGAACAGGAACAATAATTAGCTAGAGGTCACTGTTGTGTGGCATATGGCTTTTATGTGCAGGTAGATCTGTTATTTAATGCATTGTGAAGAAATAGTTGTCTCATTAGAGGGATCCTGCTGACAGCATCTAGCAGGACAGCTTGTCAACAAGGTGGTGGGCAATTTTGCCACAAACTTTTGGCTACAGATGATGCATAACTATTGTGCTTGTTGAGTATGTTGCATGCCCATGGGGCTCAAAATAACTCTCAGGACATTTGACTCCAGCAAGGCAGCACCCTATCATGTTCCCCACAGGAAAATCCCCTTTTTCTGTTACCTGTTTCCAGCATTGGCATTAGATGTCTGTAAATCACAAGGAGCCTCACGTTCCCAGAGTTCTTTTGGTACAAGCAGTGTATAAATGGATCACAACCAACACCAGCTGGTCAACTATACAGAGCAGGTCATAGGTCACAGAAGATAATAGGTGTCTAGCATCACAGCACCCCTTAGTACCCAGGATTATAATCCTGCAATCTAAAGCACAAGTCAGTGGTGCTCATATTTCTGCTTTGCAAAACCAGCATGTTTAATCCCAGAGAGGGAAGGAAAGAAGTGGGTCATTCTTAGAAAACAAATTGTTTTTCCTCAGACATATGCTACCATCAAAACCAAATGGAGATATCTTAAATAAGCTTTCCTGGCTGGGGAGCTCAAAGCAACCACTGCACCTCCTGCCAAGTTATGTATGATCTATGAGGAATACAAATACTACCTTTGGATAAAATAGCAGCTGAAAGTTTTGGATAGAATCCACTCAATGCAGAAAATTGAAAGGATGGGTTTACTAGCCTATATTAGTCTCTCTTCCTTATCCTGACTTCATCTTTTCATTGTTAATAGCTACAAATACACACACACCCCCCGAAAGAATGACTGATTTATCTTTTAGGGCATATTATCAGTTATCTAAACTGCCTCACATGAAAGATCTCTTTCTATTACTACCCTTTTACTGGCATTTTCTGTGCAGCAGCTGAATAAATCGCATCAGTAAAAGTGCAACTGGCAGCAACACCTTTGCTTCCTATTCACACAGTAGTTGTTCAGCTCACCCCATTTGACAAAGTGGGGACAACCCCGCAGCCAGCCCCACAGCACCAGAGAGGCGGTGGTTGGTATACCTCTGGTTCAAGGAAGGGCACACTGCTGACTGGCAGCAGGCACTGCTGGCGGCCTCACGCCACCACAGGGCACCACCTCGCGCCACCTCTGCTGCTCCTAACTGCACGTCCCGTCGTAGCTGGGAGATGCTCATCACGAAATGCTCCACAGCAGAGCAAGCCGGCGTTAACACTGGACACCCCAGCCTGGTGGGGAGGCAGGAGGCAGAGACCCTCTTCCTCCTTCTTCTTTCCTCACTTCTTCCTCATTTCAGTGAATTCCTGGTGCCTACCTACGCAGAGGTTGAGATTCAAAACAAGCCTCAGAAGCCAATGTGCTGGTGCCAAAATGCAAGAGCTGAGCCCAAGAGGAGGCCAGTGGCTGGCTGAGGCTCAGCTCCCAGAGGAAAGCAGGGATGTCAATCTTACAGTCTGTCCCAGCCTCCCCCAGGTTTAATCGCAGTGGAGGTGGGTTTGGTGCTTTTGCCCTTTGTGGGTGGTAATGCACAGAACAGCAGGTTGTGCTTCAGTGACTTGTACACACCAGTGACACCTGGGAGTTTTGAGGGGTTTTTTTTGTTATCCTCTGGTATAGCAGCTGCTGTAAAGTCTTTGTTAAAATGCCTACAGCTGGGGTTGTAGTGTGGGAAACTGTGTCACCCTAGAGGAAAAAAGTCCAAGCCTTTATTCAGCTAATTGTCCCTTATAGAAAAGTAAGGAGACTTTTTTTAAAAATATATTAATTCCATGAAGTGGTTTTTCTTATTTACTTCCAGTCTTTTAGCCACAATCATGAGGCAGTGATTAAAATGGAAAGTAAGTAAATCCTGCATATATAATTCTGTGATTTAAGGACTGATGCTGAGGAAAAATGGTATAATTTTTTCCCATGCTCAAGTGGCCCAATTAACAGATTGAGTTCGAAGTAAGGTCACAGTGCCCTCTGCTGAAATATAAAGCCCTAAATGAAAAAATAAACAATGTCAAAAAAAACAAACCAAAAAACTGGCATAAGAATAACATAATTCCTATTCAACATATAAGTGATAAAAACAGTTTTGAAATGCTATTTGGGACCTTAGGCTTTCCCTTCACAGTAATGTAGTTGGGAACCATTTTGATTCCAGCTTTGTTGCTCCGCTAGGTAAACTGTGCAGCATGGCTCAAGACAAAAAACTCAGAAAGCATTGCTGACATTACTGATGCAGAGATAAACGCTACTGGAAATGTCTTTCCCTTACATAGATAGAGGAAGGAAATGGTAAACTGGTGGCAGTCTTTCAAAATAGGCAGTAGAAAGTCCAAAAACTTGATTTTTATCAATGTTCTCTAGATTGTATCTATACTGAGTTAGCATTTAACCTCGCCCTTCCATTGGAAGAGGAAGGGTTAATAATAAATATCATTTTGCTGACTGCCTTTTTTCTTAATGGGTGTGGAAAACCACGATGACTAAGAACAGGAGAGAGAAGAACATCTAATGGATGTTTAAGGCTGAACTAATGTTGACTAATGAGCTTCAGACATTTGACATCTGGAGAAAAACTGATCGGGGGGAAGAACTCTGGAACAGGCAAGGAAGAAAGGACTCAGATGACAGAGGTGGAAATGGCCCCTTCTGATATGCTGTGCCAGGAAATACATGGGGTCTGAGCCCCTGCACAGTGTTTAAAGAAGATATGTAGGCACTAAGTTAGGAATAAACAGCTCTGCAGGGTCTGCTACAGCATTTTTGGAGCAGGCTGCTATTGAAATTATCAGCTGGCACCAAATACCCCAATGCAGTTGCCATCCTCTGTCTCCATCTGTACCTTTAAATCTGATATTGAAAGACTGAAGCTATCTTTATTGCCATGCAGATCTGCTCTTTAAAGTCCACAGACTAATAGCTGTTACTTTGATGGAAGCATAGGTTTAAAAGAAAAAAAATCTAGCTAAGAAAACCAGACTCCTATCTCCCAACTGAGTTCAATTTCTCTTAGTCTCCAATGCACTGTTGCTGTATTTTATTCGAGGTAACAGCTTCTGAAGTTTTGTTGTTGTGTTTTTAATTACAATGTAAAATGGCAAAAGAGCTATGGCAGAGCTATCTGAGAATGTTTGCTGGTTGATTAAACCACGATCCTCAGTCACGCTGAGAGTCAGCCTCAGATTTTACTCACAGGTTTTTGTTTGAAGATGGACATCTGTTGGAGATTTTCAGTGGGGAACATCTGGAATTTAATGCTCAAGATGGAGTGGGAGCTAAGAGGCAAGAAAAATCCCTTCTTCAGTAATTTGTGTTGTCTCTTTTAATCCTTCCTTTATTTCCCCGGTGCTCCCACCCAAGATACTCTTTCATCTGTGCTCACAACAGCCCACGCTTTATGTTTCTTAATGTGAAGCGCGGCAGATAGCTCCAACTAAGTTCACCCAGAGGTTATTCTAATTCCCTCCATCGAGATTTCAATTTAGAGGCTCACATTAACCCATTAATTAAAGTGACCCCCTTTTTATTATTCACCTTAATCAGTTAATGTGATGGCAAGCCTTTCTTTGTTGCTTTGCCTGGCAGGGAGATCTTGTTAAGAGGATGCAATATCTGCTGGACAGGTGCCAGGTAGTAAAGCAATACAAGATCCCTGCCATTTGGCACTGACTCTTCTGGGCCCAAGCACACCGGAGCTGCAAACACCCCAGCAAGTGACTGCTTCTCTGGGCCTGGCTCCTGTCACCTCACCATTACAGGCTGTAGCTGAGACACACCAAAAACACCTTTTGCAAATAAGCACAAGCTTCCCAGGGTCTGTCACACCCTGTAGTAGTTAATGCTCCTGAAAGGCTCAAGAAAAGTTGTGCTTCAAGAAGCCTCACTCCAAAATGTTTCAAATATTTGGCTACAGATTCTCTTTTATTTCTGAGCTGCTCAGCCACATCCTTTCTCACACTGGCTGCTGGCTCTGGCCAGGCTGGTGTGACACCTCTGCTTCTCTTGTGGGAGCTTACGTATGTTTACTCTGGGTGCGAGACCACAATATGCATGGAAGGGCTTTTTCTGCATCTGTTGGCAGTGCTTGTAAAATCATAGCGCTTCTTGCTTCATGAGCATTAGCTAACGGGAGGTACAAAAATGTAACTTCCTTCAGCTGAAGCACTGTAAATGCTTCCTGCTAATGTTTTCTTGAACAACTTCCTTTATAGGAGAACTTCCCTTTTTCTGGCAATATCTCAGGGAAATTTATTCTGATAGCAAATATATTCAGCTGCCTGCATTTGTTTTTCCATAGCTAGTACCTTTTGATCTAAGTATCTCTTAGGATGAGAGCATGCATTACTCTCTATCTGAATCAGAGGTGACAACTGCGTTGAAAGCTGGAGTAGTTGCTTCTCTACAGCTCTGCAATGAATTACGCTGTGGCATGACAGAGGAAGGAAATCAGTAGCTGCTGTACTTGTTTTGTTTGCTCTGCCACTGCCTTGGCCTAATACACTCTGTTCCCTGTCCACTTCTACAGAAGAGCCGTTTCCTGCACAGGAACCCATTCCTGTTTGTGACAAACTTTATCTGAAAAAGAAAAATCATACCAGCACGTACAGATGTTTCTTTCCTAAACTCATCCTCTTGCATGATGAATCAACTCTCTTTCTGGGTGATGTGTGATCCCTCCACATTTTCTCTGGGACAGTCTCTACACACCTAATGAAAGAAGCTTTCTGGATGAGCTTTGGCTGCTTGGCTGGAAATTAAACTGTTTATATATATAATTACTGCCTTGGATTTCAAAACCAGCCCTGGAGATCTGCGTACCCCATTGTTAATGCATTACATATGTACATATGGACTGCATTTTCTTGATACCAGTATAATTGGCTTCCCATCTTCCAAAAAACAGAGGTACAATTGTATCCATGCACCTTATCTGTCTCACATGAAAAATAAGCCATGCTGCTGCAAAGGTATCAATGCTAGGGAAGATGCAGACAAATCTGCACAAGAGTTGGTGAACACACAAAAACCTCACACTCCTCCCTACCCACTGTTACATTGGGAAAGAGTTTTGTTGGGGTTTTTTTTGTCTCAAAAAATCTCACTGATGGCTCCTCTGCATGTAGTTGGGTTAATTAGTTGTGTAAGGAGGAGCTTTACAGATCCAATATACAAACTTAGTTTGCAAGAAGTTAAAGCAAGAGTTAACAGACTACAAAATGAAAAGCCGAATTAAACACTCTCTTTAGGTAGAAATTGCCACATTACTTCTGCAACAATTCTCATGAACAAAAAACCACACTTATTGTTCCTATGACCTTAAGCTCATGTAGCTAGCTGATTATTCACAGGTTAACCATTTATGGGATGATAACTTCAAAAAACTACAAAGATGTCAATGGTAATGACTATCTTTAGAAATCAAGGATTTGCCTGCATCTATATTGTTGTGTCTCTGCTTAATAAGAAATGTCAACTTCCTTTGTACTTTTACATCACCGTTATATTCTAACAAATGGCATGTCTCTGTTCAACTTTATTACTTTTGTGTAACATTTCTGAGAATTCTTAACGTTTACAAGCAAGACATAGAGTCTTTGAGTTTTTTAAGTGCCGTATCAGAATTTGATTAACTATAGATATAGGTTCACATATTGGTTTTAGTGTATGTATAGCCACCTGTGAGAGGGAAAATGTGACTTTGACTCAAACTTACAACACACTGTGCTCCTAACAGAGCATTTGCTTCCCTGTTAAGCTCTGTGTTGAGACTTTGTGTCCTGGGGCCCTCCAGCAACAACCTTCCTTAACAACTTCAGTACAGATTCCTGGCAATTTGAAATGTTATTTACCCTTTCATAGATCCTGAACACCAAGCTTTCACAGGCAAAGGGGGGAACTGTTCACACACAAAAATATTTTTGTAATTTTAGGATATACTTTGGGAAATATATTAATACAGTTATTTACACACTCATATCTTAAACACATATAAATCTAGGAACAGCAGTTCACTTACGACCCTGATTTACATCTTGTATAATCAGTAACTGCTAGGTATATGCTTATTAGTGTGAACTTAATTTATTAGCTTCATTTTAGAAACTGGCTTGTATGTCACTATTAACAATGATGTCATGGAGTTTGTGTAGGACTGCCTGGGGCGGGGGGGGAAGGGGGAGGGAAGAGTGCACAATGACTTAAGTGTGAAAGTAATGAAACTGAAGTATCACATGAAAAAAACCAGCCAATTATTCCTATAAAGAGTGGATATCAACATTTCTAAGTTTCACATTGGTACTCATTCTAATCTATACTCTGGAGCATAAAGCATTTAATCTGGCTCATTCAACAAGACAGCTATAGAAGAATTCGAACCCACCCTGACTCCCAGATTACAAAGGGCCTGTTTAATGCTCAGCAAGAAACACTGCACACAAAAATAGGCAGTGGAGATCAACATTTTCACACAAGTTCTGTGCTATTAATCCCTTCAGTTTGACACGGGCAGTGTCCTCACACCTGATGCTTATTTGCAAAAGGTATTTCCATGCATCTAACTGATCTTGAACATGTTGCTACAATGTGAGTCATGGGACAAGAGAAGTTAACAGAAAAAGTGTATTTTGGCTAATGGCTTTGTTAAAACAGATTACATTTTGAAACTCAAGTCAGCCTGGGTAAACTAAAAGGGTGGGTCCAACCCACTCCCTGAGATGCTTTGGAAATAGAGTTAATGGAGAAGAAGGTTGGACAATTACTCAGAAAAATCCACAGGCAGCAAAACATTGGGAATATCAGAAATGGAAAATTCTATGGCAACAAAATACTTAACCAGAGCAGCATCACAGCCCTTACAGACTGAAAGGGAAGTGGTGAGGAGAACCCTGTCCCTACAAAGCAAAAAGAGAAAGGTGTATATGGCTTATAGGGAAAAGAGACAGCTAACAAATTTTTCTTGAACCTTCATTTGTTTTCTTCCATGTCCAACTATTAAAGCCTGACATGAACTCTTATTTCACATTTGCCTGCTAGCTAGCAGAAGGAACCCAATGGCAAATGTGCATGCTGCTATGATTCATGTGAGTATACATACTCATATCTTCTAATACTTTTGTGAAGGACAGAAAAATCTTTTATCAATACAGGAATATTAAAAAGAAAAATTTAACCCAGAACATGCTGCCATAAAAATATTGAAAAGCAGGAATGTGTGATATATGCTACTGAGTGACGCTCATCATACAATCATTTCTCAGAAATAGAAATGAGACCACAGATAACTGTGGTGTTGTCTGTTATTACTGAGAACATGTGCCAGTCATTTGCACCAGAGATGGAAGAAAACTATTAGATCATAGTTCACACCCTGCAGATGGAGTAAACCATCTTCTGCTGAAGAACCTCATAGATACTAAAAAGACACGTCATCATCTAAGATCCATCCCTAAAAGCTACCAATTACACAAAACATACCCTGAACTGATCCTTGTGTATCCACTGAAAATGTCACTGGAAATGCTTCACAGGAAAGACAGTTGTGTTTATAATTGTCTATAGCAGTTCTAGTACAGCATTACTACTTATAAACTTGCACACACTAAAATAATCTTAAAATACCACTTTATGTTCCGTTTAGAATAAATTATGTATTAAGACAGGCCATTGCATATTCTAAGAACATTTCCTCAGAAAAAAAATTATAAATCAGGATATTCAGCTGTCATCCCATTCAACTTCGACAAAGATGTAACAAAGAATTTGCCTCCCAGGCATGGCAATTAAGTCTGCTTTGTATTTTTAAATACAATAGAAATCAGAAAAGTGAAAAAGTTGGCCTTTAAGGATAAAGTTTATAGAGACTGATTACTTTGAAATTTCTCTGTGATCTAACCAAGACAATTTCTCACTACTACACCAAACATGAAAACCACAAACCTTTCAAGAAAAGCACAAATCTCTCTGAATTTATTCAGTATGGGTTAAGGAAAGGACACACGAGCAGGCACAAGATGACATATCAGAAAAGGCTAGGCTGATCTCAGGAGATCCCCAGAATTCTCTCTCCCCAAATTGCTCCTATTGTATCCAAAATCTCTTTATTTTTCAGTTTCATCACACGAAAAAGGAGCGGTGGACTTCTATAACTTGCCAATCCCATCATTCCCAGTCATCCAAGTCAATGGCCAGACAAGCCTTTTTCTTTTTAGCAAGTTACAATTGTTAATACAATTTAATATGCAAAATTTTAGTACTCCCAGGCCATATAATTAAAAAGCTCACAAATTCCCTCAAGCCAAAGGTGGCCTTATATACTTCAAAACTGAGTATGATTTTAGAATTTTAACTAGCACGAGACATGGGGAAAAAAAGAAGGCATTAGAAAAAAATATGCTTGTGAACTCTAGGAGGGACAGAACCTTCCCATAAGTGCTAGTGTGCAAAAGTAATTGCTGGGAAAAGCTCACATAAACGCAATTTCAAAGTTCAGAAGTTACTGCTTTTCTTTGCACTTCATAGATGTTTGGACACTAGGATGACACCAGGATCCTCTTAAACAAATATAGCTGTGACATACCCTTTTGACCTTCATTGACCACTGCACCATATGATACAGCTGTCATCAAACCTGGTGGACTGGGCTTTTCAGTCAGAGCTTAGCAACTATCCTCAGATGTACATCCTTCCTACATAATGTTAAAAGGAGTTGAGGGAAAGCAGAGGAAATCACAGGACTTGCCCTGAACCGTAAAACTTAGTTTAATGTCCTGGGTCAGAAGTTATCCAGGGCCTCAGCTGTCACTGCAGTCCCACAATATGCAGAATTAAGTCTATCTTTTCCTAAAGCATGTCTTTGCCATCATCCCAGGTCTTTAGAGATGGGTCTCCAGCCCCCCATATAGTGGATTTGCAGTAGTGCCTTTGGCCAGAGAGAGTGCCTTATTCATAGTACACTTAATCTGATCCCTGCTCCAAGTAGTTGATTTATTCTTTTGTTGTTTTCTTTGTTGTTGTTTTTAAAACATTATAACAATTAAAAAATAAAATGCAAAAACAACCTGTGGAATAAGAACATGAGCCCAGATGTGCCTTAAAAAGCTCTAACATATTACATTAAAGTTTTCAACTTGCCTTCCTTTCTCTAGCCTGGTGAGTTTTTAAATTTTTTACTGCAGAATGGTACCATTTGAGCAAGGAATGGAAATCAATCTATTTTTACACAAAGCCTGACCATGAAGAGGCAATTACAATGCCCTTTGGACTAGGTTTGTGGTAGAGATGCCTCATTTTTAAGATCTCACTGTGTTTCAGGCATGAGGTGAAAAGTGCATGGGCTCAGACCTTGCAGGCTGCAGCAGCTGGAGTGCTTGGAAAAGAGAGGCTAGACACTTTGGTAATGTTAACTGCACACAACCACAGTGGCACCCAGGCTGGCAGCCACCTCTGGAGATGGCCCCAGGACACGACGTGTCTCAAAACAGGGCCAGCTACAGATGATCCTCCACAGAAGACGACTGCGCAGCCTCTCTGGCAATCAGTTCCACTGCCTGACCCAAGTTTTTCTTCTCTTTATGTGGAATTGCCTGCATTTCAATGTGTGCCCACTGCCTCTTGCCCTGTGCCACTGGGCGCTATTGAGAATAGCCTGGCTCTATCTTCTTTACTCCCCCACCAAGTAGTTATAGACATGGGTAAGATGCCCCTGAGTAGGTAACAACACTGCACTGGCCCCCACCAAGCTGAAATGACTCTACACTCAGCAGCTCAGATAGACTTTAAGATGACAGACGTTGGAGACGGGCCCATAACTTCAGTCACCGTTAGTGTCTCCATTCCTAACTTGTCTCTGAATGGAGGGTAGGATACGCTCCATAAACTTCACAAGTCTATTGGTGTTTGAAATAAAATAGTTTCTAGTATTCACATAACACACATTACAAAATTACTCGATACAAGAACAGAAGAGACCCAAGATTTTATTGCCTTGTCAGATGTAAAAATTTATTTATGCTATTTATCAAGTGTTCAAATTTACACAAAAGACAACACTTCAACTTCACATCCAATTGTCCATCAGTAAGCCCCACATCAGAATACCCTTTACACTTCCAAGTACAATTTTTACAAGATGGCTTAGAACAGCAGAACCTCATAAATAATGGCCAACTTCACAAGCCTGTAGGTCACTACCTCATCAGTATTTCTCTGCTGAGCATGACCCACAGAACAGAGGAAGTCTTAAAACCATTTTAATCCCCAAACACTATCACTACTGCACTCAGAGCATTTAAATCACATTGCCCTGCATTAGTAACACCAAACATCATAGCTAGTCTTAAAGATTTACCACATCTCCCCCTAACAAAATGCCTTTTTTTTTAACATTATAAGAGAACTGTGCATCAAAACAACTGCAAAATACACAATCATCCATTTGGCTTGGTTTTACAATAAAATTAACAACAGTTATCTATTTGTTAACTTCATCTCTTGTGTTGTGCTCCTTTCCCCTCCCACTTAGGAAACTACACTAGACCAGGCAGTTTAATTGTAGCACTGAGGTAGCATATTTATTTGAACAGAATAATAGGTCTGCTACTGTGCCGCCTCTCCTTTAAAGCACAAAAAAAAATCCCCACAGTTTTTCAACTTCTTTGGAGAAGACAGGCGTATAGTTCATTTCCAACAGCCACTCCATTTTGAATTCAAAGCACAATGCATCTCTGAATGATAGACATATTATACCAGCTAGAATGAATGAGAACATATACAAGAAGAAGAAACTATGTCAGTTTTATTAGAACTATGTTTACATTTTAGTTGTATGGCACCTATTGTTCCCTATTATGAAATGCATCTTTACAGTCTCTGAAATTTAATTTCAAAGACTAGGATCCTGAAAAAGGGCTGGTGTGCCTCAGTTCTTCTAAATTATTTTCACACTATCTGCAGAAAGTGTGCAAAAAATACTTACAACAAAACCAAAAGAAATCAAACAGACCCAACATAAAATCAATAGGAACTAGCAACATGAGTATATTAAAAGAATCAAAGTTAAGGTAAAAGGTATAACATGCCTGAATGAACTGAGAGCACTTTCCATTCACTTAAAGCTGGGATAGCCTTAAGAAAACAAAACAAAAAAAAAAAAAAAAAAATCACTGCAACAGTAGAAGCCTAGTTTCATTACAGATTGAAAATAACTATCTCAGCTTTGCCTTTCTGGCTAAAAGCTTTAAAAGAAAAAGCTGAAGTCAAGCTGTACACAAGACTGCAGCCTCAACACCCAGACTGTTAACTGAAGTAACTCTTACAGACACCTGTATATTTAGGGGTGAATAGTAAACAGTGACGCCAAAGAACGGTGGTAATTTTCTGCTCTGTATGCCATGCTGGTACACGTAGCCTTGTTAAACGCTGTTAGATGGTACACAATCCTTACCCAGCCCCGGGCTGGTTCTTTGAATCCCCTCTCTCCACCTTTCATACAGCAAAGCAAAAATTTTACTGCAGTTAAAATCGCTTGAGTCTGCTGCATGTGTAGGGAAACTGGTTTTTAACACATTAGAAAGCAGATTGAGAATGTAACTGAGCTGACTGCTAAATAAACCCTCAGGAAAACACCTAACAGCTGAGGGAAAATGCATAAGTTATGACCAATTCAAGCTGTTTATGGAGACTTTAATGTTAATCTTTCAAGTAATCCAAGATGCACTCCAACACCTGCTACCAAAAATTTAAGGCTTTTATGAACACCCTCTTACATACAAAAGGAGTATTAAACAGAAGGAACTTGTTTACAGTAAATACCAACATCTGAAAAATCTCTGAAACCTGTTTATACAAATACTAATAAATTCTTTAATATTTTGTACAACTAGAAGGTGCACAGATTGGCATTCAAGCGGTCAATGCTGGCAAACATCTGTCAGACAATAACATGATTTACTTGGATAACAATATAGTTTAAAATGCCATAAATTAAAAAATAAGTTAGTTCACATTTTTTTTGCCCCAGCTTTTATGTACATCTTAGTCTTTAATGAGATTGTGTAGCCTTCTTCAGAAGCTCGAGGTCTTTCCGTCGGCTTTTGATTGCTCTGGCACAGCCATACTCTTCCAGTTGTAAAGGGATATACTTTTCTATCTGAACAAGCCCATGCCCAGCAGGACCAGTAAACAGCTTAATCCAGGATGGCTTAAAGTTTCCTCTGAAGCCCAGAAAGGCCAGGCTTCCTGTGACAAAAACAGCTCAGTGTTACCGAACCAGCCAAGCCCGTCCAAGCACAACACAGGACTGGTTGGGAAGGGAATGGCACACCTCTCTGAAATTCTCCCCCCAGATTATTCAGGACATTAATCCACTCTCAGCTTCACACACGCCTCGCAAAGAAATACTGATTTGCAATTTCTTTTTTCAATATTAGGTATTAAATACTCTAAAATCTTAATTTGAGAACACAGCTATCGGAACAGTTACAAAACCTGCTTTCTCAGACAGAACTCGTGCCAAGGCCCTGAACGGACTAGAGCTACCCCATGTGGACTATAAAGTGATCATCCCTCAAAATACTGACAGCTTCTCATCTCTATCTTCAAATTTGGTTAGAACAAGAAATAGTAGCCTTACACAGGACATTGTTTAAAAATAGATTCGTTGGGTAAGGCACAAAATACAGGCTTTGGGAAAAAAGCCCGGGGCTTTTTTTCTGTAATCCACAAGCACAAAGAACTGCTAGTCACTTCTCTGCTTGCAAAAAGCTTCACACAATGCCCTTTGGGGCAACAGGAAGGGTCTTCTGCCCCATCTGCTGAAGGGCTGCCCACCCCCCACCCCCCCAGCAAGGGCTGAAACGCAGCAGCCCACACCAATGCAAACTGGCAACCATCCTCCGCCAGCTGCATCCTTTTCACACACCCCGTGAGAAAATCATGCCAACATAAACACACAGACCAAGGCGGTGTCAAAGAAATGTGCAAAAATTCCACCAACCGTTGCTCTGAAGATAAGGCGGTTTGGCTGTCCCCAGGGACATTAAGGCTTCTGATAAATTATTAGGAATTGCTACATCACCACTTGTGCTCAGTAGAACAATAGACCTGCAGCAGAAATGGTACAGAGACAGCAGCTGTTATAAACACAAAGTTTTCTTAATATTCTGCTACATGCTTTTTCAGCTAGTTGGCCTCACAGTCCACTTGCTTAAGAGTACTCTTGCCATGTCATTTCATGACATGGAAGCAGTTAACCCTCTCTGAAAGCAGTACCTGGAAAAGCATCCACCTAGAATTTTTCTTTTAAATTTTTTTAAATTTAACTTCAAAATCATTGGAAAGTGTTATTTAAATATAGTTTAATATTTTGTATCAAAAACAAGTTTAGATATTGATCCAAAATTATAATATTAGAATGCTGATTTTTCTAATAGCAACTTTTAATCTTTCTTTAATGATAAGCAATTCTCCCCAGATAGGGGGAAGAACAGTATGGTACCTTGTCACATAGTTCTCGTTGGTGTCCTTAAGTGACCTTATTAAACAAAAAGTTATTCTTGTTTTAAGCAAAGTGTTATTACATGAAGTTTAGTTAAAAAAAAAAGAATCTTTCTGAGGTGAAAGACAGGCAACTGGAAAATTTTAAGTGTTCAAAATTTGAGTTGCTTTGTTTTCTCAAATAAGGCTAAATTGTCTGTTAAAATGCTCCTATGTTTCTCCTTTCCCCTCAACATAGATATATGTTTTGCTCACTTTCAGTGCTCGTGTATAGGTACCATTTAAATCCTTGTTAGAGAGCAGAGCTACAGCTCACATGACATACTGGAAATAAATGGTCATTACACGTACCTTTGTGGAATTCCAGATGTTAAATACCCATCTAAATGCTTAATGTCTGCTCCAGAAAATAATCGTTTTCCCAACACTGTGCCGATGCAGGCATCAACTACAACAATAAGTATACCATTATCCTTGAAGGAAAACATAGTGTCGTTGACCTAAATGGGAGTAGAGAAAGAGAAAAGAACTTTTTCTTTCTTTCTTAAAGTTAGTATGAATTCAACAGCAATTCTACTCCACTCAGTGTTAATCTTCACCTAGTTTAGACACAGTGGTGTACTAATTTCCTTACAAATACTTGCTTCTCCCTAGCATCTTTTTATTTTCTGCCTTGAGGGGAGGCGTTCAGTGGGACTTCTGAGATTGCATGGGAGCCTCCAGTCCCTGGCTTCTACAGGGAGATCATACATTTCAGGTGACTTACTACCTCATTGCTCCTGCTTTGGGAAGCTAAAACATAGACACTGAACCACCTGCACTTTCTGGCAATAGCACAGTTAATCTGTCTCTGCAGCAGCCCAGTTCCAGCCCAGTTTCTTCCTGCAGAGCACTCTTACTGCTTTTGATATGGCACACACATTCCCATAGAAGTTTGCAACTGCTAGGTTACACTGCTCTTGTACCATTTGTTCAAATAACTCAACAGTTTTATTATTTCAACCAAGCTAACACACTGACATTGCAGAATGTAAGCCACATACAAACTTTAAGCTTTGTGGTATGAGGTTGTCTGCAAACACTATTTCAGCAGCATGTGCAAGTCTCCTTCAGCATCCGAACGGAAAAGTTGAAGTAAACTACTTTTTTATACAGTATCACATCACTAGGCTTATCAGGCCTGCATCAGAACAAATATAGAAATCTCTATGGATTCTTAAGTAATTGCTATTTTGAAGGAGTTTAGCAAAGCTTAATGGCTTGAATAACTCATCCCATTAACTCACCAATCTGTTAGCAAAAAACCAGTTTCAACAACATGGATTTAACTAACAGGTTGTTTGGTTGGGGTTTTTCTTGGTTTGTATTTTTTTTTTTTCCAAAAGCAGCCATCAGTAAATGTATATCCATCCAGATCTGAAGATTTCACACTCTCCCTTACTAGTACAATTTTCTCTCCAGAAGGGAGGGATTTGAAAACAAAATGGAGCTTTGAAGCTTCATTTTCTGTGGTTAAAACATCAGCTTTTTGACTGTTTGGTTTTTAAACTATAAACCAACACTTTTCATTCAAGTAAAGAAAAGTGAAGTCAGCATTGTGTAGAGTTGTATAACTGGTGTAATACAAACTGCTAAAGAGAAAGATAGAAGAAAACCCTAAAGAATACTTACAGAAATAAATGCTTGCTGACCTCTGCTTAACTCTTTTTTACCAGTTGAATTAATCTGCACAAGGAGGTAGTTTTTGTGAGGATCACTGGTGAATACCATCTGGATATCAAATGAAACATGTTAAATACACATATCCATGCACCTTAAACACTCTTATCATGCCAGACAATTTACAAGAGATCACCCGTGCTCCAAAGCAAATGCATCCATTTGTCAGTGGCATTATTTATGGTACTAGCAATGTTAATAAATATCATGAAGTATATTCCTTTTATTTTATTCCTTGCTTTCAGAATTTTTCTCAGCTTGTATAGCTAAAATGGATAATGCAATTTCAAGTTCATGCTAATAAGCAAAGACCCAAAAAAGAAGAGAGAAGTTTGGCCAATAGCATATAGATCTCTGCAGCAAAGTGATCCTACATGGAGTACAGACAATACTGTAGCAGAAGACATCAGATCTAGCTATGTTCCTTTTCTGTAGCACTCATGAGAGGAGAAGCAGTATTTTTCAAAGAACAAAAACTGAAACCTTTGTGCTACAAGGGACTCCCTGCCTTCTAGCATACAGGAGATTAACAATGTGACCATCGCAAACTGGTAGGTGCAGCATTCTGGACAGAAAGACTGAAATTCTGCCTGAAAGCTAGCAGACAGCAACCTCGAGTATACAGTTCATGAAAGTTTTTGCTTATTTTATTTTACCTGAGTTGTGCCGCATTTCGTACATGGTACAGTAGTTTTTACTGGCATCTGCTTTATGACGGTTGGTCCTTGGTAGTACTTTGGGTAAGCTTTTGCCATGCAGTTACTGATGCCTTTTGCTGAATCTTTGGTCACAATCTTGATCCTTTCACATCCCTGAGATGAGCAATAACTGTGACCATCCCTATTATATTTGGCTTGAAGAAATAAAAACAGTAATCTACACAAAAGGGGGGGGAAAAGAATCTAGATCAATTGCTGGAAAGATAGATATTTATATTAAACCTTAAAAACAGCTGTATTTCATGATTTTCAGAAGCAGAGAAACTACAGTATTCACTTCTGCACCACTGTTCAAACTTTTTCAAAATATTTAGAGTTTACTAGAGTTAGGAAGTATCTACTGGCATATCTGAAATTCCCAACAATTAAAGGCGACATCATTATGAATGCATATGCTTTGAAAAGAAGAGCCACTCCTCAAATCAGCGGCTTGCAGGAAACAAAAACCAAACTGCAGAGCATAAATGTTTTCTTTGATCACAGATCTTTGTGGGTACCCAGCAGTAACTGATATTCCGCTTCAGCCACCAGCACGGGGCACTGCAATTGCACTGCTGCAAATGCCTGGAAATGCAGTTTAGGGGGTAGTGGTCATTAATGTTCACAGCACACAGAGATCGGTAATTCTTCTGTTATATATTTGATTGTTATCACTGTAGCTCTTAAACGAAACATAAATGTCTTTTCAAAAGCTACATTCACCTGCAGACATTATTACAAAGTAGCTGATAAGGGAACAACATAAGTAAGAGAAAAAACTATAAATTAAAGATCAACGTTTGCAGTACACACAAGTGATGTATGTAGGACTTGTTTTACTCAAAGTTGACCGCATCCTAAACCTCTCAGAAGGATCTCAGTGGCCTCTGTCAGAAGTACTTTTGAAAGAAAGACAGACTAGGTCTTTTAAGTACTTTCAAGAAGGCTGAAAACAGATTAGGATTTTCAGAAATACATTCTTAAAATGTTCTTGGAACAGACAACTTCTTGGAAATTTATAGGATTTTCAGTTTAACATTTCAGTTAAATTTCAGTTTAAATTTTATTTGAGGACTTAGAGGTTACTTCCTGCAAGTTTGCAGATGACACCAAGTTGGGAGGGAGGGTTGATCTGCTCGAGGGTAGGAAGGCTCTACAGGGGGATCTGGACAGGCTGGATCGATGGGCCAAGGCCAGTTGTATGAGGATCAACAAGGCCAAGTGTCCTGCACTTGGGTCACAACAACCCCATGCAACACTACAAGCTTGGGGAAGAGTGGCTGGAAAGCTGCCCGGCAGAAAAAGACCTGGTCATATTTGTCAACAGCCGGCTGAACATGAGCCACCAGAGTGCCCAGGTGGCCAAGAAGGCCAACGGCATCCTGGCCTGCATCAGAAATAGTGTGGCCAGCAGGAGCAGGGAGGTGATTGTTCCCCTGTACTCGGCACTGGTGAGGCCGCACCTCAAGTACTGTGTTCAGTTTTGGGCCCCTCACTACAGGAAAGACATTGAGGTGCTGGAGCGTGTCCAGAGAGGGGCAACGAAGCTGGTGAGGGGCCTGGAGCACAAGTCTTACGAGGAGCAGCTGAGGGAGCTGGGGCTGTTTAGTCTGGAGAAAAAGAAGCTGAGGGGAGACCTTATCGCTCTCTACAGCTACCTGAAAGGAGGCTGTAGTAACATGGGTACTGGTCTCTTCTATCAAGTAACTAGTGATAGGATGAGACGAAATGGCCTCAGGTTGCACCAGGGGAGGTTTAGATTGGATATTAGGAAAAATTTCTTTACTGAAAGGGTTGTCAGGCTTGGAACAGGCTGTCCAGGGAAGTAGTGGTGTCACCATCCCTGGAGGTGTTCAAAAAATGCGTAGACAAGGCACTTCAGGACACAGTTTAGTGGGCATGGTGGTGTTGGGTTGACGGTTGGACTTGATGATCTTAAAGGCTTTTTCCAACCTAAACAATTCTATGATTCTGTACCACATTTTCCCCAGGCATGGGATAGGAAATATCTGTGGCAACTGTGATGCTCTTGGAAAAGTATTTCAGTGACAACCACTGTATTTTGGAGATTCAAAGTCACACAAAGTATTCTTTCAAATAGGCTTTGGGCTCCTTCACAACAGATCTCCTCTTATGCAGGAGTCTATCAGTTGCTTTTAACACTATCGAACTGGACATTTTAAGATTAAACAACATCTTCCAGTAGGGTCAAGTTACAAGGAGTTACCCGGTACTGTTGTCAAAGTAGAACTTTTTGTCTGATCGATTCTTTTCGAGCTCCGTCATTGAAGATACAGGCACGTAGCGCTCTACCTTGCTGGACAGAGCAGATGACCGCCTTTGAAAGGTTTCCAGTACTATAGCAAAATCTGTATTTGGTTGATAGCAAAGACCAACACGAATCCAGTCATTCCTGAAAAAAAAATAAAGTGTATGATTTGCTGTAGGAACAGTTTAGATGACAATACACAGCAAACAGATCACTCAAAAAACAAGTAACAGGAACACAAAAAGCTCCCAAACCCTCAACCAGAAGATCTTTCTTCCCTTCACAAAGTGTTTCATTAAATGTTATAGTAACTTTGATACTCTCAGGATATGTTTGATTTTATACTTTAGACATTTACTAAGTTTATCTGACAACAAAATCAAGTATGCTGAACTACTCAACTCCAATTCTGCTCAACTTCACTACTTGCAAATTTTCTTCTCTGAAGAATTTTCCTTAAAGATGCTACTGGACACAAGCTTACTTTAGGTGGACGGTCTATTGCTTAATCTCTTGTTTTTCCTACTTTATTATTTGTAATTATGAAAAAAAACCAACCCAAGATCTCGTCTTACTGATGGTTGCAAACTCTCATGCATGCCAATTCTGCAGGACATTACTTCAGTATTGCCTTATGGATCAATGACATCAAAGAAAGTAAACATACTTGTTGAAGTTAATGAGATAAAGGTAGGTGACATTTGGAGCTTTTCCATTCCAATGTATTGTGTAGCCCTTTTGGAGCATCACTACTGGCTGGTATTGTTGAAAGACAGCTCTCTGATTAATACCTCGAAGAACCATGGGACTGGCTGGGTACTCATCTCGCACAATAGTCATAGAAAGATTCTGTCCATTCCAGGTCTGGACATAAACCTGTATGATATTAAGGAGGACGAAAAGAAAGAGGAAAGATTTGGACACTGTACAAAAGGAAATGAAATAGTGAAGAATAATCAGTACATTATTAGCGAAAACACTGCAACTTGATGTTCTGAGTTAAGCAATACACAAATATCTCCTGAAGAGCAGCCCTATTTGAGAAACTTATTGTAGATTTTGCCCGTTTTACAGACAAAAAAAAAGGGGAGGGAGGGAAAAAAAATATATAGAATCAGCTATGGTACTTGGCCAAACTCATTTTGAATAGGAACCAGAATGGGAATCAGATCTGTATGAGACTTGTGTTCAGGAGCTGGTATTTAACATCTCCACTGAAAAAAACCCAAAATGCACCTCTTAAAACCCACTCTGTGAAAAAAAAGACAGAGAGCACTCCAGTGGAAGAAAACATCTCCAACACAAAAATGTTCTAGCAGGTAGGGCTGCACCATGGAACTCCTGGCATGCATACACATTTGGTTTTACCTTGCAGCACCTAATACTGTACTCCCAGTGTGTGTACTGAAGGGAACACAATATACACAACTGGCAATATGCATAGAACTATTTTTTAAAATGTCAAAGAATTTTTAAAACCAAAGATAGGTAACTTTGTAGTTCTTACACTCCCCCTGCCCTCATAAATTGTTCATATTATAGACCTGCCCCAAACAGAAAGCTACAAGAGTACTAGCCTGCGCATAGGTCCCACTGCAAACCACTCCACTCCATTCTGTAATATTAATGCATTTGGGGTGTTGAATCAAGTAGTTATCCATTCTGCCCACGTAGGTATCCTTGTAGTCAGTCACTGAACCATCCAGATCATGGAATATTGAGTTCTTGTCACCATCCAGATCCCCTTCATCAAACCAGGGACCAGGTTTTCCAAAAAAGGCCTTCAAAGAAACCTGGCAACAACAATTAAAATATTTAATTTTTTTCCCCAGGCAAAGCACAGACTAACACTTGCACACCTGCAGAAACACAAGAATTTGACAAAGTTGATTAAAAAACTTATGGCAAGGATTGTGGAATCTTGCAAAAGAGACATTGTGATTTTTAGTAATAGGCTGAGGCCAGCTTTTGCTTCTGAACAGTGTTAGTATTTGCAACTGAAAATTCATTACTAAAGATATACTGAACCTTATAAAAATCTCCTTTCAGCTTTACCATTAGCCATGAAATAGATCGTTATTGCCATATATCCTATATCTCCTTTGGTTTTTTTTTTTTTGCTTGGGAGACAAAGGATAGACCTTGGGTGACTTCCAACCAAGACAGAAACTCTGGAATAGGGATGCATGGAAAAGATGATCTAGGGCCCTTGGTTGCTTATTTTAAATACAGCAAGAAGAAAAGAAAGGCATTTGCAAGAATAACAGAAAACTTGTAATAAACTTACATTCGGACCAAACTTCACAAGAGAAATGTTGTTTTTTGGTGTCATCTGCCATGGATTTTTCATCAAGAATCCAACTGCACTGGTAAATCTGTCTGGAGTTGGCACAAAGTTTTTGAAGGTGCACTTGGTAAGGTGAATTGGTCCATCATAAATTTGAAAGCCTCTGATTGGAAATGTCCTGTTAATGCAAGCAAAAATTTGTAGCATCCTGTAACAAAACCCATGATAAGCCTGAATCTGTGTCATAAATACATCTTCTCTCAGAGGAATCACGAAAGCAACATTAAGAGAATGACTTGCACATTAGATCCTAGTAAAGGAAATCTTGTTTCTGCACTTATCTAATGAGTCAAAAAATCCCTCACTCTTCTGAGTTTTCCTGTTAGAATTTTCCTGTTTCACTGTTCATTTGCAAATGTGCCTCATTCCAAATATGAGAAATACAGCAGGAGAATAATATCACTTGCTCTTTGATTGATCATGGCAACTGGAAGAAATGCCCATAGACTGGAGGAAAGCAAATGTCACTTCAAGAAGGAACCTCAAGCCTCAGATTGATCTCTTGGAAGGTGATGGAGCAGCTAATCCTGAAAACCATTTCAAGGCACGTGAAGAACAAGAAAGTCATCAGGAGTAATCAGCATGGATTCACCAAGGAGCAGTCAAGTTTGACCAACTTGATAAACTTCTGTGATGAAACAACTGGCCTGGCAGCTGAGGGGAGAACAGTGAACATGGTCTATCTAAACTTCAGTAAGGCTTTTGACACTGTCCCCTGTAGGATCCTCATGAAGTATAGGTTGGATGAAAGGACAGTGAGGTGGACTGAAAAGTAGCTGAATGGCTGGGCCCAGAGGGTGGTGACATGAAATCTGCTTGGAGGCCAGTAACTAGTGGTATACCCCAACGGTCAACACTGGGCCCAGTCTTGTTCAACATCCTTATTAGTGAGCTGGACGATGGGTCTGAGTATACTTTCAAGTTTGGAGAGCCCATAAAACTGCAAGGAATAGCTGATACACCAAAGGGTCGTGCTGCCATCCAGATAGACCTCAACAGGCTGGAGAAATGGGCAGATGGGAACTTCATGAAGTTCAACATAGGGGACTGGCAAAGTCATGCACCTAGAGAGGAACAACCCTAAGTGCCAGTGAAAAGGACACATGGGTCCTGGTGGAAACCAAGTTGACCATAAGCCAACAATGTGCCCTTGCCGCAGAGAGGCAAATGGTATCCTGGGCTGCACTGGGAGAAGTGATGCCAACAGATCGAGGTGTATTCATCCCAAGTATTCAGCACCCGTGAAGCCACACCTAGAGTACTTGTCCCCAGTACAAGACAGACGTGAAGCTACTGGAGAGAGTCCAATGAAGGGCCACAGAGATGACTGAGTGACTGGACCACCTCCCACAGGAGGAAACATTGGGAGACCTCAGACTGTTCAGCCTAGAGCAGAGAAGGCTCAGGCAGGAATCTCAGTGTACAGGGATCTCTGAAGGGAGGGTGCAAAGAGCCAGGCTGTTTCCAGTGGTGCCCAGTGACAGGACCAGAGGCAACGGGCACAAGTAGAAAAAGAGGAGGTTCCTTCTGAACGTAAGGAGAAACCTTTTCACTGTGAAGGTGACTGAGCACTGGGACAGGTTACCCAGGGATGTTGTGGAGTCTCCATCCTTGGAGATATTCTAAAGCTGCCTGAACATAGTCCTGCATAACCAGCTTTAGGTGGCCCTGCTTGAGCAGGGGAGTTGGACAAGATGACCTCCAGAGGTCCCTTCCAACTTCAATTGTTCTGTGATTCTGCTCAACTAGACTGAATACCTCATATATCACTGCCACATTAACTTCTTCCCTCTAAATGGCTAAGCAGCAAAAAAACAGGGTGGCTTAGACCTACCTCACCCTTCTTTCCTATTCTGTGGCAAGACTAGGACTTAGCACTTTGTTAAACTAGCATCACAGCAGGCCAGAGAGAAAAGAAAAGGATTATGGTCATAGATTGGGATTTGTCACAGACTCTAGTCTCTAGTCCTAAAGTGACGCCTGAAATCCTTCACCTGAAAGCTTTTTCTTTTTCCTTCAGGCCCAAATGTTGTTTAAGACTAAGGTTTCATTAAAGTAGGATAACTTAAACCTCTACAGAAGTGACCTGTGGTAGCATCAGATGAAAACTGATGCACCAAAAGGTGAGTGACACAGCTTCACACACAGTGTTAAAAAGAAAAAGAGCATCACCTTCAATAGAGTCCTAATCTCTCACAGCTGAAGCAAGAAGAGTGTTTACATCTGATACAGAGAACATTTTTCTTGTATCATCTCTACTTCTTTCAGTCATAACATACTTACCGATTTCTAGGCAGAGTACGCGCCTTGTTGTCTATTCCTCCAGTTCCCGCATATTTATTTTGGCCACCTGGAAACCCATAATTCTTGCTCTCACCTATGAACAGTGACTCGGATACTTCCTGGCTGGCACCTTCATCATTTGGGAAGCTCCCATCACTATCAAAGCAATGTCAGAGATAAGCTTTTAGCCAAGACTCTCCAGCCAAGACACCAAGGCATAGTCCTACATTTACTTCTGTAACAGTCCTCCTAAAGCAGAGCAGTCTATACTTCATTTACAATACATAGAACAATAAGTTTAACCATTAACAGTATTATAGGCTGTTCGAAATGCCAGCAAAGAGCTGAGCATTAAATTTTCTCCTTCTTTTTGTAGTGCAGCACTCTTTCTTTTACAGCCCACTTTTGCAATCCTAGAACCAGTTTGTCATAACATAAATGGCAGCAATTTTGGCTTACTACTTAAATTACTTGATTCTTTCTTAGTAGAAGCAGACTCTGCCCCCCCTAAATGTTCATACCCTTTCTTTTCCATTACTTACTTTCAGCTGTTCAGGTAGAAAATCGAAACTGCCTAAGGAATCATACAATGCCAAAAATACGTGGATAAACATAACCCTTCTGGTGAAAAGGCAGCAAATTGTGGTGTAAACCAAGAACAGGTTGAATTAAAGTGCAAGGTTTAGCAGCTGTGTCAGTCTAGAGCCTTTATAATATCATCCACACCACTGGAAATAGAAAGGGGCCCAAAAATGAAACTAAAGCCTTATGAAAGTATACCTATTAATTTTAATAGTTGGATATGTATTTTCTAAGCTTCTAGGCAAGAAAAAAAACCCAGAAGTGATTAACAAAGTACTCACCTAGCAAATGTCAAACCTATTCCATTGTCTGCAAACCTAAAAGAAAGTTCAAAGCTTCAGACATGTTTTCTGGATTATCCTACAATGTAAGAGCACATCCTGCTATGCACTGAAGAAAGCCTGAATTTTTCTATTAATGGAATTTAGAACCACTACACACTTAACTCTTATTAATGTTGCTGTTAAAAAAAAAATCAAGTAATTTTCTATGTATTTTAAGCAGGAACATGAGAACTTCAGGGAAACCATAGATACCTCAGTATAAATTTACTGTCTCTACCAACTTTTAGACTTCTTTTTATTACATAGTTTCTTTTTGCTATTTAAGGCAGGTTCTCATCTAATCACATATAAACTTGTTTCATTTAAAGTAGGAGGATGGCATGAAAACAGTTCAAGCTATTGAGAAGTTCCCTGAGTTAGGCAACACTCTTCTCTTATAACCCTGTTGTAATGCACTTTCATAAACAAAGCTTCATGGCAAAATTCTTAACAACATGCAGCTGTTTGCTTCTGTATACCTACCCAGAGTTTTGAATGAGGATATCCCCTCCCCTGACCCAGGCCCCATGATCATTGTTTTTGAAAGAGATTAATCTGTCAATCAGGGCAGCAACTCGGGGCTTTTCAGGGTCTGCATCTTGATGAGGTCGAAACCTGGGACAGATAAAAACCCAAACACTCAATATAAGAATACTGTTTGTTTTACATGTATCTTATATGTTGGGCTGAGAGAGGCTGAAAGACAAATGCTCATGGTCAAACCTGATGGGCAAAATCCACTCTGCTTCATGTTTGGAATTACAGAAGCCAAAACCAGGTGCATCTCTAGCTCTCCATTTATTGAAAAGTGTTTTCAGGTTATAATGAAGCAGGAACATAAAACTTCTGTTTTCCAGTAACTCTCACAGGCTTTTTGCTCAATCTCCCCGAGTTTCTTTAGCTGCATCTCACCTCCTTTTATCCCCTTGCTTTTTCGTTTTGCCCTCCCCAAAGTATTCCCTCCCTACTTGTATTGCAGCATTAATGTGAAAGTTTGATGGAGGGAATTAAAGCTCCTTGGATACACAGGGCAGATGTGCACTATACAAAAAAGGCTGGAGGTCTGTCTACCTGCTCCTTCAAATCTTTCAAACTCTTCTGATGTTGTGGGGTGCTCCTTCTTTGAGCACACCCGAGATATTTTTCTATTCCAACCCAGACACTCTGCATTGCTACCAAGATGGTCTCGTATGGTAAGTTATGGCTGGAATCTATTTTAGACAGCCTAATTAAAGACTAGTGGAAGCTTTCACTTGATTACCCTCAAGATCGCAAACAAAAAATAGTAAATTAAAAAAATATTACAAAAATGGATTTTGAGCAGGTGAAGATGTATATGCCCCTTAAACTGATGACCTTGTACTCAAATTTGGATCTGCCCTACCTACCCCAGGGGAGAATGGGTGAATGTTTGGTTTTGACAGTCTCACGCTCCTCAATTAACATTTAAACCCCTCCAGTTTGGTTCCATGTACAATGATTAGTGGCTTCATGTAGTTACAGAGGGCCTTGTTACTTCTTTGGCTGCTGTGAAACAGGAACCCCATCTCATGCACTGAGTTTCTCGCATCCTGTGTTGATGCCCTGTCAACACACTACAGGTTCTCCCAAGGGCATTTTGTCCCTCATATGTTCCTCTTGACCACCTCTTATTACTGAGGTAATCCACAAGGCTTATATGGCCTTTCTGTCAAAACTTCAAACTAGTAAGTTCTTTTCCAAAGCATGAAGTATCAAGTATCACCAAAACTGGGAACTTCCCTCTCTGCATCTGCAACTAGCACTTATCTATCCTCATCCTAAACAAAGGTCAATCAGAAATAAAGATAATATTACAAACTATATTTTCTGTCTTAATTATTTGTCACAATAAAATGTTGATGGATACAGTTATCCAATATTGACATTTGACCACTATCTTAGCCTATTTTATTTGAAGTTCAGGACAAGACTAACCAGGCACAGTATAGCCTGGAATTTTCCTAGACTCTCTGTTATTTTCTCTCACTTTGTAAACTAAAGAAAAAGTGTTTGTACTATTTCTGCAACTAGCCTTCAGTAAAACTGTACCACTGAGCTATGATCTCCAAGTCTAGAAAGTACAGCAGGAAGCACTCAGCAGTAAGAAAGGCAAGTGGAAGTATTACTCTAGCTCTATTAAAAGCCTTTTTCTAACAGCTATTTAAAACCAAGTCATAAATCAGAAGAGCAGATTTTAAAGTGAGACTTTACTTTTGGCAGCAATTCCAGAAAATGCTTCAAGCATGACAGTAGACCATGTTTAAAATGATGTCTTCTAAGAGGCTGAAAACTACCCTAAGCAAGGGCTCAGAAGAAACAGCCAACTCCTTTAAGGCACACCATGCTCTGTTTTTCCCAAAACGGATGAACAAATGAGGGAAAAGAATATATATGTACTTATTATTCGGTTATTATTTATAAATAATTACATTGTTTTAAAAATGTTTTTCCTCACGTGAATGTAAGAGCTATCTCAAAACTTTGACATTTTTCACTCACTTGAAAGACAATATCCTTTACCTTGCATTGTTGTCCAAACAAAGATATTCTCTGGGATCATCAACGCTAGCATTAGTTGTTTTAACACCCTTATCAATGAACAAACCAGCCTGAAACAAGCAAGGAAAGAAAATTCATACTATCCAAAACTAAAGATAGAGGAAACATTAAATTTCTAGAAGTTAAACTTTACACTGCATTCAACAAATGTATTAGAAACTGTAAGAACTTCCAGTTTGGCCTTAATTGACATATTGTCTAAGGGAAAAATAGCATCTGTCTATGATAATTTGGGCAGAGGAAAAGAATTGCCTAGGATTAAAAAAAAAAAGTAACGGAAAATCATTAAAGTGCATTTCAAATTTCTTTCACAACATCTAACTATTTGAGGTTTTACACTTATTTCCAGACGCTGTTCTGGAAAATCTGCAAGCCAATCTTGTGTTGAATTCAAAATATTCTCACAAATGGAAAAAAAATTAAAAGAAATAAATACCACTGTGAAAAATGCTGTGTATTTCACTTTAAAATAAATGACCTTCACCACTGAAGCTGAGTTTTGCCCAAGCAATTATCAACTTGAAACTCAATAATGCAGTATGAAATAATTTACATGAAAAAACAGAAGCAGAAGGAAGCACTTGTGTTATTTAGTCTGAATTACATACACAAATACCTGCAGCCACTTTCACCTCTGATCCAAATTATGATTACAATTGAGTGCTCCTACATGAGCAGATCCTCAGACCTGCTACTGGAGTTTGCTCTTTTAACACGGAATTTAGCACACAAACTGCTACCCTTGTTTAAAGGTAATACAAGCCATCCAGCTGAAACACTTTTTTCTTTACAATGTGCTTTTGTATTCAGTATGTTTTAATCCCAATCTGAACAAATGTCCTCTAGTTCCAAACATACCACTAACAATTTCTATAAAACAGTGCATCATTCTTGGTACCCCAGACACCCAACTGTCAAGTAAAATCAGTTTCACATGGTAAAAAAAATGCAATAGTGATCCTGAACTTTATTAGGTAAATTTCAAACACAAATCACTATTAAGTGGCTCTGTAAATGTCACTGTATTTTATATACACACACACACACATATACATACACATGCTTACAGAAAGACACCAAGCAGCTAGATTTCAAATTAAATCATTAATTTAAGGACTTAATTTCACTTAGCTGAATGTGGAAAAGATAAAGTCACATTAACAAACAATACTGAACGCCTGCATCTAGGGTGAGAAGCCTCTAACAAAAAAACCTGCTGCCAATGGCGGGGCTCCTGAAGGCAACCTGGAAGCTTAATCTCTAGCAGAGACTGTGCCACCATGTGCAAACACCTGAGTTACTGTACCTTAGAGACTCAGGAAAACAAGTCACAACTACTCGAGGAAGCTATTACATGAATCACAACTGTAATAAACTTGATGCTTCAAGGCTCGGCTTTCTTCAGAGTATAAAACAATGCCAGCAGTAAAAGAGTAGCATGTGAAATGCTGCTTCTGAGAAAATGTATTTCACTAGAAGTATTAATTGATTTTAGTTGTTTATGCCTTATGAGGATATTGAACACAGTGAATACTCAAAATGTAGCAAGAAACTATACACATGCTGATTATAGACCATTCTACAATACCTACATAGAATCACGCAGTTCAAACACAGCATGAATCCATCACCTAACCAGCTTAAAATGTAAACAGACAAGTCCTAAAATAGAATAGTTACAAATAAAGAACTTCAGGTTTTTTTACTCGGATAATACCTTACCTTAAAATTAGAATGAACCCTGTTATTATAGAAGATTCCTAGGGGTGTAAGCTCTGACTTGGTTTCAATGGCTAAACTATGAGAATCTCCTGTAGCAACCCTGTGGAACAAATACCATATCCCAGCATCCTGCAAGTAAGGAGAGAATGACATTACTTATAAGTGTGTCTGATACTACCATCAGTGCTCATGTATCTAATCACAACGTAAGTGTATGCTAAGTGGAACTTGGATATTTTAAGAAAGTGAGTAAGAACACAGCCCAAACCAACCGTGCACAATGAAATACATTTTTCAAAATAAAGTCTCCAAATAACTGCCCAGTGAGAAAGTAGAAGTTTGCAAATAAGGCTATATTCTAGTTAATAATATACACTAAAAAGTGTTTTCCTTCTCAGTGAAGCCATGTAATACCACACATATAAGATCCTCTAATATTTCAAACCTGAAAAGTGTCAGAGTTAATATAATTTTTGCATTTCAGTTATATTTCATCACACACACTGCATTTTCCTTTGATCATGTCATTTACAGTAAAATACTCAAAACCCTTCCTCTCCTCCTTACTCTTACAGTCTGACTAAGGTTTGTTCATCTCTGCTCACATCAGAATTTAATGACACAGCCAAAAAACCCACAAGAGCTTTCAGAAGGGAAAAAAGCACACCAAGAAATCTGGCCAGTTCAGAGCACTGTGCCAATAATATGCAGTAATAATTTCAGCATCTGTTCATTTTCTCCACTTCTTCAACAACCCTCCTCTTAAAGAAGCTGGATTTATCTGCTAAATGATACCCCCAAAAGTTCCCCTTTCAACCACATCGGGGTTCACAAGAGGTGGCACTATGACAGCACCTGCATAGCAGATACCTACAAATGTGAAAAATTTTGCCTGACCACATGCTCTGTGTGTCTGTAAAATAAATAAATAAATAAAAAATCATTGCATAAGGCACATTAAAGGGTTAAACAGTAGCTAAAGAAACACTGCATACTGAGTGTTCCATCTCATGAAAAATAGTCATCATCCTCCTGTTCAAGAAACGTGGATAAAGCCAGTTCACTCTGGCTTAAAAGATTTCATGCATTTCATTCTGAGAACATACTCATTTTCCAAACAGTCCTGGAAATTCTGCTTCTCAGTAACATATTCCCATCCGTAATGATGACACACTTTGACATTTCTGGTGATTAACAATTCCAAAGCAAATGTGGATGTTCCATTAATAAAAATACCAAAATCTTACTTCACATATAATTAAATACAGCTCTCTGCTTGGCAGACTCAAGTAATTTTTAGCCAAAACACATCCTGATGCATGGAAAAAAGTTTAATAAACTTAAAAGCTCCTTAAGCACTTGCAAGCATTCAGAAAAATGAAAAAGGTTTTTCCCCCTTCTCATATACAGCTCAAACAAAAGAAACATCTATTGCTTGATACACCCTTACAAAAGGCTTCATTGTGTAATGAAGGAGGGGGGGGGAATGGAATTACTTTATTTGCTTATTAATTGTTATAGTATATACCAGCAAAAGCTCTACAGTGCAGAGTTTGTATCAACACAGTTGAAGTATTATCCTTCTGAAACATAGTAAGCTGTAGTCCCTTTATACTGATGTGTTCACATGCATGCAAGGGGGGTGTATCAAAGTGGCAAAACTTCATAACATGCACAAATGTTTGCTCTGACCATGCACATTCCAGTAACAGAATGAAGTGTCATTTACTGGGATACACTACAGAGGCAGAAAGAGACCTTGCAGGTTTTAAACACCAGATCAAGGAATCTGTTTCCTTTAACTTAGCCTGCAATGCTAAAACAAGGTAAAGGAGTATTATATAAAGCAGGCAAAATGGAAAGACATTGCATTGGGAAGAGAAGAATTGGTTTGATAACTGTGTCCAGACCCTTCCTAGCAGTAGGCAGTCAGCTAGAAAACTTTGTCAAAAAAAAAAAAGTCAGACCACACAAAAGGCAGAACAAAATTTTCTGATTTTTTTTTATACTCTAGATATTTCAACCCATTTAAATATTTTGAATACTGGTCTATTAATAACAGTTTATTATGTGCCTAAGAATACACTGACACACACTCATATTCTACTTCCAGCACTGGAGCCTTTGCAACAACAACAAAAATCTTTCCTGTTTCCCATTTCCACTGATCTCTTCAGAAAAATCCACTCAAAACCACGCACATCTCAGCCTCTCATCCAATGTAGAACAGACTCCAGCCCCCTCCTCCACAACACGTACTGAGTAGTTCAGCTTTACTTCGCAAGCAGCTGTTTGACAAGAGATTTGCACTAATACAAGGTTCACATAAAGTAAAAAAAAAAAAAATATCAGCAGTAACTGATAGGAAGCAAATGACTAACTACTGACAATAAAAGTGTTTTAGTAGTTTCTTATACAATGAACATTTTTTGTAGTAATTTTTCATTCCTATGACTACAGCTATGAAGACAAATTTTGCAAAGCAGTACACAGGAAACTCATGACAACCTACAGAAAATACAAAAGCTTTAATATGAAATGCACTAGTTCTTTGGAAAAAAAAAGAATTTATTTCTACATACACACATTGTTGTCAGGTCTATTAACTATAAAGAGGAAGAGATCTCCTCTGTTCCAGCCAGAACAAAGATTTTTGGCATCTCTTAAATGCACACCTAGACAAACCCTGCACTTGTAATGCCAACATGCTGCCAAAAGAACATATTCATATATAGCAAAGAAAAAAGTATGTATTTTTGGCAGTGTAAATGTTACAGATTTTACAAATACCAGTGGCATGAATGGTTTGTGTTGAATTACCTCCATACACCTCACCTGTGAACCTGCTGCTGCATTATTTATAAGATGATTGTTGGGATGAGAAATCCAGAATGTCGAAACTGCCCTGAAACATTATTCAGAAAGAAGTTATTATGGAAAAGCTCTAGCACCTACAGAAATATCTCCCCTTCATAACAAGCAAATGAGAAAAAGCTAAATTGATGTCTGAAGTCACTACTTCACATATGAAATAAAAATCACAACCCTCTCCACATTTAGAAGTCAAAAATGCTTCTTTTTTTAGTTCAATGCACAGTATTTTATTTAATGTTGTTCACATACTCCATGCAATGATAAACTGTTTTAATAAGCTTCTACAAAAGATCAGTAGTATGCAGAAAAACTAGCAGTGACAATTTGAGAATGTGCATGCCTTTACAGAGAAGTAAAGATGCGGCCTTAAAAAAAGTACCACAAGAAACAACAATCTTCCTACAAAACAACTTATTTTTTGTCTTTAGTAAAAGACTAAACACTAACTCTTTTTTTTTTTTTAATACCACTACTATGTGAACTACATTTAAGGTGTCTGCATTTATTAAATTATACATAAAAATGTTCCCATCTGTGTACTGTCAAGAGAACATAAGCAGTTTAACTGCTGCAGCTGGTTTGGTTTTACTTTTTCACCATGAAACACTCACATGCAGTCTGTTGCTGGCACTGGGACATAACTTCCATACACTTTATCCCTAATACCAATACACATGCTGCTGTTTCTATCTGTAGGAAGAAGAGTGCCTGGTTTCGTGACTAGCCCAAGGTTGTGGAACAAAGTATTCCTCTGCTCGATGCCATCTTCTGTGAAGAAACAGTGACCTAGTGTGTCATAGCCAATGGTGTCCTTTATCTGCAGAAATACAAGTTCATTATGTCAGTAGCAATAGCATTTACTGAGATTTATTTGACAAGTACAATCTAGTTTTACTGTCTTGGCACAGCTGCAGAGTGAAGCTTCAGTATCAGCAGTTTAGTTGATTCAAGCATACAGTTTTATTTATCCCTTACAAACACACTACTATGTCTGGAGAGCTTAGCTGCCTGGAAGATTCTGCAAAAACAGAATGGTGAGATCTGTTAAAAATAAGTTACTGTTTGCACTTGTTCATTTATTTCTTGCAATGAAAAAACACTGCTAGGCATTAAACTTGAAGAAGGGAGAAGACTGTTTTTGCTCTAAATGCTCTTTATAACATTTATTTCAACATGGTATGTTTTACTCTCTTTGGACCTACCAGCAAGCCATTAGTTCCATGAACAGTCACACATCTGGAATAACAGTGATGAATGGAAAGCCCTTCCAGGTAAGTCTTAAAACTATAACCTCCTTTTTCATCCACATCCCCACAAAGGTGAAAGTGAACAGGGTAACTTCCAATCTGCTGCTGGCCCATTTGCTTCAATTCCACATAGGAGAGATGAACAGATGTAAAGTTCTTCAAAATCTGAAAAATATTATGAGAAGTTCAGAATGATAATGAACTATTTGTTTTTTAACCAATGGAAATCTAAGTTAATATATCATCTATACCAGAGGTACAGAAGTTAGATTTACTGTGTTGGCCTATGGTAACTGTACAAGTTAGAACAATTGTTAATGTTTTGCTCTATATCCTGCCTTACAAAACAGTATCCATAAGTAAGTGTAAAAGCTAAATCTCCATGTAGCTAAACCAAAGCAATTTTCATTAGACACGTTCCCACACTTTACTGTTTGGTCTTTACCAGCTGGCATGTTAAATATTCTTTACATATAACCATGTACTGTCCAAATAAACAGAAGTCACCTACGTCACGGCCCATCTATACTGAAGATGTACCAGTGCAGCCCACCTGGGACAGGCTTAGTTGAATAAAAATCACAGAATAATACAGATTCAAAGTAACCTGTTGAGACAGCTGGTCCAATTGCCAGCTCAGCACAGGGTCAGCTTAAAGACAGCTGCTCAGCATGTTGCCCGAGGAATATCACCAGCCACAGAGATGCTCATGTAATGTCTATTGGTTCTTCCCTTTCATTTTCCTGGCATCTAAGCAGAATTTGCCTTGTTGAAGCTTGGTCCCATTGCCTCTTGTCCTATCACCATGCACATCCAAGAATTGCTCTGGCTTCTCTGAACCCTCCCCAGTGCCTGAAGACAGCAACAAAATCTTGCCTCTTCACCTTCCCCACACCAAACAAGTCATCTTCTCTCAGCTCCTCCTCACTCATCATCACATACTCCCACACACCACCTCCACTGGGCACACCCCAGTGCATTTACATCTTTGCAATGGGAATCCAAAACGGGACACAGCACTCCAGAGGAACTTCTTTATTTAGGAAGATATGAAACTGTCTTCAGAATCATGTAACTTCACAGTAATACTACTTAATACAAAGTAAAAACATCATGGGGCTGTACCAGTATCACACAAAAGCAGAAGCATTTTTTTTCCACCTAACCTGCTATGAAAACGGAAAGCAAGTGCAACACCTAAACTGTGAGGAGCTAAGCTGAGAAAAAAACCTTTTTTGTTATTTCATTAACTTACCTGTACTGTGTATTTATCAAAATAACCATTTTCATTATGTACTTTGTCCTCTAGGGAAATTAGTAATATGAACTTTTTTTTCCCCTCCTCTAATTGCACCCCTAAGATTTGTATGCCTAAAATACAGTGGGATGGCCAAAACCAGGCATCCCTGAGATCTCCAACTCTTAACATTTGAAAGCACCAATGCAGTCACAAAAATACAAACTAACACCTCTCCCCACTGCCACTAAGCCTCCTTTATGCTACTGTCCCAGTGACCAGTAGAAAATCCAGGATGATCAAAACCCCTGAGGCCATTAATATTTGCTAGTGCCTAGGCTCCCTCTGCTTGAGCACGCAAGATTAACATAAGCTGAAAATGGTTTTAGCGCTGAAGTCTAGGTTTGGCAGCAGACACAGCTACTCTGAACAGTCTCCTGGGAACAGTTTAACAACTTTGATGACTCAAAATGTTTGTTTTCTGTTATATCTTCCAGACATCTGAGGGGTCTGCTGTATTTGCGCTATTGTGGCAATCAAGATCACGCTTTGCAAGATTCACAGCTTGTCATTATCTTCTTTCATTACATTATCTTAAACACAAAAGAGTATCTTGAGCCCACCTACTTCTCTTCCACAAAACAAAAGCTGCCACACAGCAGGGAAAGGGCATATATTCTTTCCCACCATTATATTCACTACTGTAAAATTAAAATCTGCATCCAAATATACTAGAAAGAGAGACTTAAACTGTGATCAGCACATAATGAGCACAAATACATTTGCATTTAAAATACAAGGCCTCAAACTTCTGCAGCAGCAGTGAAGAGCTGATACACTGCTGTTCAATCCTTTCTTGTAAAAACGTAAGTGAATACGAGTTTAAATATTAGTTTCTATAATATTACTTTCCCTCAGCTTTCTTTATATTTATGGTAATACAAGAAATTAGAAGCAGTTTCCTCTACATCATCTTAGTGCTTTCAAATTTAAAAAAAAAAAAAAAAAAAAACCACCATGGTCCAGCTCAGTTTCTTTCCTCTCCATGCCTCTCTAGTGCCCATTTTCAGATGAGGCAGATCTCTAGGATTCAATACTTATCACTTGGGAAGGGAGAAAGGCAGTGAAAGGAGGGAAGACAGAGAAAAGGGAGATCAAACTTTATTCTGTAATATTACAGGATACACATACATGGACGTCACTTGTAAGGTTTAATCTCTGCCATACAACATTGCATTGTGTGCTGGATACTTCTATAACATTTCAGGCATCGATATCCCTTCCTCCAATTCTGCAGACTAAGTCTTGATGAGTTAAATCTAATTGCGGGAAAGACAAGAACGAAGTCATTTCCACGCAAAGCAACTGTATGAATTGACATTCTTTAAGTTTTCAAATCCCTCCAAGTTTAGCATTAATCTTTTTGTCCTCAGTATGCTTCTACATGACAGAAAGCTACTTTAAAATGTTTTTCAGACCTTGATATGTCCACCAAATGTATCATAATTGAAGAACTGACACTCCTTTTCACGATAGCAGGTATTTTCTGTCTCCCCCTTGATTAAGATGTTCCTCGTAAGAACTCCGACTTCTGCCCTCATGTCCACTCCATCAATAACTTCTCCTACATGAGGAAACTGAGGATTTTCTGTCCAGTTTTGAAGGGGAGGAGAAAGAAAAAAAAAAGTTTTTATTGATTAAAATCAAAGTCAACTTATTTTATAGAAGCAAACTAATTGTAGCAACAAAACCCATGCATTCTGATACCTTAACATGCTGTAAGCTTTTAGCTTTTCTTATGCCAAGGCACACAAAAAGCAGGCAATTGTTAGATAATAAACATTAACCCAGCTAACACCAAGAAAATTCCCCCCTTGTAGACTGCGGCTGACTCAAGTGATAGTTAAGCATCTTGCAGGATGATGAGTCAAGCATGCTACTCCACGTTTCCTTCTAAAACAAAGTGCTGTCTACATATTTATCATTTTTGTAAGACAACTAGTCCTAAACAAATCCCAACATTTTATTTGCAGGTGCATCTTATTTCAGTCCAATAGTCTGTGAACAGAATGGATAAAGAAGAAAGGAAAGTTTACATTAATCCAATGTATGTAGAAAACTTTTAATGAAACATAGATGCAGATTTGCTTTAAAAGCAAAAAGACGCTGGCTGCTTGATCTGTTCTGAAGAAAAATTAGAACTGAAAATGAGGCCAAAACACTTTTAGAAAATACTGTATTCATCCCCCTCTGAAAGAAAAAAGGATTTCCTTTCCTAACTAAATTTGTTGTTTCCCAGATAGCTATTCTGAAGACGCATAAACTAAAATTAGGGAAAACAAGATACTCTGTTTTTACACAGTTCTTCCAAAGAAACAATCAATTTCTTATTTGTCTGTACAAACTGAGAAAATTATCTGGTCCTGTAAACCTTAAAAAAAAATGTATTAATGCACTTATTTTTTGAAAATATTTTTTCCCCTCTTCCCCCTTCCCCCCAATTTATTGATTCCCTGAATACAGACTATGACTGTCCCTTCAAAGCTTACAAAAGGATACAAGCCTAAACTGGTCATTACCACAATATGAAGCAGAACCAAGACTGGTATTAACTCTGTACCTGCTGTTGAGGATTTAAAAAGACAACAGATATCTGTAAATGGTACTGGGCTCCTCTGCTTAAAGGCTTACTTATAGTTTTTTCCTATATTTGACTAGCATGCACAGATCAAGTGAAGAAGAACAACTAGGCCTCCTATTAAACAATACTTTCTAGTTTTCCTACTACAAGGGGCCAAAACAGCTAAAAACCTAGCAAAAAAATACAAGAAATAATTTCAAAAGATGGTGAGTTCTTCAGCATGTCAAGTTTGCCATTCCACAGAAAATTCATTCTTTGTGGAACAAGTATATAGGGTGGTTTGGGGATTTTTTAAACAGTATCTGTTACTTTGACAAAAGAAACTTGATACTGGGGGTAGGAAAAAACAACAACAAAATGAGCCAGTTCATCTCCTTCAACATCTTTAGAAGATATATATATATATATCTATATAGTTCAGATGGCATTGATTTTCAAAAAAAAAAAAAAAAAAGCCAAGATTCTGTATTCTATGCCATATTGTAAATAAAGATTTTTTTTTAAATCCTTTAAAAAGAGCTGCTTTTTCACAGTACATGATTTCCGAGGTGAAACAGAGCTTGCACATACACTATTCAGTGGTGACAAAAAACTTCTTAAACTTCATACTGCAGCCTTCACATTAAGCTTGCTCTTTGAAATACTGTGCTCAGTAACATACATAACATGAGACATTTAAGAACAAAGCCCAGGAAGTGTCATGCTCAACAGCACTAAGTGCAGCTTCACCCACCTTGGTATTCTCTGATGTATAATAAGGTGAACTGAGATACACTTTTTCCGTAACTGGGACTTCACAATGCAGTAAAACATATCTGACCCACGCTAACGAATGCTGTGGGATGCAAACTGCACTGCAAAGTGGACGTACAAACTGGCAGTCAAGACACGGGGGAACAGGAAAGTTTGAGGGCGTTCACAGAAAACTTCTGAGAACGGAGAAAGAGAAGAGTGGTTTGAAGAAGAGGAAGTCGCATACATAGTACAGAGGTGAATGGCACAAACCCAGATCCTCAAGAGCACCAATCAGCTGCTGCAAACACTGCAAAATAACACTAGTTAGGTTGTGCTACAAACGGACGCTGCAGCCCACCAGAAGGGAGTGAGAGGGGAAGCTCAGGGTCTGAGGCTGATGGACCACCAGGCAGGCAGGTGCTGGCACAGAGCGGCAGAAAGAAAACAGACGCCGGCAGAACCAGGGAGCCAGTCCCACGGGAGGCTCTTGTGAAGTCAAGCAGAATGACTCAGATAATAAAAAAAGGAAATGGACAACAACACGCATGACCATTTTGCGCACATAACGCCCAAAGGAAAAACAGATTGCAACTACTCAGGGATATCCTGTGTGAGCAGATGCTTGAAAGTGCCACTTATTTCATAACCATTTTGCTGGTGGGGGGTGGAGGGGGAACTGAGGAAAAGGGAAAAAAAAAAAAAGAGACAGGTTCAAAGATTGCCATTTTCTTTTTTCATCACACTTTTTTTTTCGTTTCTCCTTTTTTTAATAACAACAGCAAAAGTTATAACGATAACACTTCAAAAGATGGAAAGGGCACTAAAGGAAAAAGAAATGGTAATGACCACAACAGCCATTCAAGCACGTATAAAGAGAACTAGTGAAAAGACAGAAAGGAGCCAAGAAAGAACAAGCATAATCCTCTTGGAAAAAAACAAAAGCATTCAATAAGCCTGGGAAGAAAGGAGAAACGAAAGTCAGGATGGTAAGCTGTGAGGCAGACCTGACATTACACAAAGCAATTTTATAGCAAAGAGAAGCACACATTCCTGTATACGACAACAAAGCAATACAGAGATGGGTGAACAGGCTGTTCTTTACTGCTCCCATGGAAAGGTACTGTCCAGGGTGTACTACTGTGTATACGTATTTCACACAAATTCTTCAAGTGTTGACTGCTCTCATACCTCTGACTTTGACCTGATGCTTGGTACACTCTGGGCAGGGAAGGAGGGTGAATTCCTCTGTCTGATACATTGAATAGTCTGTGCTCGCGACCACAATCCGGTCTCCAGGCTCCCAACTACTAACATCGTCCAGAAGATTCAGTGTGACTCCACCTACTGCTTCTACCTGGAAGCCTGAAATTGGGACACCTAATTTAAACAAAAAAAAAAAAGTAAACACAATATAAGATTATAATCGCCTTTATATGAAACTATCTCCAAGAAGATACAAATAAGAAATGTATGAGATTTCACAAGCTCCAAAGCCCTCTAAAGTACAATTCTGCTCTGAAACTTGCCAGGGTGAGATACCATTACGGCTTGCTTATTTGGTGGATCTCAAATGAAACAAATGGAAAAGATGGAACTAACAGTGACAGGAAAAAAAATTTATGCATTTTTTTTAAAAAAAACCCTAATATCATATGGCAACAATTTGTAGGTTCAGCTACCTCTACTTGTTTCAAGTGACATTTTTCCACCATTTAAAACTCTACAGATGCTATCAAGGACCTGGCAAAACAAAGCAGGGGGACTTTCCTTTTTATTCACAACTAAAAAAACACTTTGGCAGGCTAAACTACACACACATATGCTATTTCACTGCCTTGTGATGGATTTGCACAAGTTCAGCAACTCTTGCTTACTCTTGACCCTAACTCTACAGTACCAGCAAGTAAAAGATTATTTGGGTGGAATTTTTTTTTAAAAATAAGTCTATACACTTTCATGGGCTGTAATGAACCGTAAAGGAGTAGTATCAAATAGCTCAATAAATAAATATCCAACTGCCTTAAAAAAAATTCTTCTGAGGCAAATACAATATCGCTTAGTAATTCTACGAACAGAAAAAGTTGACTGGGCAAAAAAAGCAAAACTCAGATCAAAGATACCTTAAATATAAAAACAAATAAAGGATAAAAGCAAACAAGTGGTAGGTCTTCCAGGCTCTTTATACCACAGATTCAACTTGGTATGAGAAAAGCTGCCTAAAGTTTGGCATCAAACATCAACAGAAGATTGTAACAAGAATAAGACATTTCTCTTAGCTTCTACCAAGCTTTCTTTTTAGGATCATAACCACCATCTTGGATGCTTAGATTTAAAATACACAACTGACAAATTACTAATAGAAAAGGAAAAAGTCTGTTTCAGCCTTTTGTAAGACCCCTTATCTCTGTCTAAATATACTAAAAATGAAAACTCTCAGGGTTATGCTGTTCACATACTGTATACAAACAGACTGAGAAAACAGGATGTACTAGAGAACCGTGTCCTCATACTTCATCCATAGAAAAAACAAAAAAAACTTGGAGCAGCACTCAGAAATCTAATTTGCAACCAACAGTTCTAGTGGAAAAAAAAGCATATACAATATTTTTTACTTCTTCCCCAACTGCACGTTTTACAAAATGCTTCCCTACCATCATTCCATTCACTGTAAGCTCTCACAACAAACTTCTGACCATCCACTGTGAAAAACTCTTTCTGAGCAAGAGCTTTCCCACCAGTGCTGTGATTTTCATAGTTTCTCACTGATTCGTTACAGGAAGAATTTCCACCACCTATGACACCAACAAAAGCCCAGGCTTGCCTGTGAAAAACAAAAGTAAACGTTTAAATACAATGGTCCTTAACGAATTCTTCACAAACAGGTAAAGGACAAGACAAGGAGCACAGAAGTCATAAATAATTCTTTTGCCTGCTCTTCCAAATTAATTGTAAAATGCAGCTTCAAAATGCAGAAGAAAAATGGGCATACCTCATTGAAAAGAAACGTAGTTTAAAATAAGTGGATGTCCTATATACAACCTGGCAAATACAAGACCTCTTAATAGAGAAGACTTTCAGATACATTTTTGGTGCAATATCCAACAAGATACACTTTTTCCAAAGGCAAATCGCAAGAGATGAGCAACAGAAGCGATACAGGATCCTACTTCCAAGCAGCTTTACCGGGGTAGGGGACGACTAGGAGCCAGTGCCGGCATTCCTGCCGCAGCCCGCTGCCGTCACGGCGCTGCGGCAAGCAGCGTCCCAGAGCGGTGGTCAGGAGTCCCAGGAGATCGCGCGTGCATCAGGCCGGGAGGGGTGGACACAGCCGGCAGCAGCCGCTGGTGATCACTGTACTGGATGGGCAATACCTTTTGAATCTTTCAAGATGCTCAGGCCCAGAAAAGGAATGGCGTACCGCTACACAACCTTTGCACGAGGGATCACCAATGTTTTTGAAGGCTGAGACCAAGGATTTTTGCTTTTCCCCCTTGCTAGTGCCATCCCTCAGCTGGACACCTACTTGGCTGAGCACTGGAGTAGAGCAGGGAACTGTCCTGGATGTACTTCCCCCCTTCCTACAGTTCTGCTCAATGCATCCAAGTTTTTGGAAATTAAAAACAAACCACACGCCACAGCAAGCTGCCACCAAGTTCAAAAAACAAGACTATTTTGCTGTCCTGTACTGCTCTGTAATGCCATAATTACGTGTGCAAAGGAAGCAGTCGAGATCATCTATTAAAAAGCCGAACAACTTTGCATCATTAGAGTTGAATCATTCACACCAAATGAAAACGGTGTCAGCTAGCTGGACTGTAGTCTGTTCCTAATGATCGATTCAAAGGCAGATATTAAAACCACCTTCAATCCAGTTGCCTTTATTTCAGTCCCCTCATGATGTTCTTACTGATTGGGATTAAAAGGCCAATTGAAACTGTTTAGTGTTAGTCTGTTCATAGGAATAGTACATAGCGGGCCAGCTTTTCAAGAGCAGCACCAAACAAGCTGAACGTTTCACAGACGAACATTTAAAATAAATATCAAGGTACTTTAATGCATGCTGTTTTGCAGAAAGAGGCAGAAGGGGAGAGGGATGTAACGGAGTTATTCACCCCCGTGCTGAAGTCTCCTTCACTAGCTTTACAGGTTTAACAAAACAACCCTGCTTTTCCTCAGTGAGCCCTCAGGGAGAGCTTCTTGCCTGCCTTCCACAGCAGAACAAGACAATTTTATGTGCTCACAGAGCCCCTACCGACTAACGAAAACAGACAAGAATCAGTTCAGCAGAGAAGGAAGAAAGGCTGCTTCTTCCCAGCCACAAGCTGAAGAAGTTCTTCATTTCAGACAAACCGGCATGGAGGTCATGGGCAGAGACGAACACGAGAAATCCACACCTCCAGGCCAGGCCAATGACCTGAACAACCACCACACAGGCTTCCCTGCTTTCAGGAGGTGGGACCTATTACAGGACATCCAGTTCTCAGCACTGCTGACCAAACTGCTTCAGAGGGAGTGCTGCAAGCACTTGCCATCCCATGACCACATGCTTACACAGCCTCTGACACAAACGTGCTCCTGACGGGAACTGAGGTCAGAACATGCCATCCTGACTGACGCCCCAGCCTGCCCCTGCCAAAGCAGAGGGAGGAAACTAACGGGAATCCAGATGCTGGGGGGATAGCGAGGGGTAAGAATAGAACGGAAAAATCTAAACGACCGATTTCTTGGAAAACAGAAACAGGTTAGGAGACTTGGTATCCCTTTCACTGGTATTGCTAACCCCGTGCAGCACAAAGCCAAGTCCAGAACATGCACTGCAAAAAGTCATTTGCCACTACTAAATGCATGGCTCAGCAGTTTAAGTTTCCTGCTTTAGTAATTCCTATTATACCTCTTCTACTGTCCACCATTTGAACTCTGACCAACTGAAAAGAATGGTCAAAAGATACAGAAACACCTTACAAGTGTACTTCAGTAACAAAATATTTTTATAGGTCAGTTCCCTTGCAAAACCAGTGGAGGGGTAATGTACTTTCATCTCAACAATGCACAGATATGAATAAGACACTACTTGATATACAGGATTAGCATCCCTTCCCTGTACTCAAGTTCCTAGCTTGGCATTCCTTGCTCCTCCAGACAAAGTCATATGCATTAAAAGCCTCACCTAGCAACTGCTTTCTATCTGTGTGTTTGAACGAGAAAAAAAATTCCTCACTGCACCCAGTTTTAACTTCTGTAAAGAACAGTGAAAGAGAGCAATTACAAGTACGTAATAAAGTCTACCACGCTGATACCTGTAACTATCAGTCTCTGCACTATCAAAATACTGCGCACTGAATACTACTACTGCAGTACTATGTACAACACCGAGAATCCTCTGAAGACTTTAAGAACAGACACTGTCAAAGTTTAATGAATTCTCCAAAGGCAGCAGAATCTGTATATAATCTTTACTCAGCACAAAAGGGAAAATAAATTATTTACCTGTAACTCAATCCTCTGACAAACTTACTTCCCAGAAGATTTTGAATAGTTACTCTGGTTTCCTCCAGTAGATTTTTAGCAGCTGAATCTCCTACAGCAATAGCAACAATGCGACCAGGACTTCCATTTTTCAGTAAGTTCTGGAGCTTCAAGCTTTCTTCTGAAAATTCATGTGTATCAAACTTCAGCACTTCCAAAACCTCTGCTGTGTCCTGATCGATCACTCTCACATTTAGTCCTCGGGAAAAATTCTTTTTAAACGTATAATGACCATAGGCCAGCCCTGAGAAATACACAGTCTTTGACAGAAGAGTCCATGATAACTTCTGGTGCCCATGCAACTCCAGCGTTCCTTCAGGGCCCACGCCAATAAATTTTTTGCCAAATTCTGGCATATCAGCACCTTCGTTTGACTTTCCATACAAAATAATAGTTGCTTTGGATTTATAGCGGCATTTCTCTGCTCCAACATGAAGCATTCCACCATCCTTTATCAGGATAAATCGAGTTCTCAAGGTAATATTTTTAGAACCTTCTTTATCATCACCAAAAACAAGTAACCCTAAAGGAAAAAATATATTTCTGTACATCAAAGCAGAATTCAGATAGACTCAAAGACTCAAGTTCTTAAATAAGAACAACAGATGAATTACAGATTTATTTTCCACACCCATTAATTAAGCTGTTACTCTGTCATATATGTTTAAGAATATTTGAGAAAGTAACTCCTACCAACTGTGATTTCTCTTTCTAAGACTGTGCTCGGTTTATTCCTGATTTTTTCTGCCATTGTCAGAAGACAATCAGATCTTATACAAGGAAGGCTACTACACAAGTCTTGTTTTACTATATCCTATAGAAAAATCACATTAATGCTCCACTGAAAAGACTTTGCAGTGTTCATTCATCTTTTTAATGATATTCCCGGCCTGGTAGCAGGCTGAAAAGTAAAAGCAGGGGAACTGGTCAATAAGCTGCAACATAAAATTCCAACACATTTTTCATTCAATCACAGAAGTAAAAACTATGCAGTAAACTGAAGCATGATGTTCATCTTGCCATTTCATACCTCCATCCTGTATAACTATAGAGTGTACTGTAGCGTCTGAGGTCAGACGAAACAAATCCCCTTTTTTGATAAAAACTCTCTTTTCAGGATCTTTTCCAGGGCTCCAGTTTTTAAGACGAGGATTCTGATCGGGACAATTCTCTGCAATACAATGTGAAGTTCAGCTTTTAAAAAAACAAGCGTCATCAATCAAGGCAGCATTAGGATGAACACGAGCAAGGCAGAGTCAGTAACCCACAAAGGATTCCCACCTTCATCTGTAATTACAATACTGCAGCCACTGATTCTACTGTTTGCGTTCATTCAAGCAGCCAAAAAGATACCTGAAAGGTGGCTAAACTCTCAAGGGGAGGAAGGCATTCTTATACTGAATTAAACTAGTGATGACCACAGACTGAACTGTCAACATACACTGTTGACAATACATACTTTCAAACCGCATCTGATTTTTTTGAGATTTTCTGTATCAACTGCAGTAGATGAGGAAAGGTAAGTGGGAAGCACTCGGATCCATAGCAGTCACACCGAGCACTGGATGTCCTAGGCCAGCTACCCAGGCCAACTAATGTGGTTGTAAAGCATCTAAATATCTCACTGCCCTCAAGGTCTCTCCCTGGGTGAGAAAGGCTGATTCTTTCTTGCTTTTAAGCATTCAAATCACTTCTTTCAGTGTAGGTTTGAAGGTAAGGAATAAAGAGGGACAAGACATCCTTAGAATATCTAGTATAAAGCCTTACTGGTTAGAGCAGTTTCCTGGGAGACAAGACATCTGGGTCTAAGCTCACAGTTTGTACTCCTTAGAAAGTCAGCTTATATATCAGGCTACAAACCACGCAAGAGCAGAGACAGATGCAATCCTTGCTGAAACCCTGCTGAAGGTCAGGCTCTACACAGGCAATAACACCATACTACAAGGCCAGAAAAGGAGAAACACCAGCAAGAAGTGACAAGGTTGTGTGATTCCAGATGAAGTTACAGCAATGTAGTATTTACAACACACACATCTTCAGCACATCAAGCAGCTGAGTAATGCAGCAGCATACACATGCTACAAAAACAGAAAAGGGAAGTATATTCCTTGGATTTTCTTACCAAAAGAAAAGTCAGACTGAAAATATTTTTCTTAAGCAAAAGACAACCAGAAAGATGCCAAAATAAACAGGTTAGCAGCCCAACTGAGAGTAACAGTCCAAATAGCCTTTTCACATCTTATCTTCTGGAGAAAAACACCCACACATCTGCAATGCAACTTTGGGGCTAAAAAGCTATTAGCAATAACCCATTCTTGCAAAACCTAAAGAAAGTAAAACCTATCCAGAAGTTTAACACAAGCCAGCCTTAGTTTTGCTGACAGAAATGTTTTTCCTTTGGTGTTACTCTCTACAATTCAAATCCTTTCCAACTCAGGAAACCCACATAAACCAAGATTTGACTACCAGTGGGAAAAAAATAGCAGAACTGCATAAGGGCAAAAGGCATCCAAGTAGTAATATAAAAATGAAAACTAAAGAAAATATTTTGGAGGGATCCTAAGAAGAGAGCATTTAGAAAATGAAATTCAACACCTGAGGGAAAGCCAAAAAGCAAGAAGCATTGCGATCATCAAGACTGCTGAGCACTCACCAGATAAATGCAAGCCTATTGCCTGACTCATGCAGAGTCACTAAACCCCTTCCTGCAGACACCACACACACACAAGCACTGTGTGAAGAAACACATATTTCCTGGCTGGTAGCAAAGGGCAATGTGAGGAAATCATGAGTCAGCAACCTGATGATTTCTGCTTAGCATGATTTACAGAAGAGAAGATCTAATAACTGTAAGCTTTAATGTTGAGTCAGAAAGAAGAGGGATAGCACAATAACTAAAAAAAAAAAAAAAATTAAATCTATTGTACATTACAATCCAGCAAGGAAGCCATCAGCATCAGAAGCAGACACTCCTGTGTTGCAATCATGCTTCGGAAGCACAGTGAATCAACTTTTTGGCGAGCAGATCAGATGTGCCCAGCAAAAGTATTTTGAAATTCTCCCTTAGCAATTGCAGTGGGGTGCAGGGAAACATCAAATTTAGTACTTCACCATATGTTACCTCCAAAATTACTGATTAGATTTTACAGACCAGTCATTGCCTCTACAGTTAAGGTTAAATGAAAACAGAAGCATAGACCAGAAAATGTTAGGTAGTTATGGCCGTGCCAAATTTAACCACTCATGTTGAAAATTTTTCAAGTCAAGCCTCTGCTTCAGAGCATTTTTATAAAAATGGGTCAGCTCTCCTTCAGGTTTAGTTGCTTCTAATTGACAAGGGGAGAGGAAGTGATGTTTTTGCAAATGGTGGTGTGTGGGGGGAACCACCTCACAAAAAACCACCCTGCCAAAAAAACCCAAATTCTAGAACCTTCCATGTGCTGGAGCAAGGATATGAAATTTGGCAGGAGAAAAGGCAGGAAACAGTTCTCAGTATGTAGTTAAATACTTGCTTTTTACCTGCTTAGCCACCAAGTCTAGAGTTTTTTAAGGCCTCTGGGAAAAAGTTATCAGTGTTATATCATGCTCAGCAGAAGTTTATCACAGTTTGGCAGCTAAATTTTCCGAGGATCCTGTTTACCCTGGGCAAGCTCCAGCCAAGAGCTGCAAAGGCCAAGCAGAACTTTTCCCTGAAAGCCTCCCCAGCTTGTCATCCTGTCCCTGCAGCACAAGCCCCTGGAAATGGGGAAGGAAATCACATTTCCAGTGCTCTCCCTGCTCTCCAGTGTTCAGGACTCCTTAGAAAAAAAGATGATGACAGGAAGATAAAAGCAAGGAGGAAAAAAGAAACCAGCTGACAGGCAGGAACAGAAATGCAGACAAGTATCATTTTCCCTTTGGGGAAGGTATGCTGGAGGTTTAGGATTTACACACAATTACTACTAAGTCTCGCATTCCCTTCACTGCCTTTTACACAGCCATTACAAGTACTGACAATACGGATTTCCAATTAGCCCTTAAGAAGAACACACCTAGCTGGAACTGGTGTCCTTGGCCACAGTACTGCATGTGCTACGTTGGAGCTGAGCATATTAACCTTTCACCCTGTCAGGAAACTTCTGGGGAGCTGCTGCAACAACACTGTAAGATTAAAATTTCGGCCAGGCTTTCCTTGGTGTCTGTAGGAGTTTCTCTTGTGTCAGGGTGTATTGGGTTTGTGTGGCGGGGTTTTGGTAGCAGGGGAGGGGCTGCAGGGGTGGCTCCTGTGAGAAGCTGCTGGAAGCTTCCCCGGCTCCAAGTCGGACCCGCCGCTGGCCCAGGCCGAGCCCATCAGTGGCGGTGGTAGCGCCTCTGGGAGAACAGGTTTGAGACGGGGAACCTGCAGTGAGTGGGGGGATCGGAATGTGAGAGGAAGGAACCCCTCTGCAGACACCGAGGTCAGTGCGGAAGGAGGGGAGGAGGAGCGGGGGAGGAGGGGATGCCCCTGCAGCCCGTGGGGGGATGGCCGGCTGTTTGCCCCCGGCCACGGGGGGGAGCGCGGGAGCGGAGGCCCACCTGCAGCCCGGGGAGAAAGGAGCCCACGCAGGAGCGGGGGGATGCCCCCCAAGATGGCCATGACTCCGTGGGAAAGCCCGCGCTGGAGCAGTCTGCCTGAAGGACTGCAGCCTATGGGAAGGACTCAATGTTGGAGAAGTTTGTGAAGGACTGTCTCCTATGGGAAGGGACCCACACTGGAGCAGGGGAAGAGTGAGGAGTCCTGCCCCTGAGGAGGAAGGAGCGGCAGAGACAAGGTGTGATGAACTGACCCCAGCCCCCATTCCCTGTCCCCCTGCGCTGCTGCAGGGGAGGAGGGAGAGAAAACAGGGAGTGAAGCTGAGCTGGGAAGGAAGGAGAGGTGGGGGAAGGTGTTTTAAGATTTGGTTTAATTCTCATTATCCTTCTTTTGATTTGATTGGTAGTAAGTTAAATTGATTTTGTTTTTTCCCCAAGTTGAGCCTGTCTTTTGCCTGTGACCATAAGTGGTGAGTGATCCCTCCCTGTCCTTGTGCCAACTCACGAGCTGTTCTTTATATTTTCTCCTTCCCAACCCACCAGGGGGGAGGAGGGAGTGAGCAAGCAGCCTTGTGGTGTTTTGTTGCCAGCTGGGCTTAAACCACCACAGGGGGTTTCCAAAGGATTCTATGGGTGCATGTTCGGTTTTTTTAAAGGATAATGGAAGGGAACTTCAGAAAGACACAATGCAACAATTAGTACTGAAAACTGGCCTGGACTTCCATCAAGAAGTAGTGGGATGTTGCAGGAAAGCAGTCACGACCTTAGGTTACTCCTTAGCCCTTATGTAAGTCATTACTGTAGACAAAAAAAAAGCCTGTCTACTAAATCACAGCAACTCTTCCTGCAACATCCTCAGTATCCCCGGTGATCGATCAACCACATGCTGACCATGCATTCGGTGCAATAAATCCGCAAAACTCAATGCCTCTGGAATGAACTACGGCAGATGAAGCAAAACCATTCCAAAACCACTTAACATTTTTAAAAAAGGCAAGCCATCTCCTTCACATTACTGGCTTTTAAAGTATAAAGGGACTATTATTTTATGTAATCCACAGCACACGATAACACCATACTTCTACTAAAACCATCATCAAAATCTACAAGTTTTAGTTAATTAAAAGTTAAAATCTTGGTATCAAAGCAGAAAGGTTTTTCGCCTCTGCAAAGTACTTCTCAGAGTCAACTGCCTAAGTCACCTGTCAGCCTTCTCTTGAACTTGGCTGTAACCAAAGTACTTACTGCAGATATGTACCCATTACCAGTGATCTGGATCACAACACAGCAGTAACTTTCCATTTACTACTCCCTCAGGTTTTTTTGTTCATTTGTTTTCCTTCATTATTATTAGGAAAACTCAGTGGCATCACCCAAGAAGAGATCTCAGCAAGCCACCACCAAGAGTGCTCCGGTCAGATGTGTGCGTTCATTTTGCACTGTCATCTGAAATCTTCAGTTGATTATCTAGTTTATTTAGCCTGTGTTGCACTGACTTTGGAAACTGAATCTTTTGAGTTACTGCCAAAAGCCACCGAGGAGTCTAAGTCTGCTGTGTTACAATAGCCAACAGTTTCAATTCAAAACCCTCTTTAGCTTTTAGAAACCTGATTTCTGCCTCAAAAAAAACCCCAAACTAAAACAAAAAACAAACCCATGCTCCAAACTATACTAACAACCTTTAGCAACTGTACCTTACAGCAACTCCTAGCAGTATTTGGCCAGAGCGATGTATACTTAGCAATCAGCAGTTAATCACATCACCTGTTCATGCTTTGTAACCACAGACTCATTTGAGACATTTTCCAAATTCCATGAAAGTTGCCCAGTTTTCTAAGATGAGCTAAAAAAAAAAATCAGCGCTAATAGATTGAAAAGGTCCCTGCCCAATTTGTGTATAAACAAAGCACACATACTGTTGGTATAAATTCTTGCAAATTTTAAAATTATTTTACTTGAACATTCTTCTACTACCTTCCTTAGTTACTGCTTAAACAGACAGGATTTAATTTTGTCTGCAATTTGTGAACATACCAGACAGCTTCTTCTGCAGGCAAAAATAATTACACTTATACAACATTCATGCTTCTTGCCCCCTCACCAGTAGTCTTTATTTACTGCTATGCCTTTTTGCTTCATGTAAGTAAATCAAATCATTCACAGTAAAAACATACAAATGACACTGATAACAGAAAAAAGAGCTGATCTTAGTGTCCACACACTGCTTCCCTCCATGTTAAAACTGCAGTAAGCGTTCTATTTTTGCATTTAACTTTTAACACTAATCCTGATGCTGAATTATTCAGTTGGGTTCCCAGGGACCGTAACTTCTAGGATGATCTTGTTTGCAAAAGAACTTACCATCTGGAGCATATTTTGAAGCTATTCCCAGAAAAATCCCCAGTGCAACAAAAAGTGAAAGGCTAGAAATGGCAAAGCAAATGAGAGTATTTTTGTGCCTGTTGGCTTCTGCCTGGCGGCGGTGCTGATCCACTGGTAAGGATGGGAGTCTTGTCCGGGCTTCTTGTCTCGCAGAGGTAAATTCAGCTGCAGCATGGCTCTGCGAAGGTGGCGGGGGACGGAGAGGGGCAATTCTCCCCGGGATGTACCCAGAAGACCTGTGACTGCTCCCATTCTGAGGCTGCAGGAAAGCAGGGGAGCTCCCCCTGGCATCAGTGTCTTGCATGTTATAAAGTCACTGGAACACGGACACAGACAGGGAAAAAATAACAGGCTTTCAGAATACAGAGTACAATACATAAAAGAAAAAAAAGAAACAAACAAACGAAAATGCAATTTTAAGCCACATGCCTTAAGAAGAACAGCCACTGAAACTGTGGCTATGTACAAAGTATCAGTCACTCAGTTGCTACTGGTCATTTGCCATGGTGTAACAGCTTGAAACAATACTATATATGTATCTTCAACAAAATTAAACTTAAAAGCATCTGGTATGGGAACACAGTACAGCACAGACTATTTCTTTGTAGTTCCACTAGGTATTTTTCACAGAGTGTTTTCACAGTTAACTTCTATTATGTGATTAAGAAACGAGCTGAACAATGAGAAAGCTAGCAACCCCTTCTTCCCCACAGTTATGCAAAGAATGCCCAAATGTATTTCTTCTGCACTGCAGAGGCTGAACAAACTCCTCATTGTTTTCCTATATGGAAAAGAAGCTGAAAGAGACAAGCCTTCCCTCCCACACTGGAAGCAGTAAAAAGCATTTAAATTTAATATGTAAACTACCAAACACTACTTTATTTACATTCATGCTGATGCAATTTAGTCAACACTTTTAATTAGCTGAACCCACAAACTCTTAATTTACTCACAGCAAGATTTGGTTGCTAGTAAAGATGCATCAGGAATGGTCCTGTAAGAAAGTCATCTGTATCTTGTTCAGCAAACCTCATGTTTTTTCTTGTTGCTGAGATGCCTGTGTTTGGACACAAAGCCTGGAAGCAACATGACTGCTCCAGATCTCTGCACCTATCACCCAGAAGCGAGCGCTACTTTTATTTCAGTTATTAGTATTGTTTCCACCTTTTTCTGAAGCAACCAATGAGAAAAGCTTACCAAAAACATTACTGCCTGTCCTGTCCTCACCAACAGTTCTAACCCACCATGCTTTTCTGGTTTCCTTTAAGAGACACAAAACTGCATTTGACCATTTTCTTAGGCTTTCTGGTCAACTGTGTTGTATCATATGGAGTATTCACCAAGCTGGCATAATTTTATTTAATTTTTTTATTAAAATTTCTTTGGGATGGATTTTTTGAGAAGGCTGCTCAAGTTTCAGTTAACTGAAACCTAACTTTCTAAACTAAATCCTGAAGGGGATTTAGGCAGAAGTCATGTATATTCAATAGCAAAATGAATTACAAAAATAAAAAACGACCAATAACAGAAAAGCATAAAGATCCTCTTTCTCATCCATTAACAAAGGGAAGTCTGAGCTACGCTCTGAAGTGCCAGGCACACTGGTGAAGGAGAAACGTGACAACTGTAATCTTATTCTGAGAAGTAGCAAAGGAGCCTTTTGTCTCGCACACTGCAAAATCTGATACTCCACTGTTTCAAGGCAAAAGAGTTGCTATTATTGAACAGGCTGGATTACCCTTTCATGGGAGACAATGCATCTCCAGATGTACGCACAATGACGATAAAGGCACTGAAATATTAACTGGAGTAGCCATCCCAGAGTGCAAAAATTATGCCAAGTCCTCCAGCAGTGTTTCTCGCACCTGTTCGTTGTAGCAAACTGATTTTCACCATCCTCCTTTCTGTTCTTTGAAAAACTATTTCCCAAATCTAATCCTCTGCTCTCAGACTTAACTGCCCAATGTGTTATGAGCACTGTGCAACAGCTTGCTTTCACCACATGTGCTTTTACACTCAACTAGTCATCTTTCAGCAGTGAAAACTCAAATAATTTCTATGTTTTAGAAGTGGTGTTAAAAGCTGAGTAGAGAAGCTTTTCAACTAATTCAAACGCAGTATTTATGTCTAGTTGAAACAAATATTTCAGTATCTTTCTGACTGAAAATTCAAAGAAATCTGATCCAGCATTGACTTTTTTTTATGGTTTGGACCCCCAACTCCTTAAACTTGGTTAAAAAGTTTTTAGATACGGCATTTATCTATCACACTGACAAAATGACTACAGAGTGTTCATTATAATGTGATACGAAGAGTTAGTAAGTTTGTTAATTGCTCAGCTACATCAACTAAATCCACAATGGTTAAGCAAAAGTTAACTTACTTTTACAAAATAATTTTACCACAATTTTGCCTACTAAGGCCTCTTAAAGTACTGTTAGATCTTTAAAGAAAAAAGTCATTCATTACAACAGACATCGAAAACACTTGTGTCATATTTCAAGCATATTTTGTTTTGTACGAAGCATTGTTTGCAAGCCTCATTTTGCAAACTGTAGAAGTTTTCCAACTGTCCCACTCAAGCACAAACACAAGTCACCCCAAGGACAGGTGGAAAAGAGACTGCAGAATCACTGTCTTACCCATTACAAAATAAAAATAATGAAACAAAGCCATAAGGAGATACTTAGCACATTCAAAAGATTTACTATATAGTTTTCCATTACAACAGGAGTAACAATTTCAATACTTCCTTCCCTCTTCCTGTGTTATTTGAAATTCTCTGGCTGAAAGAAGGATCTTTTCTATCCTGTAGAACAACTACTGGTTTTTCTTTAAAATTAAGACACATTGCTAATCTGATTGAAATTATTGACTTATTTCCACTCTGTGTAAGTCTGCAGATAGCATCATGCAAAAAATGCAAGTGTAGTAACTGGCTATATGGCCAGTTATGCCCTAGAGAGTGTGGTTATTTGGTTGCACAAATATAGTTCGAGTAACATGCAGGAGGTGGGGGGGTGGGGGTGGAAATCTGTTTAACTCTTTAAATACCACATTTCCTTGTAAGTTCCCATGCACCTTAATTTTTCCATGTAACGCTTTTTCTTTCTCCACCCAAGGTTTGCCATTTCCCTTTGACCTGTGCCTATTCTGTGTTCCTTTAAAAAGGCAAAAAAGCTGAGATCAAAGGCCCCAAGAGAACATTTGCAGTTAAAAACACCAGAGAAGACTGGCTCCAGTCACCAGGATCTCCTAAACCCACAGAAGTATGAGGTCTCCTAAAAGAGCTCATGATCTGGGCATCTCCTCCTCCTGATGGTGCAGTGCTAGACAAGAACACCACCACTTTTACAATTGTACTTTACTTCACAGATTTCTTCAGAGTGATTTCAGTAAAAGTCAAGTTCTTGCACAATATACAACCAATTACCTTACCTAACAGTCATGCAGCATTTAATCTGTACAAATCTGTTATTTACCATGTCATTCAGGCAGGCTGCTATGTGAGTATTCCCTAATTTCTCACCCTTCAGCCTTCAACAGGATATTATGCAGTATTTTCAAATCCATTATTCACCACAGCTTTTAGTCAGGGCCACATGTAAGTATGTGCTTCCAGCTCACCAGAACCAGAGATGCTTCCAACACACGGATTCAGCTAGAGCACCTCAGATGCTTCAGCCCACTATGTACTTGTTACCACCTGTCTGCTGGAAGGCTACACTATTTGCATCTTACTCTTTTGCAAGAGCAGGGCTACTCCACACAATTCAGATTTCTGCTTATGCACACCTTCCCGCAACATAAGCAAGCAAGTACTTCTCATACTCATCACATCAGCCAACTCAGCTTAAACCACCTTAAAAAAACCAAAGTTTATTTTGCACAGCATCTAAGTAAAAACAGTGATTACCTGCAAGTCTGCCTCTGCCAACAGAGCATCTGAGCTGTGTGGACAGCAAAACCCAGCAGGCAGACAGCAATGAGCCACTAACAAGCTGCAACATCTCCAGTCTCCTCACGTGCTCCTTCGTCACTTTTAACTTGTGCCACTGCTACCCACTCATACAAGCCCACATTGTTCCACACTGGCAGAAACTAAAAACACATATGCACTGTACAACCAAGGGATAACATCTGAACCTCCTGAGATGCAAGCGTGTGCTCATAAGCAAGTGGCATGCTTATCTGTTACTCCGTTTGGGGCTGGTTTCCTGGAAAGGAATTGGATTCTTTCATGAGGCAATTCAAAACATTACCTGACACCACCCAAAACATGAGAAATATACCAAGATCTTTCACATTTTTCCCCTGTCAAATGCTTAGTATAACAAAACATGTCAAATGCACCAGAAAACTCCCACACCCTTGCACCTTCTCAAAATTTTGTAAGCAAAGTACGCTTACTTCCATACAGTACAAAGAAATTAATGCTTCCCTTAAAGCATATTTTAAGGATGCATAGTTCAGAGGTCTTAAAAATAAAACAAGAGATACTAGAAGAAATCCTACTTCTGTTGCTCTGGGTTATTATCAAACACCACCAGCTGTAGTGCTGACCTATTACCACACCATTTAATCTCAGAGTACATAATTTCCAGCAAGGAAAAGACTGAGGAAGGGTGGGGGAAAACCACACACATCAAGAAAAATATTTCCCCATGTAATACAGCACCACATTGGCTACTGCTGCTTTCCTGGCACAGGCACTTGTCTGGTATGAGATCAAAGGGCAGTGAGAAATCCAAAAGAGAAAGGAAAGGGACAAGAAGTCAGTATTAAAAAATTCCTAAGTAGCTACAGTTACTGAGCAGAAAGTAGACATGCACACCTTCACAAGCCTCCAAGCTGGTCAACTACAGTGGAGATACTAACTTCAGGACAATGTTTAAAGTGCCTTAGAAGTCCCCAGTTCAACAAATCTTAACCTCACCATTAAGAAAATTAATGGTTCCCAGTGGACACATGGGGTGCCCACATGCTTTGCTGTCTGGTTCTGCATTTTCTTCCACTGCCTTGTTTTGAAATTATACCTATTCGCTATGATAATAGACAGCATGTTCGTAGGAACCTACTTTTCCACCCGCATGTGCAAAAGTTGGAAAGAATATGTGCACAGTAAAACACATTAACACAGTTAAATAACTGTTGGAAATCACAACAATGTTTATAACAGCCTAAAAAATCCCAGGTGACTTAAACAAAGTGTAAAAACTCTAGACATCTTCCATCACATACGCTGCTTGGTGCATGCCACCACCTTGCCCAGCAGTTTCAGAAGAAAATCAGAGGACAAACAGCAACAGTCAGTGAGAGAGATACAAACACAGTGAGAATTATATAACTTATTTTGGACAAAGCTTTATTGCACCATATTTTCTGAATTTCCTGTGTAGCAACTATTAATTTTTACTGAATTTTTTGGCACAGAAAAAGCATGAAATTGCATGATACACAACCAGTGGAAACTACTTGAGCTGAGGACCACATTTCCTAAAACAAGTCTTTGCAAAGTACCACAGATCAAGAGACCAAAGTGCAAGCATGCATAATATTTACAGTATAAAACAGGGTCTGTAGATAGAAGTAATCTTCATCAGCTGGTCTAATGAAATCTTTTGAGCACACAAGTCTCTCTCCAGGTCAGAAGCAAATTTCAAACCTATATAGAAGTAGGGGAAGTTTAATTACGTATGTTTAGGCGATATACGAAACAATATAGTTATTATCTATGGATTAGAAAGGACACTGGAGTGGGAGGGGAAAGGATGGCGAGAAGATTGCTTCCCAAGAGAAGGAGACGGGTAACTTGTAGTCTGTGTGATATAAGTTTGTCTGTGGGAAAAAGTATGAAATAACAGCACGTCAAGCAAACCCACTCTCAGGTTCATGGCTTACAGCATACTGGAGAGCCATGAATTTAGTTCCTAGTCTCTTCTGAAGGCATTTGGTAGATCTCCATTAAGGATGAGGCTGAAAGATCACAGGCAAAGTGGAATTTTGTACAAGGAACACATTTCCCCCCTCCAATGACAACTGGGCTTTTGTCCTTCACCCACAGTTTGTGTGAATGAACTCTGCAGTGGTCCCTTGGTTTCACTTACATAATTGTCAGGAAAGCATTTGATGCAGCAGACAAAAAAATCCAACTTTTCAGAAAGTTCATGTACAAAATTTAGGTACTTTCATAGTTCTTCTGCAGAGATGCAGCTTACTGCAGAAACTGCAGGGACACGTTGGTCTTTTCCAATTCCTGGACACCAAACATTATCCTGCAAACATTCAAGTGTTCTGAACTGACCTCAAGACACTTCTATTTTCAGTCTGCTCCAACATGTTTGTAACATCTTTGGATCTTGCCCATTGAAACAAAGAAACATAAGCCAGAAGCCATAGCATCCAACTGTTGTCTGTGTATCTACAATGATGCCTGACACTTTCCGTGACTTCAAATTTTTTCCCCTTTGTTTCTTTTTGACACAGTTATTCTTTATAAGTCACTTAAGAAATTGGGGAACTCTATTCTGGTTTTCATTCATTGTTAAAACAATAGCATGTTCTGCTTGAGGAAATTATTCAGACACCATTTGTTTCTTTGCATACAAGTGAACTGACCAATGACTTAAGTACAGAGGATCCAAGAGAGCACACCAGGAAATGCAGCACATGTGCTGAAATAGGCAACACAAATGGAATAATTTTTACTGTTTCTCTCATTTTCAGAAACGAAAGATTTAATAACTTGCATAAGAGATCAAGAGTGGAAACTTGCATTTTCATCACGCATCTGCCATTAGTTTGCTGCATGAGTCACAGCTTGTTTGGGCCCCAAGCCTGTAACATGAGAAAAAAAATGGTCACTAGCCTCACAGGGACATTGTGAGGGTTAGTTTACAGAACACTTTGGTCTCCCTCAGCTCAGCGGTGCATCTGAGTACAAGCCTACTTTTAAGCAAATAAATAGCTCTGTTTAAGTCAACAGCTTCCACGTGAAAATAACGGATTTGCAGCATTCATCTTAGAGAAGCTGAAGAAGATGGTAGGGAAAAAAAAAACTAAAAACAGGAAAAAAGTTTTTTTAAACTACTTCTCATACTGATGATAAGAAGCAGTGGTACCTACAGATGCAGTCCCTAGAAGAACACAAATCCCATCCAAAACAGCTACAGCTTAGGACTCACTGAAGAAAAATTCTCTATGTAATGGTAACACACTTTGGAGAAGTGAAGTTCAGTTCTGGCACTACCTTGAATCACTGATGAAACAGAGATCTGGCCTGCAATCCATTCAGGAGAAGGAAGGTGAGATTAGATACCTCTTTTCTTCTTACTAAATTAGAAGAGATCCCATAGATTATAAGCATATATGACAGTACAGAATGTAACAGGCAGTGGGCAAGAGTCAGATGCCATATTTAGCTTTAGTCAACAGGCATAAGCATAAATACTCCAAGAAACCCCTGAGTGTATTGATAGAATCACATAATAATCAGTAGTTTGTCATATTTAAATTATATTTAAAGCACAAATCAGTAGCATAACATACTCTCTTCCATATCAGTATATGCATTTCTTTCTTCTTCATCCTGGTTCTTTTTACCTATCCTGGTTTTCCTCTCAGGTAAAGCCCTCAAATCCTTATAACTTTTTTCAGTCCCACTCAAATTTCAGTAAATAATATGCCACCCTTTATTCTGCTTACTTGAAGGATTGTCTCTACAGTTTTTAGCTGTCAATCAGCCATGAAGCAAGCAATGCTGCCTGAGAAGCTGAGTTGCTAGCTGCACACCCACATTCTTTTAGAGTTGTCTTTCATTTGCATGAGCCCAGTTAAATGAGTTTGCATTAAAAGATAATTAAGCTAAGGGCTCCAAATCACATCCACTGAGCAAACAGCTGTGACATCAGCGACTCTTAGGTGTTTGAACCCCTAAAGGATTCTTCATCCTGGATAAGGATGACTAAGAGAGAGGATATATGACACAGGTCCATACAGTCAGAAGTAGCGCTGAGAATGCAATGACTGTTCATGTCTCTTCCAAGGGGAAAAAAAAAAAAAAGGCAGACATAAAGAGGTTTCTGAACCTGACTCAGTGCTGGATGCTATGGACTTCAAGAGTTTATGTAGGTTCAAACAGCAACAAGGACACAGAACAGAAGTCAGTAGAGGATTGTTGCATAAATAATACTGCCTCGAGCTTAGGAAGTCCTTGAACTGTAGGCTGTTGGAGGCTGGAAGCAGAAGTATCATTATGTAGTAACTTTACCAGACATCTATTACTCATCGCTGTCAGACACTGGGTAATTGTCTGGATGGACAGTTTGTCTGATAGGATGTGGCCATTCCTCTACTGTGCTTTAAGATCTCTTTTAGCTGTTGTCTTCTGCTGCCACTTTTCCAAAAATCACCGCCTCCTTTAAGGGCCAAATCCCCCCTCAGCTCAGCCACTGCAATTGTCTGTTGACATTATCAGCACAAAATACACCTCTACCTGATGGCCTAAATTAACGTGCTGGACCAACACACAGTAGCTGAAACATAGGAGTAGTTTTCATTTTGCTGTAGGATCGGTAGCCTCCAGCAGAATGGTAGGGCGCATACCAGCAAAAACAGTGAGAGCAGAAAGCCTTAAAAGTAAGAGTCTTGTGAAAAGTTTCTATAGCTAACGCAGGATAACTTGACTGTATGAATGCCAACATCCCCAATGGCTCTAAGGTATCACAGGAATCACAGAACGATGCAAGTCTAAAGCCTGATGAATAACATACAGTGATTTAACTTACATGGCATAAAACTCTTGCACAATTTTAGAAAAGAAAAAACCATCTTCCATCATTTCCCTTTTATAAAAATCACAAACAGCATATTTGGGATATCTCAAAACAGAAGCAAGTCTTCAAAAAGCAAAACAAAACCATCTAATCCACCATTAAGTAATGCATTCTGCCGAGCTAGTGGCTCCATTCATATTTTGGATTACTGTGGTAAATTCCTTTCTAGGAAACTCCAAGAACTTTGCACCCAACAGCCAAGCCCTGCAATACCCTGCCAGGTATAGCTAGTCATTTTGCATGACTGCACTACTCTTCTGTGTTGTTACGTGGGGTTTTTTTTCCCCTTCTCCTTAATCCCATGCACCAAAAAGATAGAAAAGCTACTAGTACATTCTCTTTTGTTAACCTACTTCACAACAAAGGAATAAAATGAGTTACATGTTCTAAAGTATGCACTCTTTAACGTCTTCAGTATTTCCTTTCCATATTGGCAAATACATCACTTCTCTCCCTCACATCTTTCTTCAAGGTATGTAGTTTTCTACTCCCTTACCACTTCCTTTCTCAGTATTACTATTCCAAGAAAATATTTCTGTACGTTTCTACACCCACATCTACAAACAATTCACTCCCATTTGTCTTGCCAAAGACATCTCCGTTAAATCAGTAGTTAAATATTTTTTAGTTAAAATAAGCTGAGAATGGATCAAGTCTAATCATGATTGGATTCCAAACAAGAAAGTGTAATTTACAATACAGATTTTAATCACGTTTTGATGTATACTTTAGGTGATTTTATAGAACTGCCTTGCTAATGCAAAGAATGAACTTTACCGGTATACTTCAGACTATGCTTCTACAGAAAGTGAGATTTACTAGACTATATTTTCCCCACTAATTTCCATCAGCAGTGTTTAAATCACTGGTGCAAGCACGCAGAAGGTGAAGAACAGAGCCACCGCAAGCACTGTGGAACAAGCTTCCTTGCAGAGATGCATGATGTGGCCCGTCAGCTGAGGAGCACCTTCAGCTGCGGGTGGGGGTAACAGGGGTGTTCCTCTACAGCTGTGAGCCTGTAGTGTAGCATCAGGCACCAGCAAAGACTGGGGAACAGGTTCCCCCTCCTCCCCAGCTCCTATGCAAGGCAGAACAAAGAGGATGCGGAGCTCTGACTCTAGCATAGAGGCAGGTCAGTGCCTTCCCAGGGGGAAAGAAGCAAAGGGCTACCTCATACTCAACAGGTAACATGAACATAAATGAGTCACTGAGTAACACCGTTGACATTTCTAACACCCATCTTTCTTTCCTCACATGGAGGAAAAATAACAACCTGCAGAACACTGCTCGTTTTCTGCAAACAAGACTTCCACAGCAAGAAGCTGAACTGGCTTACTTGAAAACACACAAAAATAGCATGCTAAAACTGTTTATTAAAGATTTTTCTGCATGTACTGGACACATGATAAAGGAAGTTAATGACTGTGCTTGGTATTAAAAGCAAATTAGTAAATTATCTGTAATTAAACAATGTTACTAGTCCAGATTGTCCGAGGTATGTAGGCATCTATTTGGCAATAAGAATGTTGTTTTCAAGTATTTAAATCAGACTGAAAAGCACCTGTCCCACTGCACCCTATCATAACTCAAGGAAATAAAATTCCCTAACCTCCCTTCAAGTCCAAGTTATTCAAATATGTATCAACCGAGAATTAAAAAAAAAAAAAATTAAAAAAAAAATCAAACTGTAAAATAACCGAGGAAGTCCACAGTTTGTTCTTCAAGCTTCTAGGACTAGTAGATCTCCTTGTCCTGTACCTATCTTTATATTCAGCCTTAGAGGAAAAACAACCTTTTTGTTCCCCTGCTCCACCCCCTCATTTGTCAACTGGGAAGAAACATGAACTGTGCCACCAAATGGTAACTCTTCCAGTCATGGGATCAGTTACAGCTGGGAAACCTTTAGTGGATTTTACAGGGCCTGCTGAAAACAACAGTTTTTCCACACAGGGGTCACCATCCTCTACTCCTTAGTATCTCCACCAATTAAGCAGGAAGTCTGATGAACAGGTTAAAGGCTTCCAGCCAACCCTCACCACCACTTTCCCCACAAAATACTGTGGGGCTAAAGCGTTAACGTTCATACTTAAAAAACCCTACAGTTCGGCACTGAAAAACATACCTACCCACATCTCAAAACAGCACACACCATGCCTACCGTTCAGATCAGATGCTAAAGTTCAGAAGTCACTTCTGCAATCTCACTTTACCAAGGACCTCACAGCAGTCCTCTTGAACTCTTGTGTCCCGTGTCGCCGTCCCCCCCCCGCTTTTTCTTCTTTTTCATCCTGAATTCTTTTGTAGCTGCGAGCATTACTTGTGCTTTACAGAAAACTGTTATTCTTCTGGACACTTCGCCCAGCTCCAGTCCCTGGCATACACTCCGCTGGATGCTGTATTAGTAGGGAGAGAGCAAGAGGAGCAGGCCCAACAAACTTGATCTGGCAGATTTCACATTCATGCAGGCAGTGCGCAGGATCCACGTAGACAAAGCACCTCCGAGAGCTACTGACTCCTAAGAACAAAGATGAACCTCCCCTCCTCCCTACTGCTACCCACGGGCCATTTCACATCAGTAATGTAGATAAGCTGTTACAAATCTTGTTCTGTGATTCATCAAAACTTGACTGATGCCACTCAAGAAACGTGAAGTACTGCTTCATCTTCTTTATCGCACCGTCTTTGTGGAGCGCCAGGCACTACTTCATTTTTATAGCTACTCGGGAATACAAAAACCTCTTTCCCTTTAAAGAATCCGTGCTGCTAACTCACTTTTAAAATACAAACAAGGGCAGTATCTTCAGCACACACCCCTCATCCAAGCCGCAAAGTAGCACAAAGGTAGCGCCTTCTTCACCACACACCCTCTTTTATTAGAAGGGTCGAGATACGCAGCTCCCGCTCTGTTTTTTTCCATGCCTCCGGGCAAGTAAAGCAGGCTGCTGGTTACCAGGCGCAGGGAAGGCAATCCCTAACAACCCAGGCACCCGGGGGCGCCTACCCGGACGGGTCCGGACTAGCGGAGGCACTGCCGGGGCAACGGTCTGAGCCCACCCTCGCTCCCCAGCCTGATTCCGGGAGCATCTGGCCAGGAGCGCTCACAAAAGCGACGAGACCCTGCCAGCGCGACCCCGCCGCGGCACCTGCCACCGGGCCCCGCGGAGAGGCGCGGAGCCCGCACCTGCCGGCCAGGCGGGAGGCGCCGGGGACGGGCACACGCCGGGGACCCGCGCCGGGGACGGC
>NW_010972687.1:2015811-2046137 GCF_000737465.1 Haliaeetus leucocephalus | reverse complement strand
AGGGACCGGGCGCCGCCTCCTGCAGCACCCGGGGCTGCGGCTGGGGGGGGGAGGAGGCGTGGGAGCACTTTGCGCCCCGGCCCTGACCCACGGCTCTCCTCCGGGCGGGGTGGAAAAAAGCTGAATTACCGCTGAAATACCAAAGACAGCCTTAGATGCCCGTGTCCGATTTAAAAATTACAAAAAAAAAAAAAAATCCACAACAGAAGCGCACGGGTGCTGCCAGGGGAGGTACAAGAGGTCCGCGTGTACGTGGGGGAGCAGGTAGCGGAGCCCCCGGGGGGACGGGCCCAACGTGCGGTCTCCGCCACGGCAGCGGGGACGGACGGGCGACCTGCGTCAGAGGCAACACGAGTAAAAGCAGAAAGGTACGAGGCGGTTATCGTTACATCGAGGCTCACCGGGCTGAAAGGGAATAGAGAATACGGTTACTTACAAGAGTCGTAGCCCGGGCAGCCTCTGACCGGGGAGGAAAATCTGATTCTGCTTTCTGGGATATTTTTTTTTTTTGAAGTCTGATTTGCAGTAGAATCAAGCTAAACCCAAAAACGTTCTGAATTTTAAGCAGCCAGACCCTGCAGCTGTTCCACAGCAAAGTACGTCGACCTGGTTTAGAAACTCAGCGGGACTGTGAAGTTCCAGGACTTACCTTTGCTGGGGACCCACAGCTCCAGGGCACCTCAGCCTCCCAGGCTGTCAGCTTTGAGGTAGATCTGACAACGGGCTTCTCTTAAGTTTGGGACCTCCCACCGTTTCCAGTGCATCGAGGTTGGGCCAAACTCATTGGGGAAAAAAAAAAAAAACCAACAAAAACCCGCCCTTATCAGATTCGAGATGCTTTCAATGAAATGGTTCGGGAAATACAGCCAGCGTTTTCCAACATAATTATTTCTTCAGGAAAATTCCAGACAGCTGGAAACGAAGTGATAACTCATTTATATTCCTATAAACACTGCCCCACGTAACTTTAGTTCTAGCGATTTCTTCTTTGTTTACCGGTAAGCGTAGACTCTGTTTGCTTACAGCACATGGAGACATCTAGTGACTAAGTAATAAACTGCAAATCAATTTCAATTAGGCTGAAATCTTGGAGATTACCCTAGGATCCTTTGCTTGCACTATTGCAGTAGGACTGCAGCGTTCAGGGTGGTACAACTTCAAACCACCACACTGCAAAACAGCAGTTTCCGTATGCAGGGACCATGATGGAATGAGCAGCTGCGCTAACTCATGCAGTGACTGTGACTGCAGCTTCACTGCACAACTTGAGCTTCAGGCCATAGTTTTCAGGACTGAGATTTAGAGTAATACTTAAGACAGAGGTTTGTCTGTATAGACACAAAAGGGGCTGAGACAGTTCCTAACTTGCCCTTCTCACTAAACCACAGTGAAGGAAGCCCTTAGGTGTATGAATAAGGCTGTTTCATCTTCACTTTGATCACGTCTCTGTGTTTCTATTCCTTCTTCTTCAGCTTAATTTTTTTTGAATGCCCAGGAGCACAGTCCTTCTAACACATGTGATTGTAAATCTTTCCTCATTTCGACAAATGCACATGCAAACTGAATATTTACATTTGCCAATGACTTTGGCTGAAATCAAATTGAAGGTAGTTTACCTTTGTTTAATGTGAAATTCAAACTTTTCAGCTGAAAAAAATGCCCAGTTAACAAAAAAAAATCAGCATGGCACTGGGCATCCATTTTACACTAGTAATATTATGTTTGTCCATGGAACACACATGTCCAATTATTAATTCAGTGTCTCTTTGGATGGGCAAATTGTATTCATGTACAGTGAAACTGTAGCAGATAAGTAGTAGGTGTACTGTTTTTACTGTATGCACTGTTTTTAGTATGTGTCTGACCTTCTGAAAGTTGTTTTTTTAACATCAAAACACTCTTTCAATGATCCTACATCATATAATCCTGTATAAAAAATAATGCTGAATTATTCCTCAGGAATGCCAATTCATGCAATTTAATTCATGGAAATCCCTGTACTCCAAAAATTTTTCAGGGTTAAGCCTTTCCTCTCCTTTGAGAAATTATTTTCACTTAATGCAGCACTTCCACAAGAAATATCTGTAAAGGTGATTTTGCCAGATGGATATGTTTTCTGTTCTTATTAAGTAATAGAACTAAACTCTTCAGATGTGTTACTCTTGAAATGCTTTTGTTTTTCATTAACACAAAGCACTGCTCACCCTCTGGAAAGATAGGAGTCCAGGAACAGAAAGTATTTTCTTTTTATATACTTGTATACAGAATGAAGAAACACAGGCTGCTGATCAACATTCCCAGTCGCAAGCCTGCAAGGAGCTCATTGCAGTGGTACCTGGCTAGATGTTTGCTGGTACTACTGTATGGGGGCATAAACTAGAACACTTCTACAGACTTTAAGTAGTCTGAAGGTAAATATATTGTATTATATATGTATGCATATGTGTGTGTGTGTATTTTAGACAACACACACAATGAACATTTGTCAGTCTTAGGCAAATCACAAGTACCTGGCAGCTGTATAAACACTAGATCTCTTCTATCACCCAACAACTATAATTTTTTAAAGTGATGGATACATTTGAATAAAACAATCCCTAAACCCAGTAAGTATGAGAAAGATTGGACTTTAAGATTACCTGAGTATTTGAAATCTTTGTATCAAACCCAAATGGTGCACTAAAGCATTACATCTCCATCTGGTATGACTTCTTTCGTCATACTGCTTCAGGTTTAAGCAGACAAAACCTTGGCCAAATGTATAACCCAAAATTTAAAAATAGCAAAAGATAGGTTTGAAAGAGGTCATTGATGCAGTCACTATGGTCTGATGATTATTTCAAAATAAGTGAGAAGGAAGCCAACTTTTGTCCTTCTTAACAAAAAGAGGTACTAGGAGACAGGGGGGACAGTGGTAAGTATATCATTATGTCCTATTCTCTGAATTCCCATCCAGATCCTTGCAATTTAGAAAATCTTACTGTTGGTCTATTGAGATAAGAGAGCAAACATACATATTTCTTTCCTTATTTAAGCCTTTCTGGCATATGTCCCAGGTAGTCTGTGGTAATACCTTTTCCATATAGTAGCTGTGTTTTAAATTATCATACTAAACACATGGATTTTTAATTACCTCTCTGGGAGTCTAACACACCGAGTGGCAAAAAAAAGTTAAATTCCTGAAATAATGCAAAGGCTGCCTAGGCTGAGGGGAGATTTGCTCTTGGTAAAAGCCTGTTCCTACTTTGACATACTGTGCTTCAACCAAAGTTAACAGCAGTTAACAAAATATAACAACAGTTTAAGGCAGAAGACAAGAGTTTGAAATGCATATGGGGGAAATGTGGAGAGAACTTGTAACCAGGTTTTAGTAGGGAACAGTTTCAGCGTACTCTCTTCCCTTGCCCATTAAAGGATCGTGCCTTTTTCTTTATGCGTGTCAAAACAAAACCACACAAAACTCATTTGCTTTTTGTGAGTCTACGAAAAAGTGTGAAAAAAGTTGTTAGAGAATTAATTTATTATTACTGAAATTAAAAACATTAAAAGCAAACAACAAAAACCTATGTTATGTGGCAAATGCATTCACTCAGGAGTTCAGAAGTCTGGGTTCAGTCCTTACCTATCTTACACAAAAAGTCTTTTAAATCAGTGATGTTGACAGGAGACATGTGGCCTCAAGACTGCTCTGGGTGCTTTAAGGATTTCACCAACTTCCCTAAAGCTTCCTCTAATGACCTGTTACTGAGTTCTGCCTAAATCCTACCTTTCATTCACCCCCCTCACTTTGGCTGTTACCAAAAATTTTACAGCAGAGAAACATGTCAGAATTTCAAGATTCTGGTCATATAAAGATGAGAAATCGCTGAAACCCAGCACCAAAAACTGATAAATTTTTAGTGCCTTTTAGATTTTCTTCTCTGTAATTAGTCACTGACAGTGAATCAGCAAAATAATTTCAAAATTCCTGTTAATAAAGGGAGTATAGGCTGCACTGAAGGTTGAAAGGAGGATTCATAAATTGGGTTTCTAAAAGAATAGTTGAAAATAAATACAATGAGCAAATGAGAATGGGGTGACTGTGAGGAACCAGTTATACGTAGATGGAAAGCATGAAGGGGAGCAGATAACTGAGACAAAAGGAAAAAGAAAAAAAAAGAACACCACCTCCCCGCCCCCACAAATATGGGTACAAGGAAGCTGTGTTTTGTCTTTTATACTTCTCCTAAAGTGCAGTTTGATGAAAGACAAAATGCAACAAATTCATATTGCATTAATTTTTAATATCATCAGAATAAAAGTCACAATTCACTACCAAACCAATCCATCTACTCACATTAAGAAACGCAGATATTTCCTCATTGTGTTTACCTTTTAGTTCAATATTATTAAAAACATGTGATTGTGATTGTCCTCTGTATTTAAGTACTTTTTCCTTGGGAAGGCTTCCCTTGAGTGGTGTCCACCTTCCAAGTCACTTCAACATTTATTTTAATATGAATTTGATTGACATTTATGCCAATTTTACTAGCAAACTGTAATAGTGAATTTGGCTTGCATTTAATGGAAATATTGATGGAAACTGCTAAATGAGTTACCAGAAGCATAACCGTAAGGACTATTGGTCCTATGTGCTTGTTTGGTTAAGAAACATAAACAATATGTAACCACATAAACTATTAGGCTAGTCCATCCCGTGAGAGTTGAGTTTGCAGTGCTGTGCTCGTAAGTCAAAAGCCACAGTCTACAGACCTTTACACATCTGTCAGAAATTTGTGATATACAACAGATTGTGAGACATTCCACAATCCATAAGGCAGACTAAAAATTGTTAAAGACATAATTTCCTACAAATTGCTTGCCAGACTTTAGTTGAGACTGTTTGAAATAGCTATGATCATTTGTGTTTCATCTCATGTGCTCGGTGCAATTGCTTTAAAATTATGCACATAATAGTTCTATGCAACAAATTTATGTCCTGAATTTTTTGCTCTTTATTTTTATCTTAACAGAGCATGATTTTGGTTAAGACTCTATGAAATTTACAAGAAGAGCAGAGCTTAAACCACAGATTTCTGATCTGTATTCACATTAGCAGATATATACAAGTAAGCCAGATACATGACAAAATTGTGTTGTTTTAATCTTGGAGAAAGACAGGGAGTCTGACTTCCACTGTAGAGAAATGCATTTTAAGTGCTTTGCTTTTATGGTTATTTGTTACGTATCTGATTGAAGAAACAATATAAATATTTTCACAAGTAGAAATGTTCAGGAATATTACATAATTAAAAAGCATTAATAAATAACTCTGGAAAAAGAACAAAGCTATAATGCTTCTAGATTGTTGCCAAAAACAGATGTGAAAAGTGCTGAAAACCTGTATTTGCTGGTAACTCACTTCTTCCAAGAACATACACAGGTAGGAATACTTTTTATGTCTTTGAAAATGTAACAGGTAAATGGCAACCTTAGGACTCCAAGGTAACGTTTATTTCTGTGGCATTAAATCCAAGTTTGAAACAGAACTTTCCATCAAACACTGCAAGACACATTTCTTGCACAAGATGATTTGCTAATGCAAATCTTTGTACAAAACTTTGGGCTCTCAACTCTGAGGCATATTCAGACCATCGTCCCCAAAATTATACTCTTTTAAAAACTTCTCTAAAATTCAGTGAAAACACATATGACACACTTTAAGTAATAGTTATGTTGCTTACCTTGTTTTGTACCAAAGCAATCATGTGCATACGTTAAACTGAAGGGGGTTGTTTCCAGTAAATTTTCAGTTCTCTGTCAACACAGTGTGTCACCAAATGGCTGACTGAACCTTCTTCCTTTTGGGAAAGAACAAATACAAAGGCTAATCACTGTTACAGGAAAAGTTATCTGTTGGGTTCCCTGCATAGGATATCATCCTGACCTTTTGTTTTTTACAAAAAACAGGAATTGAAGTGTCTCATATGAATGACAGCCAAACGTAAAAACAAGAAGTACTTGTTTGCCCATCAGAAATGAATCCTTCGATTCTCAGAGGTGCATTTGCAGTGCTGCAGAACAGGTATCACCTTAAACAACTGGAAGTTCAGGTTGAGATACTTAATAATCCTAAAAATCATGTCACTTTTTCAAAGTGAGTTCCTACAACAAGAGCTTGAGGTGAAAGCACAGTGACCATTACTGGCTTTGCAGATCTGTTTCTTTAAAAAAACATAAAGTGGTATTAAAATAGGAATCCTTATACCAGAGCAGACATTCATCTAGCAAAGTAGCCTGTTTCCAACAGTAGCTGATGACAAGAGATGGTGAGTATAAAAAAAATGTTAACTAAACATACATCAACACTTGGTGGACTACTTCCCCATCTTCCAACGATTTGCAGCCCTGTGTCACCATTGATATACTTCTTTTTACCAGCTTCTGTTAAAATAATCTGTTGCTTTCTGAACTCACAGAAGTTCCTAGCATCCATGGCATCCTGTGACAAGGAGTTTTGCAGCATAACTGCTTCTTGTAAGAAGAAGTACCTCTTTCTATTGGGTTTGGAGCTTCCACTTACTCATTTCATACAACACCCCTAGTTCTTATGTTGAAAGAAACAGTCATTCCTTATTCACCTTCTCCATGCCACTCCATCACATTCTTCCATACTCTTCTCTTTTCCATTCTAAACATATTAACAAAATATATTGCTTTGTCCCTTACATGGAAGCTGTTTTGTATCTCGCCATCTTTATTGTTCTTATGCCAATTTTGCTGCACCATTTTTTAAATATGACAGAACCAGAATTGCAGTAGGCTCCAGAATATGGGCACCCTGGATTAAAAAAACTGCTTTCTCTTCTCTCTTCTCTTCTCTTCTCCTCTCCTCTCCTCTCCTCTCCTCTCCTCTCCTCTCCTCTCCTCTCCTTTCCTCTCCCCAAACCATCTCTAAAGCCTTCTTGCTTTGTCAGCCACCACTGAATATCGAGCCAATATTTGCTTAGTAGTATTAATTGTAATGCCAAGATCTTATTTCTGAAGAGTAACTGTTCAGAGCCCATAATTGTCTTCATAAACTTAAGATTTCCCAACTTGTAAGTGCCATATGCTACTGCAATCAGATCAAGAAGTTTTTAAGGAGGAACTGCCCTTCAGATTAATCGCATGCTCCTGTTCTGTGTCAGTTACAAAATATGAACAATACAAAAATGATAACCTTTAAAACATGACAGCTCTTTTAAGAAAATAGAACATCACTTCCCTGTTGTCTTCTCAAGTGCTGTCATTTAATTTTAGATAAACAATGAGGGGGGAAAAAACATGAAAAATACCTAATAAAGTATATAACATGCTCAAGGCAAGACAGTGTTCTCAGTGTAAGCTTGCCATTCTTTATACGCTCAAGGCTAGATAACACTAGATCAGGAAAGTTTTCTGCTGACCCCTTTATTTTCCTTCAAGTTCTCTTGCTACCAACCTATTGTTTCTCTCTTGCTTTTTTGTTCCACTCCCTTCCCCTATTGCCTATTTTATTGCAGTAGAAGCACATTTACTAAGCAAGCCAGATGTACGTGTTGGACTGACACCAACATTTTATTGTTAAGTCCTACCTCCACAAAATTCCATGGAGCAAGCTGCATAGAGCAAGAGGACAAAAAAAAAAAAAAAAGACTACAGTGAGCAACATACTTCATGTTTGTATGTAATATGTCCAAAACTCAGACAGCAAAGTTTTCTTAGACAATGAATTCTCAGCTGAAACACCAAGCTGAGCATACAGATAGCATAATATCTATCAAAGTAATTTTCTCCATGTCTGAATTAGACAGGGCACAGACTTTATGGAGATGAAAAACTTAGCTGTAATTTAAACCAAGCCCTGGGAAAAACAATGCTACAGTTGGGGGTCTACAAAAACCCCGACACCACCAAGCCTTTAGAGAATCAGAGGTACTGACTGGCACAGGAACAGACATTGAACAGAAAGGGTCCTGCTGGCTTTATGTAGCACACAGCCTGTCTACAAGACTCGTTTGGCCAACATTTTCCATGAAGCATGGTGTTTCCTACCATATATTTACATTGTTTACAAGCATAAGGAATCACCAATGGTGCTGAGCTAATACAATGATTAAAGCTTTCCATGGGTTCAGACTAAAACTCAGGCGAGGCCTAAGCAATGCAGCGACTTCCCATTGGCCTCTGCTGCAGGGATGAGCTTCATGCAGGCTTTGGACTAAACCTCCACCTGTACATGAATAAGATTCACGCTCTAATCCTAAGGAATTAAGAACAAAGGAGTCAAGAGCTGAACTTGGTAAACAAACAGTTAAATGCATATGATGAGAGCTACTTACAGTTTCAGAAAAGGAGGTGTTCTTGAGCAGGAGTGGTCAGAACAAGAAGCTGTCTGAGATTGGGAAAATTTGTGTCCTCTCCTTGAAGTGTTCAGCAACTGGAACAAAAACCCTTAGATATTCACAGTCCTGCTAACCAAAAAGGCAAGGAGTGGGGTAGTGTTGTCTCCCAAAGCTACAGATGCTTTTAGATCCAATCTTTTGCTATGCACAAAGAATTGTTCATTACACAGTTACAGAGATTATCAGGACATTTGTTATTTTACTTAATTTCAGTTATCCAACATCTAACACTTTTGACATTACTGTTTCAACTCATACACCTTTCAGGAGATATAAAACAAATCCTATGTATAAATTATTGTATTGGGTTTGTGTGGCAAGGGTTTTTTTTTGGGGGGGTGGGGACTGCACATGTGGCTTCTGTGAGAAGCTGCCAGAAGCTTCCCCCATGTCCAACAGAGCCAAGGCCAGCCAGCTCCAAGTTGTACCGCCACTGGCCAAGGCTGAGCCCATCAGTGACAGCGGTAGTGCCTCTGGGAGAACAGATTTAAGAAGGAAAAAAACTTGTGGCAGCACAGAAACTGCAGGCACAGAGAGGAATGATAACATGTTAAGAGAAAGAACCCTGCAGACACCCAGGTCAGTGAAGAAGGAGGGGAGGAGGTGCTCCAGGCACCAGAGCAGAGATTCCCCTGCAGCCCATGGTGATGAAGACCATGGTGAGGCAGGCTGTCCCCCTGCAGCCCATGGAGGTCCACGGTGGAGCAGATATCCACCTGCAGCCCATGGAGGACCCCACGCCGGAGCAGGTGGGTGCCCGAAGGAGGCTGTGACCCCGTGGGAAGCCCACGCTGGAGCAGGCTCCTGGCAGGACCTGTGGACCCATGGAGAGAGAAGCCCACGCTGGAGCAGGTTTTCTGGCAGGACTTGTGACCGCGCGGAAGACCCATGCTGGAACAGTCTGTGCCTGAAGCACTGCAGCCTACGGAAGGGACACACGCTGGAGCATTTTGTGAAGAACTGCAGCCCGTGGGAAGGACTCATGTTGGAGAAGTTCGTGGAGAACTGTCTCCCATGGGAGGGACCCCATGCTGGAGCAGGGGAAGAGTGTGAGGAGGAAGGAGCAGCAAAAACGAAATGTGATGAACTGACCACAACCCCCATTCCCTGTTTCCCTGCACTGCTAGGGAGGAGGAGGTAGAGAATTCGGGAGTGAAGTTGAGCCTGGGAAGAAGGGATTGGTGAGGGGAAGGTGTTTTTAAGATTTGGGTTTATTTCTCAATATCCTACTCTGATTTCATTGGCAATAAATCAAATTTGTTTCCCCAAGCTGAGTCTGTTTTGCCAGTGATGGTTAATTGCTGGGTGATCTCCCTGTCCTTTTCTTGACCCAGGAGTCTTTCATTTTTTCTCCTCCATCCTGTTAAGGAGGGGGAGTGAGAGAGTGGCTGGGTGGGCACCTGCTGGCCAGCCAAGATCAACCCACCACAATTATATAGTAGCTTCATCTTTGTGGTGTGTCATTTGAATTCAAAGAATTTTAAAAAGGCTTTTCCTGTTTATTTTGCACTTTTGATAACAGCTTACCTCTAGTCGGCTTCACTATTTGTATTATCTGTCACAAGTAACCAGGAAAAGAGAACACTTTTTCAGAATCACAGAAATGTGACAATAAATCATAAATTGTCTGAAAGCCAGATAGTACAGAAATCACTTTTAAAACATCCTCCTCAATGCAAAAAATTGACTTGATGTAGAGATAATGAATTAAAATGAGATAATGGACACAAATGTCTTTGCATACTGTTATTTCAGATATTTTCCCATTAAATTTGAAGAATATAATTAAATTTGAAGCAATGCTACCTGATCCATCTATCCTCTATAGCAAATACTCAGTAACAAGTTACTAGATACAAGTCTGAAGGATTATTTGCTAGTAATGACTAGCGAAAGACTAGTAGGGATGTTATTTTATTTGATGAATTTACAGTTCAGTGTCTTTGAGTTTCTTGTGAGAAACTATACAAATATATTCAGGCAATCTTAATATCTGCCTTGGAAATCCTGCAGCTCTACAATTAAGTTTCAAAATACGGACTGCGTATGAACTTAATGACAGAGATTGCTGATTGGAACAACAAAAGGCATGAGATGTGAATGGCTCCCATATGTCTCATGGGTGCTAATCCTGAAGCTCAGTAATCACATTTTAAAGGGAAATATTAGTAATTACTATACTCAGGATTGGAAAAAAAAGGTTAGTATGGCTGACAACTCACTGTTGGTTAGTGCCGTATTCCAATTCAAACCTAGAGTGGAACAGATATTTGCTGTCTGAAATTGCTTGCCTGGAGAACGAAGTTTCTTCCTCCCTTTAAAAGAATTTTACTTCCATCCTGGTACACACGATGTCCCTTTCACTAGCCAAATTTTCAAATGTTTCCTCAATGAGGAAGGCAGACAGCTACAAGCTTTCTTTGTCAGTAAAATGCTGACTTTTTCATATGCGGTTGACAACACCTGAAACTTCACAGGAGGCCTGTTCCTTTCTTTGGACTACTCTTAAGCTAGAACTTAAGTTAAAGAAGTATTTAACATCTGAACAGAACTGTCAGGTGAAGGCCATTTTTGTTTCCCTTGGACTTGAACATGGCCAAGGAATAAGACAGCCCTGGAAAAGATGATGATTCCTAGGCTTTGCACAGGAACTGGAAGGAACAGAAGCTTAGGACGAAGCTTAAGGCTCTTTTAAACATTCAGATAATACTAGAAATGGAAAAGCTGCATCTTGCTATGGACCAGGCAAATCTAAAGCATGAGACCACTACATCTGATGTCTGGCTGACACTTGGCAACATATTTGGTCTTCCAGTGGCAGCACTGAAATCCCCTCTGGATTACAAATGGCCTTAACTTGGAGAAGTCGTAGAACTACAGAGGCCAAAGCTGTGATCTCCCCTGTCACACACCCCAAGGTACCCATCAGTTACAACCTCAGGCACCTGTCCTTGACCCCTCAAGGCCCAGCATGCAGAATCTCAGAAATGGTCCTGCAAGTAGCAGCACATAAAGAAAAGTGCAAACAAGCACTTTTGGTGTTGTCAGCTCCCATGCCTCTTTCATTAGCTTGAAGTTTAATTAAATGTTTGCCTTTCAGTCTCTAGACTCTCTATTCTCTCTAGAATGCTATGGTTACATCAGAATCTAAGCTTTCTTTTAAAAATGTAGTATTTTTAGCTTGTGTTTTGAAGCTAGAGCTTGGCAGTATCTCGTGTGCCCTTTGCAGGTTCAAAACGCAGGAGGTAAATCAAAAGGACCAGGCTTGGGTTAGTTTGTCTTGAGGGAGAGGGATGAACTCAGGACTTGTTGTGGTCCAACATATGTTTTTAATATACCGGATTGGGCTGGGCTTGAGTTCACTAGTTCTTCCTTGTTGAAAAGACTCATAAACATCCTCAGGGAAACAGATCTGTTGTAAAACTTTACAGAATGCATTCTATTTGGAACTAAATCCCAGACACACTATCTACACACAGCTCTATAGGATTATTTTTTTTTTAAATTATCTTATTGATAATATCATTGCTGTTTCACAATGCGGTATTGTCTTCCTATCATTCTGCCAGTATTGTCTCACAAACAGTACAGTCATTAAATAGTACTTAAAGGGGAGCAGACAGCTAACAGGATACAGACCCTTTTATCTTTGAGTCAACTTCAACCCGTACCCCAGGAGATGAAAATAATGATGGATTTGTGTTTATAAAGTGAGTTAAAAACAAAGCTCAGAGGAATTGCCTGATGCCATTGTGGGGAAGCATGCTGAAGACAAGCAATCTTCTCAGTCCATTTCTATGCAAACTGATGTCTGTTTTGTAACAATTACTGTCTTATTCAATATTCTAAGCAGAAAGGTCAAGCTCAGAAAGGTTAAACGCATCTTTTGGGGATCTACCCATTCTGGTCCTTAAGTCATTAACAAGGAAAGTCAATAGTATTGATGGACTCTTTCAAGAAAACATGTAAAATGACAAGGAAGTCAGAAAAAACCACTATACTGCAAGTACATATTTGAAACATAAGTATAAATTCATCTAAAGAGGGTAATCATTTGCCAATTTTCTTGCTGGCATAAATTCCTACATTCTTACAGCACTCAAACAGAGAGTCTTTCCACTGTATCAGCTAATCTGCCTGTGACAAAGATTCTTCAGCCTAGCATGTTAAATATATTAACATCTGGTAATTCAGGTATGTGTCAGCAGAGGGCATAAAGAAAGGTAGAAAACTTTCAGTTGTAATCTAATCTAAAAATACCTTAAAATAATCCATTGTTGTAGCATGCTTTTGTTTCACTATCAACATTTGCCTTTTGTTACTGCTTGAAATTGCTGTTTCTAGGCCTACAAAAATGAATTTTATAAACATTAAATGTATATGTTGTTAAACAGAAATAAAGAAATATTATTTAAATAGAAGTCTCTGCTTATCTTCTTACAGCTGTTACCTTCCCATAATCTTTGTTATATGAATTTCCACAGGAAAGCACATGGGAAGATGACAAAACGAAGGCAGGTGTTTGCATACTTACCCTTCTCAAGAATGCCCAGTATGAATTATTACTGAAGTTTTGAATGTCACATTAATGTGGTACATTAAATACATTCGAAAATTAAGAGTCCACACATGTAAATAAAGTTACCCCTGATGCAGTTAGTCTAATCTTATCTGTGCAACTGAAAGCATGATTGCAGGTCTAAGTCAAAGGACTTACACAACTCACTTTACTGATCCTACTTTGAGAAGAAGCTTAGGGGAAAAAAAAAAGACTTGGAAGAGAATACATTCTCAATGTCTTTACCAAACACTTTTAGTTCTAATTTGGTTACAGCAGGACAAGAAACTTCTAAAGACATGGCCACTGCCTTCAGTAAGATGTGCATTTTTTGAAAACTGTAATTTTTGTCCTTGTAGCTGGTAAAAATAAGATGACAAGAACCTAGAAAATTCAACTGTGGCGAGACTGAATGACCATCTATTTGATTTTTACTGTACTAACTAGCTATATCAGGACTTGTTCCTGTGCAGTACTGGAAGCACTTAGATTCCACTGCTACGAAGAGCCAAGACAGCTCTGCACCTTGTGGTGTCACCAAGGCCATCAGAAATGTCAGCAATAGTTTTGGAGAGAGCTCACGACGAAGCTTTAGACATTGCACCAGGGTCTAACCCGGGGGGGGGGGGGGGGGGGGGGGTAATACACCCCAGGGTGTGTGCAAGACAATCCACTGGGGTGCAGGAATATGTTTTTTACCATTAATAAATAAAATATTTTTAAATAGTGTTTTTTCATCTTTATCTCATCCTTTTTTAATTTCTATTTTTGTATATGTTTTATAATGTACGTAATATATTGGTACAATAGTACATGTATATAATTTATAAATAAATAAATATAAATCTATTAGGGGTGTGTGCTCAAAAATGTTTTACTGATAGAGGTGTGTGATCAAAAAACATTTGGAAGCCCCTGGCCTAGCCCACTGGTACAGTAAATGGTATCAATGAATAAAAGTAGAGGATGTGCCATCATTACACTTAAAATTCTTTTATCAGAAAAACTGATTCTCCAAGGACATATGACAAAACACAGGAATTGGAAAAAAGAACTAAATTTGTAGGGTGTTTCCCCCCCCTTCCACTTCCTTTTATTTTTCCACTTTTCTTCTTCCCCTCTGTTTTTCATCATGTTTGGCACTTCTCCATCTATTAAGTTCTCCACTCCCATCTGGATTAGTTACATTTTCGTTTCAAAATGTTTTATTTTATAAAGCCGAAAGCTCTTAGCTTCTTTTGTCTTTTTCTTCTCATTTTTCCTTTTTCTCATTTTGCTTAGTTCTGTCATAATCTCTCCATTCTCCCAGCATATCCCCTTTTTCTGTATGATTCTACTTTTTTTGCACTCCTCTCCATAACCACAAGCCCTTTTTATCTGATTTGCAGACCCATCTTCGGGCCTTCCCATCGCCTATTTCCTTCCCCCCCACCCCCAACCTTAATCTTTTTTCTTTTTTACCCAGTGGGACTTTATATTTTCTACACCCTCTCTTTCCTGTTATTTTCTTTTCCCGTAACAAGACGGAAGAGAAATACTTGGGAGTAAAGACATGCCTTTGTAGTGTTCTGCTTCCTCTAGCCTTCCGGCTACCCTTTCCCTTAGCAACAAACCTTCCCTTATGAAAGCAGGAATAGCTGACCATTTGCTGCAACAAGTCCCTTCCTGTCTGAGGTCCTCTACGCCACTGAAATGCAGAATACGGCATGCAGTCAGTGGAGCCTCATCCGCTTCTGGCAGCCGGTTGGAAGATTTCTGGCAGGATGTACGGGCTTGTGAAGCACTGAGACTAGCGCAGGGACAGCTAGACAGCGTGCAACAGTGAAAAAAGGGAGCAGGTAGGAATCTGCAGCGAGAAATGGGCATGTGTGCATCTGAGAGCCATAGCTAAAGAACAAGACAATCTGAACTCGGGGAAAGACTTCCTCTATTCGCAGGTGGCATTTACACACCAGAGCATATTACTTCAATTCCAAGTATTGTTAACAGCAGCAATCATTACAATACAAAGCCTGGCAACATGCGACTTTGTGTTCAAAAGCCTTTGAACTCTGAGACTATTTATTTAGTTGTTTCCCTGCTGCAGCAATTTTCAGAAAGTGATTACCCTACATGTTTCAACATACACAATGGCATAAGAAATTATCAGTTACAGTGAAGCATAAGCCAAAAAATATTAATGTAGATACTAAGGCACTTAATTTTTTTTTTTCCTTAGAAAAATTCGTAGAAGTAAAAGAAAGGGTCACTACAGGAATTAACAATGTATATGCACACCTTTGGTCAAAAATATCACATGAAAGTATTACAGTACATATCGGATACCTTTACTAACAAGTTAAAGATTAATATTTAAATTAGTCCTCAAAATACATGCTGATACATGGTTCTACTGCTTTAACTGTGTTAAAAAAAATCTAGGTGCTTTGGAGAGAATGTTTTCCTTTTTTTGACATACTTCCTTCCAACAATGTTTCTTCTGAATGATTCTATTGCAGAACTGTATCAGCACCCACATTCCATAAATGTCATCTCCTATTCTAATGGTCTCAAAAGTAAATAAAAATATGTCTATAGAATTATTGATCCATAATGTATAACATGTGCTAAATTGTGTATTTATACACTTCGGGTTTTCCTTTATCAGATTATTTGAAAGCATGTGCACGTGGTTTCAGTAATGCAGTTCCTTTGTGCACTCTTATTAGTGCTTCTCAAACAGGACATAGCAGAGGACAACTAATATGATTAAGGAGAGGGAGCACCTGCCTTACAAAGAAAAACAGAGTGAAATCCACTAGGGGTAAGATGGATAAGATACATAAGACGATGGCAGAACTCTTCACCAAATCCTGCAAACACAAAATGGAGAACACTCATTTAGGAGTGAAATTTTTAGGAGACAGATTTAAAACAGAAAAAAGAAAATACTTCTTTTAGCGTGAGTAATTAAATTCTTGGATTTGTAGCCATGGAACAACAGTACCAAGAAGTTCAAAAAGGGGATAAACAAATTTGCATACAAAAGATAAACAGGTATTTCAGGGCATAGGTTTAGATGTATCCTTTAACATTTCTAGTTCTGTAATTTAGGATGCCAGTGGAATATGAGATCTGACAACTGAGAGTACCCAGGTCTGCAAGCTCTTCCTAAATAGCATCTCCAACTATCACTGTTGCAGACAGAATACTGGGACAGATGGACAACTTATCTGACACACTTGGGCACTTTTTAAGAGAATTTACTGCAAGGAAAGCATTTACTGTGCATTAGTTGCTAATTTGTTTGCATGTTCTGACCCATGTGTAAGTGAGATACAATTCAAGGAAAGAAGCATAAGTAATCCTGCATTTATTGTGAGTAAGGTCACAGGGTTATTGCAGAAAAACTGACATACAAGAAATTCATACATTTGCTTAAGTAAAAACTTTATTGTGCACCCATATGCTGTTGCTCTACATGCAGTCTACAGAGTGCAGAAAGCCGCAGTAATATAAAATTTAGATGTGGAAACAGACATCTGTATGTTTCATGGAAACCTAACAGAGTGGATCAGCTCCCATCATCATAACCAAACTGCTTCTTTAATCAGACCTATGTAACAGGAAAACAACCCTATGAACTATAAAAAGGAAGCACAGAAAAGCACTGCAGCCAGTTCAATCATTCACTATGAATAAGAATCAAATCCTTGGCTACCATAAATGATCACACAATTGATTCCAAAGAAACTATACAATTATACAACAGCTATATATCTAACAGAGTCTTCTGTGCACTGACAGTGATATATGAAAATGTGTATATTTAAAAATATTAATCAAAAAACACTTAAACACACACCTATACCTTAATGATTCCTGGTTATTTATAAAATCCAATTGTTCACTGAAGTCACACAGTACTAATTAAAATTCAGAACAAGTGATAAATTTTAAATAAAAGAACAACAAAATTACAGGTAAACACATACATTCTCATGGGTGGCCAAGTCCTCACATACCACACAGAAAGGGAGAGACAAATTGACCCAGAACAGCTGTTGAACACTGATGAAAAAATAATCAGAAATTAATTACAATACTTTGTTCACATATGAACACTCTTGTTCATATATAATTGGGTTTTTTAGAGTAACTATTCCCCAAACATCCATATAAACAAATCTGTTCATGAAAATTTCTGTAGAAAGCAAGCATGTCACAGATCAGAGTGTCATGGACAAATACAATGTGCCTTTGTTATTCATGAACAATGCCTTATGTAAAATGCATCTCCTTACTGTTACTAAGTGAAAACCTAGCATAACAATAATGTATTGTAACAGCACGATCTGAAATCATCATGGCTTAGATTTAACATTTACCTTATCTGCGTTATTCTGGAGATGCCTTCAGGACTGCACATTCAGATTTGCCAGTCCTCATGCTTTTATCACGCCTTATAATATTTCGTGTCTCTGAAGAGCTCTACCTACTGACAAGTAAATCTCAACTTTCACTTAAAACAGAACCCACTAGCCTTTGTGACTACAGAGAAACACATAAAATACAGCCTACTCATCATCCCAACTTTTAGAATTACTCCAATTCTTTTTGTTTAGGAATCATAAATGACAGGTTATCTATTACACACATGCTATGATGGGCAAACTGAGAGTGCTGGGTTCTACCACTACAGCAGAACAGGAATTCATACAATTTTTCAAGACTGTAATCTTTGTCTATTCTCCTGTTCTGGCTACAAGCATATGGTCTGTGTTACACCACTTGAGTGGTCACAAAACCTATGACAAGTAGCAGCTTTTATTCAAGCTTGTTGCTAACTATAACTGATATTACAATGCAAACAGAATTCTGGTGAGTAAACCATGCAATACTTTGCCCTTCTTTGTACAGCATGCTACAAAAGAGTTGGCCAAATACTAAATAAAGAAGTAAACTATATATTTAGCACCATCACATCTCATCTTGGGTAGCAGAAAGGTCTGAAAACCACGATACCTCTTGTCAGCACTTAGGTTTTATTACCCAAATCTTTTGTCAGTATGCTTCTAATGAATTAAAACGTTGCTATTAACATAACAAAATAGCACCATCCTGGGAAGCCATTTCAAACCAGTGACCAGCACAGTTCTGTTCCAAGTACTGTGCAGCATCTAGCAAATAGACCTAGCAAACTTATTTTAATCAAGATCTGGGGCAAAATCACAATGCAACATATGTAACTCCAAATCAGTAATGCTCTAACAAAGCTGCTGTTGATTTTGAGTCCACAATCTCCTTGCTCTCCTTAGGATGGCTTACAACTCTTTTACATTTAAAGTGTACTTTGACTGTGATCTTTAAAAGGAGGTGACTTGCCCAGCCAACGACCTTTGCAATGCTTAATATGCTTGAGAGAGACTTGCACTGCCGTCACATGTCTTCGAGGTACTAGATGAGTTACTGATCAGATTACTTAAAATGCTGTTCTGGATTCAGTCTTATTTGGATACATGGTGTAATTCTGTTTTAGAACAACACAGTAAATCCACTATTTACCTGACTCCAGAAGAAAACTTTGGGCAAAAACGTTTGTGGCTTTGAAAGAAAAAAATGTCCCAGTATGAAAGCCTGATGCCATTCATACGGGTATACTCTATGCTCTAGGAGGAGACAAGGCACAGCTACCTACTTGAGACACGCATAGCTTCTAGCATAATAGGAAGGTAAATTGACTATTTCATCTTCAGTAATTTCTCTTCCATGTCTTCTCTTCAGTGCTGAAGGTTAGAAAACTATTTGCCCTCTGTAAGCAAAAAAAATTTGAAAATGAAACATTAAAGTTACAACCATTTGTATAATGCCTCATTTACCAACCACAAAACTTCTTCTAGGTGACAAAACCCTTTTGAGGTTTGCTATTTATTTTGAAATAGATTATCAGACTAAGATACCTTATTAATATCTCTAGGGAAAAGTTGATGCTGAGATACTTTTTTTTAAGGTTGTCCCCTTCCTCGGTGGCAGAATAATCAGTTTTTAAGAACATTTCTTTTACACTATCCTCTTAATCCTCAAGCATTTTCCTTGCCATTTTATCAGAAATACACCAGAATTTTACTTCCTTTCACAGAAAGAAAGAGCAAGAGGTCTTACATGAAAAATAAAAAAAAAAAAGGAAGAAAGTATACTATATTATTATTATCATCATCATACAATGGAATTTCTTCACAGGGAAACATTGTTTCTTTCTATGGCTGTTTTACAATTAGTATTCTCTCAACACAAATCGGTTAAGAAGTTCCGTATGTTAGCATTCTAAGACTATTTCATGCTGAAATTTCAATCTGGTGCTACTTAAGCTCAATGGGTTTTCACACTAACTTTTAACAATCGGAAACAGTCAAATGTTATGTGACCTGTTTAAGTGAAGGGGAGCAAGCCTGATGCACAGTTAGTAGCTCATGACCCCCCCTGCCCAATGACAATATAAGCAACTTTTCATTTTTGTTTTACAAACACTATTCAAGTGAAGTAGAACAAGCTTTATTAACTAATTTTATTAAAACAACCCAAACTAACCCTATCTCCACTCAGTCTCCTCTGCTGCTTACCAAGCACATAGGATAATAGTTGTGAATGCAACATTCCCACTTTTGAGAATGTTTAAGACATCTTTCAAGTACTTTTTCTCTTTTCAGGATAACATATCTATACTTTACATCTAGCTTTTCAATCTTCCTTTTGTAGTAGAGTAGCAATATGTTCTCTGATGACACTGCCTGAGGTATAAATTTTGGTATTAAAGTCAGTCTCAGCAACAGCACATCAAACAGTGATGGTCTCGGGATTAAGAGATAAAGAGCTTTTTCCGTAGCAGACTTCTTGTTGCTTTCTGTTGCTGAAAAATAACCCATCAAAAGTAGGGAGCACTAAATTAAGATAATTCTTGTAACTCAGTAGTCTCCACTTCTGAGCTGGTGTACAGTGATGGCACAAAAATGTGTAGTGGTAACCATCTAAAGGATTTGCATGCCATAATTCACAAAACCACAGAATGGCTGAGGTTGAAAGGGACCCCTTGGGATCATCTAGTCCAACTCTTGTACTCAGAGCAGGGTCAGCTACAGCAGGTTCCTCAGGGCTGTGCTCAGCTGGGTTCTGAATATCTGTAAAGATGGCACCTCCACAGTTGGTTCCAGTGTTTGACCACCCTCACAGAAAAAAAAAAGTTTTTTTCTGGTATTCAGATCAGATTTCCCGTCTTTCAGTGTGTGCTCATTGCCTCTTGTTCTCTCAGTGGGCACTACTGGGGACAGTCTAGCCGTCTCCACTCCCTCCTTCCATCAGATATTCACACACATGGTGAAAGATCCTCCCAAAACTTTTCTTCTCCAGGCTGAACAGCCCCAGCTCTCTCAATCTCTCTTCCTATGACAGATGCTCCAGTCCTTCAATCGTAGCAGTGGCCCTGCACTGGATTTGCTCCAGTACCTCTGTATCTTCCTTACACTGGAGAGCCCAGAACTGGACTCAGCACTCCAGATGTCTCCGCTCACAGTGGTGAGTGGAGGGCAACAACCACCTCCCTTGACCTGCTGGCAAGTCTCTGCCTAATGCAGCCCAGGATGCTGTTGGTTGTCTTTGCTCTAAGGTTGCATTGCTGGCTCATGGTTGGCTTTTTGTCCGCCAGGGTGCCCAACTCTTTTTCTGCAAAGCTGCTTCCAAGTGATTCGACCCCTAGTTACACAGGATGCTTTTTCCACTGGTTCAGAAATGCTATTTTTGTCATTTTTTTCTTTAATATATTAACAATGCCTACTGTATAGTGAGAAGAATTTGTATCTGTAGGACCTGGAATATTCCATAGTAAGAGGTACCAAGTAGCTAGCCCTGCTGCACAATGTCATCCAATTAAAAGAGCCCAAGAGTAAACATGCAAATTTTTTTTCACTAAAAAAAAAGCTTGAAAAAGAAAAGCAAGTTTGAAATCAGTCAATAAGAGTAGGTAATTGAACATACACTAGAATTCTTTGCTGCCACAAGCAGACAGTAGAGAGGAGGGAGGTGGGTTGTTTTTTTTAATGTACACATTAATGTGTGTAGGAATGTAAGACAGCAAAACATGTGTCAAAAGACCCCACCTTCAGAAGGTGATCTCATATTTTACATAAATGAAGTTTGTTTTAAAGTTGATCTGCCAAGGCTTCCAGAACTAAAAAAGACAGTTTACTATCAAATATTTGTCTCAAAGAAAAAAAAAAGGAATCAGACCACATGGTTCATAAAAATGCTCTTTTCTTTTTGCCTAAAATACAGACATTGTCTTATTAATGAATGCTGAATCAACTCTTATTTATCATGAGACAATTGCATTTATAACATAAAACAACAGCCCATTGTCAAATTCACCAAAATGATGATTTAAGGACAAGACAACCACCATGTCAAATGTTTTCCTCCCAGCTGCAATAGTTCAGAGTTGCTTTATGTTGGTAACAAGTTTTCTGCCATAATATGATTCTAACACAAGCTAGGCTGTGCCTAAAACCAATTTTAATTCCTTCAACAAACAACTCATCTGAAAAATCTAGGTGTAAAATACAAATCAGAACAAACTGGCAATAATTAACCATGCATAAGTGGTCCCAAAGAGATCAGAACCCTTACTCACCAGTGTAATCCAGCACAGCTGCATCTGCTGAAGACAAAACTCTGTTAGTCAGGCCTTTTGTTCTGCTTCAACAAAACACAAACAAAAGCAGCAAAACCACTATGCCACCTTTTCTGTCTTTTCAATTACAGGGTGCCATAATATTCCCTAGCACAATCTGATAGTTCTTGTGATGACAGTTGATCATTTGCCTGCCATGTGCAGTACTATCAGCCAGTCTGTATCACTTACCACTGAAGTTTTGCATTCTTTATTTGTGAATTTCTGAAGAGGACACTCAAAATGGACTTCATTAATCACAAAGAAAGCACTTAAATACCTAATGGTAACAACTTCCATCTAAATCAGAGATAGTGGCTAGAAGGTAGTAAGAAAATTAAATCAAACTATGTATACAGTATGATGTAATAAAGCTGAGTTACATATCTATTTAAGCACACTTCCAATTGCAAAATTGGATCTTGGATTAGGATGAAAATCTTTAAGTCTAATATTATTGTGCCTGAATACTACTCTGAAGTTCAGAACACACTGAAGCATACTTGATCACAAAGACAAACAAGAACCCAATCGCTGGAGAACAAATTCAAATTTCTTTCTATTCATTCACCAAACCAAAGAGCAAAAGGCAAGAAGTCACTGATGATTTCAAAGAAAGCTAAATTTGAATTCGTTACAGAAGAATGTTTATAAGTAACTCTGCAGCAGAAAACCTGTAAGCTGAACAGCAGAAATAAGTAAGATAAGGCATGGGGATGGAAGGGTGATCAGAACAGTAGCTTAGCTGCTGATAAAGAAATGTGCCAACAATTCATAACAATGGATTACTGCTTTAGTTCTCAGATTTCATAGAGTAAATGAATTATTTTTTGATATCACAAGCAACTGTTGCTATTTCTTTCAAAAAAAACAAAGGAAGAACAGCAAGTTTATGGAATATTGTTTACTGTTAATCAACACATCTTAATCAAAGTTTTCACAATACTTGAAGCTACATTTAAGTATACAATAGTCTCAATCACAAAAAACAAGCAGAACAATTAAACTACATAAGGCCTTTGAATTAGAAGCACAGTGTGTATTGTTGGAATATTACTTTGTTTACAAATAGGCTACATATAATTAAGTTTATTTTTCATAGTTTTATTCACACAAAATGCATTCAAGGGAAAGGCAACTTACAAAGTTTATTTTACTATGAGTTAATAGAAAAATGTCAACATTCTTTTCTTGCCCCTCCCCCCACCCCATCCAGGCGTGAGTAATAAAATTTCCATACAATACTCAAAAAACCAACAAGCTTTTACACTAAACATCCAGAAGTAGAGCCTGATCAGATAACTGCAAACTTGCAAATTGCTTATTACAGAGTTGGATGAACTTCCAGGTTCTTTTGATGAAATATTTCATCTCTACGCAATCAATGCTTATAACTACGTTGTCCACAAAGCCTTCTAGGTTCTAAAAGTCTTACCGATTTCAAAGAAGTACTTAGTGGCCTAAGTAGTAATCATGTGAGTGAAATTTACGTTACAACAATGATAACTTGTGGCATTATTTTGGCAAGATTAGGACTTCTGAGAAGATGAGTGGGTAAATTTGTTTGACCTGAAAGGTAAGGGGCAACACAAGAACAAAAGAACTAAAGTAAACTAAGCCCAAAAGATATGAAAAATATGGAAAAACAGATCCATTTTGACTCCATCCCCCTATAACAGGGCATGGGTCATTTCCAGTGACTGTCTATTCTTATTACATACATTAGTATTTGCTCAAATTTCATGGCTATTACATTTTTACAGAACAACTGCTTAGAAGTCTGGTTTTTAATTTACACCTGTGCAACAGAGTAAGTCACAGTACATTTTGAGATGTTTAAAAAATATTTATAAACTTGTTTTTGATATGCTAAAGCATTTGGCAACTTTTACAGCATTTGATTTTATATAATTAAAATTTCATACAGTACTCCTTGTGATTTTTTTTTTGTACATCTAAGAAAAGAAAAACCTCACACAAAGTAATATGAACTTCCAAGCTTGACTGCATGATCATGTAATTCCAGTTTATAATACTGGCATTAAAACCTTCATTAATTATGTTGACAAATCATTACCTGTAAATTTAATGAAGGCAACCAGGATGATTTGAAAACACAACTTTCAGGTTTTATGTTATGGATTTATCAAGGTGTGCAGTTCCGCAGTGAAATGCAAAAGCATGTAAATATACAAAGAAAATTACAAGTTCACCAGTTCCTGTGACACAAACTGTTTTAACCTTTCAAGGTACTGTCCATAGAGTTCCACATCATTATGGCCCGCTCCTTCTACCCACAGTGGTTCTACAGGTCTCTGGCAACGCTCAAATAATGCTAGGCCATGTGAAAAGTCAATTACTTCATCTTCAGTCCCATGGATTATTAACACAGGAGATGTTATTTTAGAAATTTTGTCAATGCTGTAAGAAAAAGATTATATCTATGAACACAGTGAGCTTTATTAAATCTTTTTGAAGGACCAGACTGTTAATTTCACTTTTTAATTACACATTGTAGTTTTAACAATTTAACTCTGAAGTTGTTTAAATAATTTGAAAATTAGATCTTATCAACACCCTGGAAGCCATTACAGTAGTGCATGTAAAGCCACACAGAAAGGAAAAAAACTACTGGAAACTATAAGGATTGGATAACAGAGCAATCCATCTAAAAGTGGTATTCATTACCACATTCACTTAAAAAAATATCAAAGTCACTGGACTGATGAAAATATTACTTCAGAGTTTTTCAGTAAAAAAGTCCTTGTCAGAAGTGAAGGAATTTTAGCATTTAAATTTTGACCATCTTTGAGGAAAAAAGGTCTTTGAAGTTAGATGCTCAAAATAGAATTCTTTGAGACAAGTGTACCAGTTTGTAAGGACCAACTAGAGGCACGGTTCTGAAATACATGACAGAAACTTTCTTCAGTTAAGGTCTACTTAGTTTTCCAGCCTTTGCTACTTACAGAAATACGCAAAAGACTTTGTTCAGTTACCCAGATTAACAATTCACTAGACTAGAACTGCTTGTTAGAATTAGTGGTATTAGGGGTTACACACAGGAAAACTAATCACTTCTTTAATAGATTTCACATTAACATTCCAGACCCACTGAAATGATTAGACATGTGAAAAACCTAGATTTACAAAGTTCTGTAAACTCCTTCAAATCAAATGTTCCTCATCGTTGTTATTCACTCTGATTTTTGTCAAACTTTTTTTTAAACCTTTGAAAGAAATTTTAGAGAATTTGCCATATTACTTGTTTCCCTTGTCTAAAACTTCTGTAATAGAGAAAAATGTAGGTAGAATAAAAAAATCCTACAACTTACTTTGGGAATGCATCAAAACAATAGGTCTTCTTCGTATCAGGAAAAGCTACTCGCATTCCTGAGGTCAGTGGAGAATGAAGAATTACAGCAGCACTTTCATACCTAGCAGCAAGATCCACAGATGGTACTGTTCCTATACTCTGGCCATATATAATCACATTTTCAGGGCGGATTCCGTACCTAGAAAATTTAAAATGTTAACAAAACTAGTATATAAAGAGAAACAGACAAAACTGCAACTACACAGCAAGGCAAAAAAAGCATTTCTGAAGACAAAAATTTCCTGAAGAGTATAAACTATGAAACAGGAGCTGGTAGAAGAACAAGCAAGTATATTCTATAACACACCTGACTTAAAGGGACAATTATTTACTCTGTATTTGCAGTAGTTTTTTTGCCTTAAGTCTGAATGTTACTGAAGTATGTTTGGTTTTTTTAAAATATGGATTCGTGAATGCAGTTGTGACTTGTATACTAGCTGAAAGCCTTCACTGGTACCTCTAGTGGACCTACAACAGAAAACTGATTAGAGCCTTCCTAGCTCTATGGTTATCAAGTAGAGCATAGTCAAATCTGCAAAAGTTTGATTGGCTTCACTCTTCTGATACCTGATAAAAATTGCAAGCTGGTAACATTGCTCAGCAATTTAGTGGGACCTAAAACATGCCCACACAGACAGTGGTCTGAATACTATGCACTCTATGTAGTAGCTGAGGTTCTTCTTTCTTATCATGGTTGGTTTGACATGCAAGCTAACAAGGGGAATACCCAGCCTAACCCACAATTAAGACAGCCCAATAAGCACTACAAAATTAAGTCAAAGTCTCCCTCCTAGTAAGTTGAAAACACTCATTTTTTTTCCTGTAATTAACTGAGATAAACTAGATGTTTCATGACTTTTGTTAACACTTACACAAGTCAGATCTAACATCTGTTTTTGCATCACTGTGGATACAAAGAGCAGCTGGCTCCCAAGTACCAGTGGAAAAGCCTCTAAACAGAATGTTATGCTGGCAAGAACTGTGCCCATGGCAGAAGTGAGCTGCTGATACACTGATATATACCAACAAAGTACTCTTAGTACAGGTTCAGACCGCCAATTATATTTATCTGAGTACCTTTAACTTATGTGGGAAAGGAAGTACCTTAAATAGGAAAAGATACTGCATTGCATTACAAAAAAAACCAACAACAACAAAAAATTAAACATTGTTCTCATGTATCATCAGAAACTTGTTCAGCTTTCTGAGTTAGAGCAGACTAGCCTAACACCAATATGGAACAGCATGAGGCAAGTGTAATGTTTGCCAACTGACTATGACTATAATCCTAAAAGGCCTGACAATCAACTGTTTACAGTTGAAGTGCAACCATTATCTCTTCAACAATAAATGAATGCACCTTTCCTGTCAAAGCTAGGTAACAACACCCATACCCACAAAGGAGTTACCAAATTAGTACATTTTGCATACCTCCAGTAAAGCCAGCGAAACAGAGGTAATGAAAACTTGTCCAGTATCTTATAAATATGGCTAAATAACTGTACAGGTCACTATATACTAAAATCAGTAAAGTCCAAAAGCCTCAAAATCAGGAACATCAGGAAAAAAGATGTTTCACATGTACCAAGACATTTAAATTACCAACCAACAAAACCCAAAAACTCACAAGTGCTTTTCAATAAGCCAGAAAACATGTCCTGTGTGTAACATCAGTACATAATAAACAGTTAATTTAAAAAAAATCTAGGAAGATGGCAAGAAAAACAAAATCACATTTAAGTATTACTGAAATGTAAGTATCACTAGCAGACCTCATTAGACGCCCCAATAAGCTTTCTAAATTGGGGCTAAAGTCCACTATACACAGCTAACATTGTCTATTTAACTATTCATCTATTTATTTAAACTTTGTTCTGCTAGAGTGAAACATAAAAGCAGTAAAAGTATTAGCACAGATAGATTCATAGAATCTATCCGTATCATCACTACTTAATTACTATCAGCATTTCCTAGAAAGAGTTTCTAGGATCATAATCAAGAGTTCTAAAACACTAAGACTCAATCATCAGCCTGGAAATACAGGCAAGCCCTCCACCTCACAACGGTTCTCGGAGAATAAAAAAATTCAAACATTCTGATTAACAAAGATTTTCTCAAAATTCCAACACACAAAAATACTATGAATTAAAGCTTTGAAACTGAAACAAATGTAAGGTCTTCACTATTTCTGTATCTCTTCTGAAACACCTGACAGCAGCCCAGCACCTATCCTTTTACAACTAATCTCCCAATTCAGAATAAGTCAAATCACATTTGTCCATTCTGAAAGTACAGTATAGCCTTCTATCCCTTTCATATAATTTGAACAAAGTTTAAATTAATACCTGACACCTTGCATCATTAGTATGGCATGGAGTTTGCACAGCAAATTATGACATAACATAGTTTTCAAATAAAAACCTAGCAAATTATCACATTCACATTTCCTCAGGCATGGAGTTTTACAAGGTGCAGGCCATTGCACAGAAATTTAAAGCAAAACGTAGAAGTACATTTTGGAGCATATATTCTCCTCTTTCTCATTATTCTTCCCCCTATTTTTTAATCCAAATCCTTCAGCCTAAAGATAGCTAAAGATAGCCTACAAAAAGTAATCCAAGAAAAGCATTTACTATATTTGGATTAAAGTAATCCTTTCTCCACCACAGCCAAACAGATTGCCTTCACAGCACTCACCAGAAACTATTTGTTTTGCAGTCTGGAAACTGAAATAGTGAGGCCAATCACCAGAAGTGGTGATTCAGAGCAGACTTTTGAATATTCTGGCTTGGACAAAGGGAAAAAAAAAGGGCAAAAAACAAAACCCCAAAACAAGAAGCTTGCAAACCAAAGAACAGCATCTGCTGTGTCTGTCTCCAGTCTCCCCTCTCCTCTTTAACAGGCTTCTGAAAAGTCTGGGAAAAAGGAAGAGCCCAACTGTCCCCCAGTGCCTCTCTCCCAGAAGTATCACTTCCCAATCTATAATGGAAGAATTCTTGAAAAGATAATTGTTGGCAAGTTCCATAGTCATAAAATTTGTCTACTCCTCCTTTTGACAGTCCTGTAAACTCCAGGTAAAAGCCAAGAAGTTTGGCAGAAAATCATTAGGTGACTACACACTTGGTGTCCCAAATGAGGAAATGTCAGATTGAGAAAAAGTGGCAGTAATATTGTTCTCTTAATTAGTCCCTTAGAATTACAGGCCATCCTGAGGAAAGGGAATGTGACAGCCATGTGCGGTAAGTAGCTGTTCTGGTGATAAGAGCTCTGTAAAAACTGTTGATATCTTTGAAAGCTCATTATGTTGATTATAGGAGTATTGTAAACACTACTGTCTACACAAGTAATCTTAGATAACTTGTATCAGAATACACAGGCCTTCAGTTTGTTGGTCCTGGTAATGGGGGAGGTTTATGTGTTTTGTTTAAGCCATAATCACCAGAAAGGACCTTGGTGCCTTGGTACAAAATCTTAAAAGTAGCTGCGCATAGATGTACCTTCTCAGAGAAAGCACTCTTCCTCAGAGACAAGTTATTCTGGACTGAATCTGGCATGAAATTTAGATAGATACTTTCTGCAGTTCAAAGGCTGCCCACATCATTTTTCACCTTCCCACAGCAACTGAGATTTCAATTCTTTTTAACACCTGATTCATCCTTTATGTTCATGCACCTAAGGGCTACATGCCTGGAAAGCACATGGAACTTGAAGAATAGTTTTTACTTAGAACTAAACATACATCTGTTGACATAAGCTTGCTAGCATCCACACAGAGGAACTTCTGCCCTATCACCACGCTAAAGGTACAGGTTAATGTCACTACAAAGCTAAGCTATTACAGAACAGGAGAGAACCACTTTCCTGTTTCCATCTTCAGTGACATGTTGCCCTTCATTGGGCTTCACCAACTAGTTTAGGAAACTAAACTAATCTCTTCTGGGAGAAGGGGAGCAACTACTTTTCTGCTCCTTTGTGCTGGCTGTCTTCAGGGCCAGGCAAGAAATGACATGCCACTGGTGGGTTAAAGGAAGAAGCAAGCCAATAAATTGTTGTAACTGTAACATCAGCCCACTCCCTAGAATCAGGGCCCAAGCTAACACAGGGCGATTAGCAAAGCCACTATGCTCTTCTGTGAGCCTACATATGCTGATCAGATGATAGCTGGTCTCTTGTCAAAGATGCAGCCCTGAACACTCCTGCCTGATCTTTTCAGCTTCTGGCAGGAAAAGAAGAACTGCTAAACAGCAATTAAATATTTTTTTCCCCTTTGTGACAAACATTTACAATGTGCTATAGCACAAACTCTTTCACCGTTTCCTTTATATTTCTGTCTCTGTAACAAGACCTTTACTAAGCACTTATCTTAGTGGCAGTCCACCTCTTTTCCGCCCCTCCATCATTTTTTTTCTTTTCATAGAATCATAGAACAGCCTGGGTTGGAAGATGACCTAGCCCAGCCCCCTGCCACAGGCAGGGACCTCTTTCACTCACCAGGTTGCTCAGAGCCCTGTCTGACCTTACCTTGAACACTTTAATTGGATATATATCACTTACATTGGATATTCATCATATTATATACTTTCATTGGATATACATCACATTACCATGGCGTGCAATATGCAAACTACAAAATGCATGTCTGGCTGTAACGAGTGGGTTTTGGTTTGGTTTTTTTTTTTTAAGCTTCAGTTCCCTTTAACAATCAAATACCAGCTGAAATCACCATACTATACTTCCAGGCTCTTATAAGTACCTGCCATTTTGCCCTTGATATACCTAAGGGAGACAGAAAGCAATTTATCTTTTTACTTCTGAACTACTGCTGTTAATCTAGAAGACTTGCTCACTTTACAATAATAAAATAAAGTATCAGTAAGATAAACCTTATAAGGGTACATTTTCAATAGTATCTCTCAGGCTCACACTAATGAAGAGGTGCAATAGATGCTCTAGTGAGGCTGCTGTTTGTGAAGCTGTTGCAACACATGCATTTAACTAACTGACAGCAGTGCTTGAGGCACATGGAACACGGGGGAACATCCTGAGGGAATTTTCAATGCACATTTCAGAACCTTTTGTCACCATGCACATAACACATGAAATTACAGCTGCAAATTGCAGAACATGAAGGGCATGAACATCCTCCACACCTTTAACTATCAACATTCCAGGCCATGAATAAAATTCATGAGCGTACAGCTCTTCCTCAACTCAGATGCACGTTCCCCTTCTTGTGTATACAACATATATCATTACGAGATATTGACTTTGTGTGGCAAGGTTTTGGGGGGG
>NW_010972687.1:2004699-2015801 GCF_000737465.1 Haliaeetus leucocephalus | reverse complement strand
AAGATGTTTTGTTGGTGTGGGGGTGGTTTGGGGGGGGGGGGGGGGATGTCAGGGGCTGGGTTACAGGGGTGGCTTCTGTGAGAAGCTGCTGGAAGCTTCCCCTGTGTCTGACAGAGCCAATGCCAGCTGGCTCTCAGATGGACCCACCGCCGGCCAAGGCCAAGCCCATCAGCAATAGTGGTAGCACCTCTGTGATAACATATCTAAGAAGGAAAAAAGTTGCAGGGCACATAGAAACCACAGCTGGAGAGAGGAGTGAGAATATGTGGGAGAAACAGCCCTGCAGACACCAAGGTCAGTGAAGAAGGAGGGGGAGGAGGTGCTCCAGGTGCCGGAGCAGAGATTCCCCTGCAGCCCGTGGGGAAGACCATGGTGAGGCAGGCTGTCCCCCTGCAGCCCATGGAGGTCCACAGTGGAGCAGATATCCACCTGCAGCCCAGGGAGGACTCCACGCCGAAGCAGGGGAAGAGGGCGATGAGTCCTGCCCCTGAAGAGGATGAAGCAGCAGAGACAACGGGTGATGAACCAACCACAACCCCCATTCCCTGTCCCTCTGTGGCACTGCAGGGGGTAGGTAGAGATCCGGGAGCTGTGCCCGGGAAGAAGGGAGGGACGGAGGGAAGGTGTTCTGAGATTTGGTTTTATTTCTCATTACCTTACTCTGGTTGACTGGCAATAAATTGAGTTAATTTTTCCCAAGCTGAGTCTGTTTTGCCCATGACAGTGATTGGTGAGTGATCTGTCCTTATCTCAACCCACAAGTCCTTTGTTATATTTTCTCTCCCCTGTCCAGTTGAGGAGGGAGGAGTGATAGAACAGCTTTGGTGGGCACCTGGCATCCAGCCAGGGTCAACCCGCCACACTAGAATAAAAAAGGGAACTATGTTTTATGAGAGGCAAGCCCATTGACCACAAATGTCATAATCAACGAACTGCACCTCCTCTGCCTCTTGTGACAGTTTAGCATTTTCTAAACCTTACAATGCTACTAGTATACTTGTTTTATTGGCAAGATTTCTCTTCATGATAAATTGAGCTACTTTTCCCTACCAATTTAAGTAAAAGCTCAATTTCTCTCCAAATATTCAAAGTTAAGGCACCTTATCTTCTAGCACCCCCCAACTTTTGAATGAAAAAAACCCCTAATTTGTGAATTCTCAAAAGAACACTTTCAGCCAATATCCAAATAGATTTGATATTATTCCTATATTTGGCTGTTCAAATTATGGACATGCAGTCCACTTTGACATACCAGGCTGATGGTGAGATCTACCCTTCAATTTTTCAATTATTATACAGTCCATGATAAGCAACAATGAAAAGGTTCTTTGGCTTCTTAAAGGTAAATCTAGTGATGAGGCAACTCCAAGTCTTCAGGTTTCTGAATGAGCACCACTTGCCCTGCATTTGCCTGGGGCTGGTTAAACCTTTCCACACCTAGGGTGTCATCAAAGTCCTTCAGAGACCAACGCAGCAGAAAATAGGCGTATCCCAAAATGACTACTGGCATTTCAACACTTCGTAGCTATGACAGACAGAAAAAAGAATGTCCTCAACTTGCAGCTTTTATGTAGTCCCATGCACATGAATATGCAATAATGTGCAACTTTCCCAAACATGATGGCAGCGAATCACCTTGCCTTCTTCCACAGTCAGCATCCACATGGACAGCTATTGCTTCCTATTAAAATACTCAAAGCAGGTAAAGAACAGGGACATAATTCAGAATCTGTATCTGCTGTTTACCTCTTCTCATCTGCTGCCAAATCAGCTTTCTGTATTCATTTACAGGAATGGTAATATTCACACACCCTTACAACAACCACTTTTAAGAAAGTAGTGCTGGACCAACCTCACCATCATCCTCAGTACCAGTTCCAGACTATTTCACCCTAGGTGTCCAGTCCCCACTGGACAGTTGTGCCAATTTGCAGATGACCATCTGGATTGTTGTTCCAAGATATAAAACTTAACACACTAACACATCTCTACCACAAGCAGCTGTGTTGAAGTCCGCACAGGCATTTCAGTTACCCCAGAAACACCTTTTAATGCTGGGTTCTATGATACCATTTCTCAGAACAAGGAATGCAGGGAGTTGTGGGTGGCTGTGATCAACCTCCAACACAGGTAATTTCTCCATTCTTCTCTTTGTCCCATCACAAACTGTGAGGCACAATTTAAAAGTCTAGGATCCCTTTCTTCTCTCCTTCCATCAACATGCATTTCAAAGGAGTTAGAGCTATACTTACATCTATCCTGCAAATAATCCACTGAATTAATTTGTTTTTGCAGAACACTCATACTATAAAATGTTAATGATGGTGGCAGTGTAACACTGACGGAACAGGCTATGCTAGAAAAGTGAATCAATGCTGCAGCAACTGCTCAAAGGCTCCGTTTTGGTCCAGATATTCATCAAGTATTTAAACACAGCTTAGCACTCTCTCAGGGCTCAAGAGAATACCATGGACTGGTAATCAAAGTGTGGGAGCCAGTATATCCAGAGTCATGTACTCAACTTCTCCCTGCTACATTCAGCATCCTGACACAAGGACAAGACCAGGTCTGCCAATTGGAAAGCTGCTGAAAGTACCACAGTGGAAACTAGTAATACTAACCACTTTTTAAGCAATGGAAAAAATTCAGTACACGTTTGTGAAATCCACAATTTGGGCAGACCAATCCAAGCTCTACAGAATTATGTATTTCTAAAGGAGCTTTTGACACAAAAAAATAAATGCAGACAGCAAATGGAACTCAGCTGATTTCATTCCTGAATGGAAGAGGGAAAAGCAGATAGATGTAGTATGTATTTAGAGTTCCCTCCCAACAATGTCTGTTCAGCAAAGGGCATGTTCAGATATGATATTATAATGAACAATCCTATTTGACTAGGGAAGATAAACTATGCATTGTTCAAGAATGTAAGTGAGAATTCAAGTTGCAGTCACATTTTCTTTTAAGTTTTCAATCAGAAATTCATCAGGGGGAGGAAGAGACAATAATTACAAATTAGTTCATAAAGCTGAGCCTGTAAGCTGACATAAACAAGTGATTAAGTTTCACCATCTAGTTCTCTTCCATTTTCTGGTACATTTAAAGAATTCAGGCTGTCTTCCACATTGTTCACAAACCATATTATGTTTTTGGTCAATGTTACTGGGTCTTTCACCAAATGGCTATCTTCCAGATCACCAATCAACTACAGACCACAGTCACCAGTGCACCTGTTGCAGCTCTTGGCTTACAGAACAGATGTCTAGTTATATCTCAGCTTTCCACTGTAATCAGAAAAAATGCCAAAACCTAATCTAACAACATGGTACACATGGTTTTGGATATGTGAGGCTGAATACCTGTCCCCTGCAGTTGTATGAGGTTTATGATAAGCGTTCCCCCTACTTTAGTATGAATAAAGTATGCTTCTTTAAAAAGAAGGATCACACCTTTGTTATAATGTAAAAAAAATGCAACACAATGTGTATTTAAAACACTGAAAAAATGATAATCCACTCCAAAGAAACAGGAAAATAGTTAATATTACATTGATCAAGTTCTAAATTCACTGCAACAACTACCAGGCTCCAGGATTTAAAGAGTCTTTACACATGGCCTTACACTAAGTCACATCCCTGATATTATATCATTAAACAGTATGCTCAAGTTGCAATGATCAAACCATAACATGCTGCTCTATATTAAATTCAGTTTTTCATATTTTTGGTGCAAAATACACAATGTGATGGGAGGTTTTTTGGTGAACATCTATTCTTATGATCGCAAAGTATTTAAAAAAATAATCCTTTTGTAATTTGGGTACTTGTAACACAAGAATTTTGCTCTAAATGGAACAAACCACGGTGAAAAATGCTTCCAAATTTAAAAAACGGGTATTCAGTACTGTGTTTACTTGGTGCCTAGGATTCTTACCTGTATCAGAGAATGCCTTCAGAGTCTTTCATCTTACTATTTTATCTCCCTAAAACCAGAGGCTTAGAACACAGAAATTGTTGAAACAACATCCTTCCAATTTGGTTTTTTTTTTCCTTGCCCAGTTTTAATCTATTTGAGATAAAACCACTGGTTCAATTCCTAGTTTTTGTTCCCACCATAATGTATTTACACAGATTAATTACAACCTTTCCCACACATCATATTTTGCAAAGATAAAAACATCTTCTTGTTTTATATAGAAAGCTATCTTTGGAAATGCTGTAGCTGCTAGTCTGAATTCTGAAACAAAGGTGGTCTGAACACCACACAGAAGTCCAAACAGAGTCTCACCATGTTCTGTTATAGCAGTTTTTCCATCGTCCCTCCCTACAAAAAAAGTTGATGAAATTATCTGAAAAAACAACCTGCATTTTCTCACCCACATCACACCAGTGGCTCAATTACTGGGGAATCGATTATTATAGGTTCTTCCTATCTTCTGAGATCTCCAGCTAGAAGATCCCAACCTGTGACAATAAGGATTATCTTCTAATCATTCAAGACTGAAACATACCTTATTAAATTTTACCTCTTTTCAATTTTTCTAGTATATCAGGACTATATACTGACCTTGCTCAATACTGACAACGCCTTCAGCATAATGCACCACCAATCAGCTTGGATATGAATCAATTAATCCTAAAATACAGCATTTCTGTTTAAACTACCAATGCAGATTAAGTACAACCATTTGAAAAGCACGCTGTAAAAGAAAATTGGCAACTAATGTCTTACCTTGTCCTAAGAGCCACCCAAGCAGCATCAATGTCAGCATACAGATTCTTCTCTGTTGGCTTCCCAGAACTTGCACCATATCCAGAATAATCATATGAGAATATGTTGCAATTAATCCGTGAACCCAGTCCTATGTAAAAACTACTCATCTGACCTAGGTCAACAGCATTTCCATGTGAGAAGAGCAAAGTATACTTGGCGTTAGGCGAGCAACGCACAAACATACAGGCAATCCTGTTACCTTTACTTGTTCTAGTCATGAAGCACTCAATGGCATCTTTTTCTCTAGAAGAATATTGCCAGTCTGCTCGCTCTGAGAGATGTAAAGTCCAGCGACTACCACTCTCATCGCACATCAGTGTGTACGTGGGATCAGGAGGTAGGAATGCCAGTTTGGAGGCAATTTTCCCTGGGCATGGTGGACAACAGAACAGGCAACACAGTTCACTAAAGGAAAGATTATTCATCTTCTAGTCTGAAACAGGAAGAGAGAATGGTATCAGTTTCTAGTTACAATCTTACACAAAAAAGAAAAAAGAAACTCATGGAAAACACAAACATAACCTCTCTAGAAAATAATACATAATTTTAGTGGAAACATTTAACAAACGTAGATTTAAATATATATATGTGAATTTCTGTATAATAGCTTATTTGATATTATTAGCTACTTTAGAATGAGCATATTATTAAAAAAAGCGATGGCTCTAAAGCTCTGCCAGATATTAAAACTAAAATATGATTACCCAGGAGAGAACAAGTATGAGTTTTGGAGTTTCTTTGGAGGAAATGAAGTCCCTCATCTTAAGCCACTAAAAGAAGTGTACATGTTATAAAGAACGATTAAAATATTTTGCAGCATTTGCAGGATACCAAGGCTATGCAGACCTCTGCAGCCAAAAATCACTACAGCGTTTCCGAAATATGGAGAATATGTATTGCAGTCATGAGTTATGCGCTCCTGCAAGCGGTTTCAGCAGTGTGAAAGGTGCATGAAGGTCAAAACTTCGAAGGCAAACCAAGATGCTTCTGCTGGCTTAGCAAACACTGTAGACCATCCGTACACTAAAATCCAGCCACAAGCTCTTCCTTGCTCCACATACTGGCTGAGCACATAAATCCACATAAATGTTTTGAAACGCTTCAAAGAAATTATTAGCTAAGGTTTCCTGTATTGCACATAGGAATTGGGATTATATTAGTGTTATGACTATTTTTATTGTGTGCTTTAACAAAATCATCCCAAACCAAATGCTCTATCACAGATATTTGGCAAATCAATATAATCTATACTACCAATTCAAAGCATTGGTTAACAGAGTGGGGGAGGAAAAAAAGTAAACACGCATACACCTAAAGCAAGCTAGGTAAAGATATAGTTGCCCCGAAAAGCAGGCATTGTGTCATCTTAATTTACAGCAGCAAGAAGGGAGGGGGGAAAAAATCCTTTGCTGTGACAATACTTTTTCTCAGAGGTAGGAAGAGTGATGAAATCTACCAAGAGCCCTGCTAGAAACCAGCACACCTAAGATAAGCATTTACACTACTTCCCCTGTGGTGAGGCATCTGACATTTCACCTCAACTTAAACAACTTCTCCATCCCAAATCTACCTACAGGTCTCAAGCTCAGTTCCTGCCAGGTCACTGTGAACAGAAACACTCTTACAGTTTCATGTACCAGCTTTGACTGCTATATCCAAGTTCACAGATGGGAACAAAACAAGCTGATTTCTGATGTCCACAGACCCATCTTATTTCAGAAATACTTGGGTAATGCAACAATAAAATCTTACTGCTAACTATAATACTTGGTGATATTTAGATCATATTTCAAAGTTTGTCCTCTAACTTGTAACACGAGCATAGGTTTCATGCCTGTATAAATCTCTCTTCAGAAAAGCTTCAAGGATAGTGCTGTAAGACCTGTTGAATATACATCACAGATTAGCTACCTGTATTTTGGATGCCTGAATGGTCTCTTCCCTGTGGTAGAGTATGAATGCATACTGAATACAATGTTACACAGTATACTTGCAGAGTAACAAACACAGGCACAGCAAGACAGTCCTATAAACAGCATGAGCATTCTTGGAATACTACTCCTCTTTGTAGGGCACAAACCCCCATTTTTTTTGCCAAGGCTGCTACAGCCAAGTGCTTTCATCCTGAGACTCTGGTTTTCTTCAGAATAGAGAGAAATCACAGGCTCTTAGATATGGGTGACCAACACTACCAATTTAAAGGAGATGGCAGGAGGGGTGTACTGGTCACCTCCCATAAAAAGGTAAATTGTCTCTTAAATGAAGATCCACAATAAATAACCATATTTCTGCCAGCGAACGAAACAACAACCTCATGTATTTATGTAATCAGCACAACTAGTCACTCCAATATGGAGTAGCTCACCTGTTCCCTGTCAGGTGAGGTTATTTAGCCATTAATTTTAATTTTAACCTGCAAGTAGGACAAGAAGTGGAAGACCTCTATGGAAGATGTCTAGCAATTGGCAAAAGGCTTGGGCTGCTTTATGCACAGGAAAAACTCAATACTTTTTCCCCTTCTTTACTTCTCTTACAGTTTACTTAGTTCACGTTCACAGCCCAGAGAAACTGCTGTGATGTCTCAACAGGCTTTTTTTGCAACAAGTGCTTATGACCCAGCATTCAACCACACTTCTGTCAGACACTATTAAACCGATCTTTTCTGAGTAAGTTTTCCCACCTTTTCAGTAAAGCTGAAGGCCAAAGCTAGATGCCACAACTTATTTGGAGGAGAGGGGGAATATTGTTTTATGTGAGAAATTTAGAATAATACATACCTCCAAAAGTGAGGTATAAATAGCCTGTTCTGCCCAGGAACAGCAGATTGCACTCTATTCCAGCATATGACAGTAACTACAGAATTTCTTACTTGCTTCTCAGTCCACTTGTCAGAAAGAATTAAAACAAGAGTTTACATTATTTATAACTGTAAACAGCCCAGCAACACTACAAATATGATCTCACTCAGAGAATATTTGCTATTTGTCAAAGTCATTTCAGAAGACTGGAAGCTGGCCTGTGGAATTCACACACAGGGCAGTACTGGAGTAACCACAGTTAATCATCTGAGGTGGTACTGTGCCTCAAGATAGCTTAAATGTGCTAAAAATGGGCTGTTGCCACATATGGCAAATAACTTATGCTGAAGACCATGGCTAAAGTATTATTTCTCCTCTATACTAGACTGTAATTAGACTTTATATAATGCTCATTTAATCCAATGGAAACTGTCTACTGAAACTAAAGATTCTGATTCCATAGTTGTTCTCCATCTAAATCACAGCTAGCAACAACTCCTTCCTTTAAAACACATACTTTCTTCACTCAGAAGACCCAAGCAAAACAGCAGCTCCCTAGCATCACTAACTGAACAAATCTGACAAAACACCTACTGAACTCCCTCAGGAGGATACCTTTAACTAAATGCAAACAATGTTTCCATTATACTGGAACTGGTTTGTCATTCATTGTATTCACATGAGTGTGTTCTTAACCTCCGGATCTGGAATGGAACCAGGATGTGAGAGTGTCCCCAGGGTGTATAGAGTAATTCTGATATCACTGTTTAAAAGTTCAACTGAATCAGCATTTCAGCCTAGTAGTTATCCATCAGATGTCATAATTTAACTTCAACTAAGCAGGCACTCTCTCTCCTCAAAAGGTATACTGCTCAGATACTTCAATGAGGGATTAAACTTAATGTTACCCCCCTACTAGTGCTTTTTTTAGTGTCCTTAATGTTAGAAAACATGTAACATGATTTTCTAATGATTCATCCAGCCAGAAATTATTATGGTAAAAGTGAAAAGTCACAAAACCCCCTTCATTTAGCATCACCTACCCTTGGTAAAAGATTCAGACATCAACAGTCTTAAGGGACTAATTATTTTATTAAGTCTAAAATATAATTTATGGAAAGTGAACAAGGTATCGCAAGTGAAGCTGCATTTTTAAAAGTCTCTCTAATAACAAATGGGCTTGATGTATGCTTTTTCTAGACTCTTACTGAAACTGGGGCAAAACCAACACTGACCACAAATTACCTTAAGCATACAGTTCCACAAGTACAGATGAATAACTTTAATGGGACTCATTTGCCTAAGATATGTTGTGAATACCTAAGTTACAGTCTAACACCTTCTGAGCATGTATGATGTAAATCTCTGTGCTCATTACAGTAGCATCATCAGACACAGAGATCAACACATCCCAACAACATGACTATTTCACCTTCTATTTGTCATTTCAGTACTACTAAAAGAAGCTATTGCTGTTCTGCAAACACAGCTCCTAATGCTGGTAAAATTACTAGCAACAGAAAGAACATAATAAGAGAAATATTTGTCTCCTTTAAAATTATACTGCATTTTTCATATAAATTAAGTAGGAAAATTCTGCAGAAGAAACTGTGGAAAAACTGCTAAACCTACTATTGCACCAAGAAAGGCTAAAAAATAAAACAGACCCAAGTGGCATCACCCACCCCTTCTGGGATAGCTTTTAAAAGAAAGGCCAGATCATTTTATCATATTTATCTCTAACTCTCTTATGAATAAAAAAAGTAACATAGAAAGTGACAAATTTAAAACTGCCCACAGGCAGTAATTTCAATCCAGCCTTTGGCAATTACCCTTTTCATTAAGGCTGACAGAAGGAGGGGGGGGGGGAGTCTATCTAGTCTGAAAGAAGACCTCAAATATTTATCTTGCAATTCCTAGGATAACACAAATGTAGTTCTTTCATGTAAGCAATTATTCCTGTCCTCCTCCCTCTGCAAATCATAACAAGAGAGTGGCTCCTTTTATTCACATCTTTGAGTACTTTACTATGCATCAGCCTTAAAAGCCCAACACTTACAAACACTTATCTAGAAATCTTATATTTACATTAAATAGAAATTATTCTAATTGTATATTTAAATCAAATTACCTATTTCATAGGAACTAATCACAAGAACAAAGTCAAACTCGTAAATACAGCTGCTGGTTTGTAAATTTTAGTGGTGCTCTAGTTTTAACAGGCAAGATATTCAAATTGTTGGGGTTTTTTTTTTGTTCGGTTGTTGTTTGGGTGTTGTTTGGGTGTTGTTTTTTAAAATCATTATTTTTCATTATATACCGCTGAAATAAGAAACTCTACAGTAGTTTCCCTCACCCTTTTTCATTGAGCACAACGCAATGAAAACTCGAGTTCAAGCCGCTACTGAAGCGCCCTCATTTATTTCAACATCTGCATTGTATTAAAAATGGAAGAGAAGGGTATGAACATCCTCCAACTACTTCAACAGTTAAAGCAACAAAATGTTTAGTGGGGAAAAAAAAATCATCAGTGTCTGATTAAGTATTATATAAAAGTTTAAACTAACAGAATTATTATGAGAGAATAAACAGTAGGTCCGGAAAAGAACACGGAGGAAGTCTGTTCAATAACGAAAAAGCCACGCCAAGAAATACCGTGAAGGAACTCTTTAAGGTAGTTTTCAAAGAGCAAAGAAACCTACATAAAAACAGAGAAGGCCAGCAGGACCAAAACTTCATTTTGGTTAGTGCGATTTTCAAAGAAACAAACAGCTTTACCCGTGTCACGAGTCCTAGCAGTCTTACAAAGCTTAACTTGCACATAGAGACCCGCTGCTGCTGGTTACTTTGTATACCTCAAAGCCCAACGGCACGGCTGAAAAGAGAAAGGGAACACCGGGAACGCCAAGTGAAACTTCTCGCCCTCCCTCCTCGGCCGAAGATCAAACCGACCCGCGAAAGGTCCCAGGCAGAGAACCGCGGGATTAAGCCGGATTCCGTCATGTTTCGCACGCTCCCCCAAGACTCGGCTCCACGGAGCTGCCCCGCTGAAGCCGCCTGCGCCCGGCCCGGCGCTGGAGACCCCTCTCCCGCTCGGCGGCCGCGCCAGCCCGCTGCTTCACTGCGCCGCTCGGCCCAGCCCCGGCAGGCAGCGACGCTCTCGAAGCCGGCCTGCGTTCCGGCGGCACCGCCTGGGCTTCTGCAGTCCTCCGGCTTTTTTTCCTCGCTGCCTCCCGGCCAAATACTTTAAGCTTTTGAATCAGTAATATCCGAGAGCGATTTTAAGGCCGGCGCCACTCCCACCCCCCCGTCGTCGACGGCAGAACCTGAAGAAGTACCTTAAATCAGGCTCGCGAGAATGAAGTCAGCTCTTCAGGTGTCCCCACCTAAAGAGGACTTCGCAGAAGTCAGTCAGCGGCACCGGCGCGGAGGCGCCGTTTAGACCCGCTACAAGCCAGACCTTCACACGCGTTTCCACAGCCGCGGCGCCCGCCGCCCGAACAAAGGCGCCCGCGGCCCGCCCGCAGCACC
>NW_010972687.1:2003754-2003970 GCF_000737465.1 Haliaeetus leucocephalus | reverse complement strand
GCGGGGCGGGGCGGGGCGGGACCGGCCGCCGGCCGCAGCGCACCAATGGGGGCGCAGCCCGCAGCGCCGCTCCGGCCACTGAGGCTCCGCCTGAACGCGGGTGGGCGGGCAGCAGGGAAGAGGCAGCGAACCGCCGTGGGCGGAGGGCGGATGCGGACGCGGACGCCGGCTCCGGGCCAATGGCGAGGCGGAGTGGCCGGGGCAGGGGCGGGGGGG
>NW_010972687.1:2003515-2003744 GCF_000737465.1 Haliaeetus leucocephalus | reverse complement strand
GGAGGAGAGGGGCCGCGGAGCGGTTCCGGGGCAGGTGTCGCCGGCAGCGGCGGTTGCCCGGGGGATGAGCTCGGAGAAGGGGAACGTGTCGCGCACGCGGCCCCAGCGCTACCAGAACGCGCGCGCCTTCAGGAACGACAAGTACGACACCAGCGCCCGCCGCAAGGTGAGCGGCGGGGCGAACCCCGGCGGCGGGGCCGACCTTCCCCTCCCGTCACAGCGCCGGGCC
>NW_010972687.1:1969811-2003451 GCF_000737465.1 Haliaeetus leucocephalus | reverse complement strand
GCGGGCGGGCAGACGCGGCGGCGGAGCGGGTTTGGCGGCGTTTGGGGCCGAAAGCGTGAGGAGGAGGCCGTGCGGCCTGCTGGGCGCACGGACGCCTGGCAAGGGACGGCCTGTCCCTGGGCGGTCTTCTGCCGGGCGGTCCTGGAGAGCTGCGGGATCGCAAAGCCCTGCGGCAGTGGGAGCCGAGAAACCTCCTCGGGTTTAGCCCGTTCTGGACAGCGCGGGTCTGTCCGAAAGGTTCCCGGCGGTGTCAAGGGAGTAATCCGTAACGAGCCGCTTCAGTCAGCTGTCACCCGGCCCGTCTTAGGCGGCTGCGTAAGCAAACACGCTGTGTGACACCCGAGTCGTATTTCGGACACGAAAGGCCCTCCTTAAGCCAAAGAATTATTAAGAGGAAGACTGAAATAAAGCATTTACTTTTGTGCAGTAAGTAAACCTTCCCTGCAGTGTTTTCCATGTGCCTTCTTGAAAGGTGTTTGGTCTCCTCAAAGTTTGTGACTACGACTTCCTTCAGACGTCTTTGCGTTTTGAGAATTAATTTTGAACAGCTCCCCCCGTCAGCCATATAAATATCAAGTTTCACTTTGCATACTTTTTAGACGACTTAAAAAAGACTCGTGTTTGCTTTAAGGCTCTAAAAAAAAAATCTTAGAGGGCCCTTCCGAGTAGTTACATAGAAAGGTGTCTTCAGCTGTTTTATCAATGCTTTTGCTACACACGTTGTCATGGTTTGATATTTTCACACTTGTTACAAAAGACCATTGTTGTCCCTTTTTGTTTCTAAGCATGGAAAAAGTAATGGTTTACCATATATTCTTGGAACGTGCTCTATACTTGTAGTTGTGGTAACATAACAGCAGCGCTGGAGAGCATGAAGACCAAGCAGCGTACCTGAGCAGTATCAACACAGAAGTGGGATGTTTTCTCTTACAAGCTAAACTGGAAGAGTTGAGTAAAACAAAACACAAGATGAGCATTCTAGAAGAGGCTTATCTGGTGCTGTTGCTGTTATGTCAGTATCTCTTTAGCTGAACCTGAGTGGGTTGTCAAAAAGAACTGAGAGGAGGAGAAGAAAGTAGTAAGTTAAAGAATGGCACCCAAGAGGGAGGTGGGGGGGGGGTTGAGTTTGTTGAGTTTTGGGGGGGTTTTTGAGATATTGTAGGACTGGTTCTGCAAGTTGAACAAGCTGCTTTCCTGGGGCTCTAGGAAGCGCCACTGTTATTTATTGTGTGAGTCACTGCATGATCCCTGATAGGAGAGTATTTTCCTGTCTGGCCTCTACACGTATAGACACACAAAAATATCCTAGAGAGTTGGTCTACCAGAAAAATCTTCGAAAAGAAACTGAATTCTGACTTCAGTTTTGTAACTGTAAAGTGTAAAGTAGTCACTTTAATACTCACATGGCTGTTTTTCTTCCCTTTTTTAATATTTTGTATCATATATAACTGGCTACACAGTACCATGCACTCAAATAATTTTTTTTTAAAAGCTTTTGAATGTAGCCAAGATTCACTGTGGGCATGAACTGTGATATGGGACCGTGTCTTTTTCCTTTCTGTTTCAAGCTAATGATTTCTTTTCTCTCTGTGCCTGCCAGTTCATGGAGATGGTTGAACACAGGGAAGAAGCTTGAAGAAGGTGCTTCCTATTACAGGGTTAGATAATGCGCGGTAAAGGGAAAGGATGCATTTTTCTTTTGGCATATCGTCATGTACAAATTCTAGTGCTAAGGGATACACAGGTGTCTTTATAATGATGACTAGGCCTGATTCTGCTATTTGAGAAATTTGAAAAGAAGTTAGACTAACAAAGATTAAGTAGTGATTACCGTCATAGTTCAGATGCAGACTATGCTCAGTGATGACAGTTTTGCATCTGTTCTTTGTAGTCCTGAATGATCAGATGTGCTACAGATGTTCAAGGTGTGATGGGGGAACTGAAGAAACAGTAGCAATTTGATCACAGGGACTGATACAGGAGTGGGGCATTCTTCCTTTCCACCTCTCGCTGGCTCAGGAGATGAGAAGACTGCACAGCACTGCTGAAAGAGGGTAGATCTCCTGTAAATCACTGCTAATTTTTTTTTTTTTTTAGGTATTTGGCCTATCTTTGACTACTGCTACACACTGTCCAATGCAATATTATCTTGAAAGGCTGCAGAATGCTTTTTAGCTTAAAGTTTTTATCCTGCTGCACTTGCACACTGCATTAGCAATGTTGAATATTAACTACTGTAGCTTCGGGTTGTACTGTAGGTGTAGCTGAGGTGTTACTTGCAGTGTTATTGTTGCTTCTCTCAGTGAAGCAGTATCTGCAGAAGAAATTGATCTAATAGTCTTTTGACTTTTCCCTGCTGGCAGTCATTATCCAATTGTTCTGTGGTTTTTTGAAAGGTTTTGTGCTCTCTGTCTGACAGGGACCTTAACATCCATTTTCCAATCTTAAAGACCATAGATCTGATTACTTGCAGAACATGCTGAAAGATCCATCTGTTTTTCCTCTAATGATCAGTCTTTACTAGAGCATTACTCTGGGATAGGCTAGTTGCGGCAAAATACACTGCCTCTTTACTGTATTTGGGTAACTGCCTACAACAGTGCTGGGAAAGCTTGCATCCTAGGATGAACTGAAGAAGGAAGAGCCGGACAGGGTAAGACACACTGTGCTGTTAGTTATTGAATCTTGGAATTTGTTTATGGGCGCTTGCTTTACATAGTATATTCCAGAACAGCTGTTTGCGGCACTGAGTGAGGAATATACATTATGTTATATGAATATACATTTTATGTAAAGTATATTACATAAGTCAACATGGAAACTGGAGTAGTTCTAGAGATGAAAGTAAATAACATTCAATGAGAACATTTAGGACTCCATTGTAATGAGACGGTAAACCACAAAGTGATTCATATTTACACCCAAATGACTGATCTGTTTCTCCATTTCTTTCCTCTCATTAAGTACGCCCCAGATGATAATCCACATTTCCCTAAATTTCAGAGGTTATTAACTCTGAACCTCAGCTTTACCATAGTGTTTATGTCAGCTGCTTCTTCAGCTGTCTGTATGGATAAATAACTTGTTTTGGTGGATACACTGGTCAAGACTGTGCGAAGGCAGTAGGAACAGAAAAGGTGAATACAGAGCTTAAATGCTGGGTCACATGATTGTGACTTCAAGCTCAGAGGGGAGATGCAGATAAACCAGTAGCCAACTGGAATTGTCAGGTAACAGTGTTGGAGTTTGGTTAGTTTCTGTTCTTGCTGCAAAATAGAGTAGCTTGGTAGGCTAAAGTCTACTCTCTAGCCACCCCTGTTATTCTGGATTCAGAACTGCATTCAGGCCTGGGTTATAACCTTTCACGTAGGGAGAAGAGGAGCAAGCATAACATCTATTATGGAGTCTAACCTAACCCTGGTGGAGGGGAGAGAGCGAGCGTGTGTGTTCAGTTCTTTGTGGGGAAGAGGGTGGGAGCTGACTGTCAGTCCTTCCAAGTGTGTACATTCTCTTGCTGGTCACTTGCATGTTTTCAAATCTATGGTCACTCATCTGAAAGAAGCTATACATCTTGATCTCCAGGAGGGCCATTTGGAATTGAGCTTAGAGAAAGCTTGTGATTTCATGTGTTTTAAAGTCCATAGCAATAAAACACGGCAGGGCCTTAAATGCTAGCTTAAGTAGCCATCCATACATAACGAGAATGGATGTAAGGAGGACTTTAAGGCTTTGGTTAAAATGTTAAATGTGCTTCTCTTTAGAAAGAGATGAGAAAATATCTGCGTAGAAAATGGAATTTGAAGTAATACTGATACAATATGTGAGCAAGTGAAGCTCTTTGGTGGACTTGATTTCAGGCTTTGAAATGTGTATTAGAACCCTGAAAAGCTGGTGTCTTGTATCACAGTTTCACGTTTGTTAGTCTGCACGGACCTATTCTTAACTGCTTTGTAGTCATGCGCTGGAGATCCTGTGGAATTTTGTTTTTCTGACAAGTGTAGTCATTCAGAAATGCTGCATTCAGCCTTGTTGATTGGAGGCAGTATCACCTGTGCTCCTGACAAGGAAGATTATGCATGGCATTGACATTGCATTAATTTACAGCAGAGTAGACCACTGATTTGTGCTTGGTAGTAGGAGTCTGCTTTCAGTAGAGTAAATCAAAATACCCATAGGTTCACACATAATTAGAAACTTCCAAACAGGCAGTGAGGCTTCTTTGAAACCCCATCATTACATCTTACTTCTGAGTGCTTTAATGCTAGCTTAAGCTAGGGATTATTTTGTGTGCCAAGTTAGTAGGTGTAGGTGCATGTGTTTACTTTAATACATTCTGAACTGCTTTTGGCAGGTCGTTAAATGATTTAATATTGGGTTACGTGAGCTTACAGAGGATGCTGTTTCGTTAATGCAGTTGACCTGACTGTGTATATAATATGCACATGGAATATTTTGTGACTGTATACTTTAAGACTGTTTATGTATGTCTGTATTGCATAACTGTGATTTCTTTGGAGAATATATAGAGATACTGTAAGCACTGGATGAGTTGCACCTGTCCTTGGAGGGAAGAATGGCAAAAGAAAAGAGGAAAAAACTATTGAATAAAAGAGGGAAATGAGCATTAAAAAAAAAATAGAGAGAGAAGCTGCTGTGACAGAAACAGAAACTAACCTGTCAGAATAGTTGTCACACCAAGAAATCAATTTCAGACCATAAGCACTACCACCTTTTTGTGTATGAGAGCTAACTACCTGCGTAAAAGCTGGGTAGAAAAGTTGGAAGGGAATAATGAAGTTGACAAGCCTTGTTCAGGTCTTTGTGTGGGTGGTTCGTTTTTTTGTACCCTTAAAGGAAAGCAAGCTATTAAGTGGGCAAAAGGAAGAAAATACAAATATGTGGAAGTTTAAACAATGTACGAAATATATTAAAAAATGAATATTAATAGGAAAAGTAAGCAGCAGAGGGATTTCTTTGATTTAACTAATAACTTGCCCATTCTGACTGGGAACTGAAATACCAGGAAAGTTTCTCTTCCAGTTTGTTAGCAGAACTTAGTTTCACATGTTCTTTGGTGATTTCAAAAATCTGAAAAGAAAGGCTTATCCAAATCTTTAATTAGGGGCAGCTTTCTTTGCTTCTTGAAGTCAGTGTTGCCTTTGAAAGTGATACGATACTCTTTTTTGGTCAAAGGAAATGTTGAATTTTGTGTATAGAATGACAGTAATGATCAACTTGTTTTAGTGATAGTAGCATTTAAATATTGGTCATTTTTTCTGAGCAAAATAAACTTAGAAGGCAAACACAAGTCAAGGTTAAACTCTGTAAATCTCCCTGCTTGCTTGCTTTACATCAATCCGTCATTCTCTATTGACTTTCTAAATCAACAGCCTGGTAGGATTGTAGAGTCATAGTCTCTCTCATATTCACATGTGCTGAGCCAATGATTAACTGCACCACCCCATACTTGAAGTGCCAACATTGAGTAAAAAATACCGGAAATTGCTGAAGGGGAGGGAGAGACTGTGCTGTGTGTGTGCCTGTTAGAAGGAGGAAATTAGAACTTAAAAGCTGTCGTCTTTCTTCCAATTGTTACCTTCTGAGCAGATACCAGGTGGTTTCTTTGAGTTGCTGTGTTAAGATTTATGGTCATACAGGTGACTAGGTTGAAAAGTTCAGGCATCTTTATGCCTCGATCAGAATCTTAAGTTACACATAAATGTGATCTCCATAGCTACAATCTAATTTGGTGTCAAAAGACTCTTAGGCAGCATTTTGGTTGATGTTCTTAATCTTTATCTTTGCACTGGATATTTGAAGTGTCACTGATCATACCAGGAAGACGGAACAGTTCAAAGGTGACTGCGTAGAAGTAATCTTAATACACAGACCAGCTCCGATAGAGATTCATTGCCTTTATAAGGATAAGGTGATTGTTGCCGTGCAATTGAATTACATTGACTTTATTTTACTTTAGAGCTTCTTGTGTGTTACTTATTTTCTAAATACCTTTTTCAGTGGTGAAACAATGTGTTAATATAGAGAGAGGACTAATCTTTGGGATGAGGGCATCAGATAAGATGCAGGGCTTTGTTGTTCGAAGCAAAGGTGAAGAAGGCTGAGTAATATAGTCTTTATGCCACATGACTAGTCTCTTGGCCTTGCTATGAAGTGGTATTTTCATGCAAAGATCTATACTGTGAGTAGCATGAAAAGGCATCTTTGGAATTTGGCATGGTCTGTGTTTTCGTTGGTCTGATAAAAAAAAACAAAAAAAAGAAATTCATCACCACATGATTGTTGTGTATTCTGGAGCCAGATGATAAGCATATTGGGAGGGGGAAGAGCTTTATAAAGCTCCATTAATAATAATTATGCATATTTCCTTGTTCCATAGCAAATGTTTAGCAGATTTTGTAATAGGCTGCATGTTTGACAAACTTTGGATTTCCTTCAGATGAGAGGTGAAAGTAGTTCCTGTTTTGTTCTGCACTGTTTATGCCACATGCAGTCCTGAGCATGGCCTTTTGCATTCCAAGTATGTTATGCATTGCTGAGCCTGTCCCTGCATCACTTAGTAACAGGGCTTCTGTCCCCAGCTGTGATGTCAGGTCATATTATTGGAAACGAGATAGTTTTCATCGAGGAAGCTAACTCCCTTTGGAAAGACAAGCAGCTGTGTTCAGCTTAAACTATTGCAATCTTTTGACGTTTAGTGGGCTCTCCCTTAGCAATACTAAAAATAGTTGATCACAATAAAGGACAGCTGGGAATACAAATTACAGTGTTTTTGTCTTTCTCCCATCCTGCATTACTAATTAATGCAAATCAGGAGAGTAAGATGGGAAACTGGGAAGTTCAGGCTAATTTGCAGGTTATTAGAAGTTTATTCAGGCTATACTACTTGGAGCCTTACTTTGTGCTAGTCAAGCACTGAACAGAAGGTTAATCTTCAAATTGCATGAATTTTGAAAGAATGAACACGGTCAGTGCTGACAGCAGTTTGAATTGCCAGCCCTTTTACAAATATCTGCTGAGAATTTACTAATGATTTTCTCTCAGAAAGTCTTCACATTAGCCAAATGTTTGTGTTGGAAAATTTAACTCATAATGCATAGCTGACATAAGAACCACCACTTTCTGTATTCAATATCCAAGCATTGTGCAAAACGTTGGTTAGTTGGTTGTTTCAAAATGCCAAGTCTGTATACTTTCATTTAAAAAGAAAAAAAAAATTACTGTCTTTTAACCGAACCAGTCTAAAAGCACCACACCTTCAGTAAACCACACCATGGGAAAGTTCATACTGAATGGTTGAAGTTTAGTAAAAATGGAAACAATGGAAGACAAGTCCCATGGTATAGTCTCACTCGTAAATAGCATTTCCTCTGCCACATAGATTTTTCGGAATAGAGTAAAATACTGTATTTTTAAAGCTAGGCTTGTTCTTTTGTCTACTGTATTGAAGTAGAACTTTGTGGGGTAGTAAGAATCTCTTGTGGCTCATAAAAACAGGAGATTACTTCAGAAGCTACTGTATGCATAGAATAACTTCAGTTTATTTATAAAAGTATAACATAAGCTCTAAACCCAATTACTGCAGAATCTGTTCCAATGAACTTTTAGGTATTGTAAGAAACAGATGTGGTTTAGACCATGTCAATCATGTAATTTTGGTATGGTAGCCATTTTTAAGCTGCCTTAAAAAAGGCACAGTAGAATTTTTTTTGGCTATACATTTTTTTTATCATGAAATTTCTATTTTTAAAGCTCTGAATGAATACGCACAACCGTATGACAGATAAAGTTACTGCTGGCATTTTTAGATAGAGAAGAAATAAAAGTAGGTTGAATGTGCAAGTGTATGTTGCTTGTTATTTGAGGTAACTGCAGTTTGCTACGACTTCCCATCTCAGAATAACTTCTCTTGTGCAAATAGTACTGGCCAGTTGACATTTCATATTCCTCAGCAAACTAAACACAAAATTTTGAAGATCTTAAGGTAAACTTTGCATTGTCTTGAAAATACGCTGTAGTTAAAATGACCATTTTGAGGATTTTATCTTAGATACTTGGGAGCAAAACTGTATTACTTTTTCATAAAGGAAATTTATGATGAAAGAGACTTTGAATGGTTTGACTGCAAATAATGTGTGGATTCTACTTTACTGTGATCTGAGGAAAAATCCTGAGACTGCTTACTTAAAGTATGTAGTATAATGGTAACTTGAACAGTAAGAAATTAAATGTTAAGTCTTGCGAATTGTCTTTTTTGGACAAAACCTGTGTATTTCAGGGCTCATTTCTACTTATCTGTTTTGTAAAATGTCTAGAGATAAAATAATAAAATATAATAAATAAGTACTAATACTAACAATGTTAAAATTATTATAATAAGAATGAAGACTACCTCGAAGTAAAAGACTACCTCAGCACTCTTTCCAGTGAAGAAAATTACTAGCAATAAATGTATATGAAATGCTTATGTTAATATCAAACAAATATCTTTCTAAATATTGTATTAATCACATGATGGGTGGAAATGCTTTCTAAGCAAGTTTATACTCATAAAAGTAGCAAATCTTCAGTGTATACTTATTTTAATTTTTATTTATTTATCCAGAAAATAAATGCTAAGCTTCATGATGGAGTGTGTCAGCACTGCAAAGGTATCTTGGAGTGGCGGGTAAAATTCAGCAAGTACAAACTACTATCAAAACCTAAAAAATGGTGAGTAGGTACTTTGTGTTAATCATTGATAATGTAGTTTGTCAACTTTTTGGAAAATATTCTAGTTTTGGAAACTCACAAATAGTAGCTGCTGCTATATGACATCCTTCAAAAGTGGAATCTGCAATGGCAATATATATGCAATGTTAGTTTTCTAATTCATTAGTCTTTTATCTTAAACTTTTGAAAAGAAGACACAATGGTAAAGCAACTGCTTCTCTTTTTGCTGTTAAAATGTTTGAGTTGTGGACCCGTAAGTTTACAAAACTGTTAGTGTGTCCTCCTGAACAAAAAGTCAAACGTGAACCAGTTGTAACGTGATTTTCTGCTATGAAAACCCATTGTTGGAGAAATAAGGAGAGGAAGGCTTTAATTTTGTGTCACATCAAAACTTATCAGCAACACTGCTGTCAGCATTACTGAGGCCTCAATTCCTACAAAATGTTTGCAATACATGTATTTCCTTACCTCTTAGCATGTTCTCTCTTTTTGTATATTAAGTGTTTAGCATTGTTTGCATACAGTTCTGTACTAGGTGTTTTTGGATAAGTACATAAAAAAGGTGATAAATATCTTAAAAAATATTTATAAGTTTGTGATATGTTAATTTTCGGAAGTGGATACTCTCTGCTTCTTCTTAGTTGCTCAGCTGCAGAGGTCCTTACCTCTATGGCTGCAGACACAGCCAGTGTTTCAACAGTGAAACGTTGAACTCAAAGAACTACAGCTGGGCTGTGGTGTACGATATAGCCACCTTTGTCACAGTAGTTTGTTCTGCATCTCTGGGTTGTTCTCAGTTACATGCTTCTGAAATACTTGTGAACTGCTTGAAGAGGTTATGTAAATGTATGTGTGCAGTTCCCTGAATGACGGTGTATTTTATTTTGGTTTTCAGTAGGTTGAAAGGGAAGGAATGTTTGTTCATACTATATCCCCCACTTGTGAGAAGTTTTACTTTCTAATATGAAACCATATGCAACAAATATTTGGGTTTTAGTAAACAATTTCACCCTTTCATGTAAAAAAAAAAAAAATTGATTAGGTAGAAGTCTTACTGGTTCTCAAAGTAAACATTCTGTGTTCTGTTCCCCACAGGTGAAGTTGGGATTTGTCTTTTTTTAACTCTTTCTCAAATGACTATGTGCATCCTGTTTAAAAGTAATGAGCTGTAACAAATCATGTGGCGGTGGATCTGGTTCTTTTGCTTCTTCTCTGCCTGCCCACAAAGGAAAAAAAGCAGGCAAAAAAGCTTGTACATCAGAGGAGCATTGGAAATAGAAAAAGTGGCAGTGTGGGGCAGCTGTTTATGACAGAATATGTGATCTTTTCCATCATATTTTTGAACAAGTAAATTGGGCTGCAGACCGTTCTAACTCTACAGGTGCTGGTTTCTAGCCCAGCCTACAGCAGTAAAACAGCTGAGTGGGCTGCTGTTCTGAAGGGACATGACTATGAAGATTTTTAATGGGTGAAGCTTCCAGGCAAAGTAAACACATTATAGACATTAAAAATGCGACTATATGGGAAAAAAAAGGAATTCTTCACATCACAGACAATGGGAGTGGAGGACTTCTCTGTACCTGAACTTATTTCTATTTTTTTAACATCTTCAAAATTATGATTGTTAGTACAACTACAAGTTATCCCTACTTTACTTTTATTTCAAGTACCTAATTATTACAAATTAAAGTATTTAAAGAAAAAGAAAACAGTCTATCAACCTTGCATTGATAGTACCCCTGTCTGATGTGACATGGGTGGGAAGAGCTGTAGACTTTTTTTAATAGTAGTGCAATTGAACATAGAAGAAAAAAAAACAAAAAAAAAAACTAAGTAGGTATTTCCAGTGACATCTAACTGTAGATTTTTCCTGGGGGAGAGGGAAGACCAGGAACACTAGGAAGTTTAGACTTTGCTTTTGTCAAATGTGTCCTACAGCAATTTTTGTGATATTACAGCTTCTTAAGGAATTAGCTACGCATATCCTAATAATGAAAGCTCAGCAGAGCCTAGATGAAGAGAGTAGGGAGAAGGTGATAGCGCTTAAGAATGGGATTTGAGAAAACAAGTAAAGATTCTGTTTCACTAGATGCTAGTTAGTGCATCTCTCCTTACAAGGCATGCAAAAACACCTGGTATTTTTCTTCAGCCTGTTTTAGCCAAGTCTGCAAATCCGCTCTTCAGAACTGTATGTTAAATCTTTTCTGACAGACTTTTGAGTGCCTGAGGAACCAAGAAGGAATGACTTTTAGGACAGCTGCATTACGTGGGATATATAGTTCCGGTTCTGTTCTCCAAAAGTACAAGGCTTTAGAAATACCAGCCAAATGTTGAGCCATAGCATTTTATAAATGAATTAATCTACAGAGTTTTATCATATCTTGAAAAAGAATAGCCAGAAACCTATACATAATTAGGTTGGGTTTGTTCAGAATACAGTTCCATGCAGGTTTGTGTTCATAGAAAGCAAAGTCCAGCACTGGCTTTGTTTGTACTCTTGAGAAGTTCAAGAGGAAGACATTGTAGTGTTTGAATTGACAGTTTTTTATTTGTAAAGTGCATGCACCTTTTTATACCATATTCTTATTTGCTTTTATCGTTAAACCAGAAGAAGAAGTTATGTAGCTTTTAAAGTAAAACTACCTACTGAAATGAATGGAAAAGTTTCTTTTGTCACTTTAAATATAAAAATCTGTGAGTTTAAGTTTCTTCTTCGGTTCTTGTTTTAATAATTCTTCCTGAAAAACTTAAAGGAGAGGGAAGACAGGCAATGATTTTGATAGTGCTGCTTGTTAAAACACCAGTTGTTTCATATGAAACTGGCCTATAACATGTTGTTCCTCTTTTGAAGAGTATGTCTATATTGTCTTTGAACACAGAATGTTTAATAAGTGTCCACAAATATTTTTTTAATCATGTTTTCTTTCTCTTCACAGTGTGAAGTGTCTCCAGAAGACTGTAAAAGATCCTTACCATATTATTTGTCGACCATGTGCTGGTAAACTAGAAGTCTGTGCTAAATGTGGAAAAGAAGAAGAAATAGTAATTCCGTAAGTAGCTCGTAGGTTACATAGTTTCAGTACTGCACTGTTTCTTTCCCTTTTAATAGAGCTTGTTTGGAAACTGCCAAGAAGCTGTACTTTATGCCATATTCTGAATAATCCTGACACAAATCAGTAGGAGTCATTACCCTTTCTTCTGCTGAAACTAGGGGTAAAATGCCTGGTGATGTTAGTGGGGCTGGGCCAAAAAAAGTCTTACTTGGATAAGACGTTTTATTTTAATACTGAAGGATAAATTGCATATCTTCCTTAGGAACAAAGCACTTCAAAATGGAGTTCGGTATAGAGCACCATTAAAATATAAATAAGTCAGTTTTCTGTTTGAATTTTGTCTGTCATTTGGTGATTCAGTTACTAGTGAACAGAAAAACTAAACAAGGGCTGATATTGAGCAAAGTTACTGCAATATATTTAGCAGGCTTTTAGGTCTTTTATTCTTTTACTAGAGTTCTTTCTTTATCGAGCATCCTGCATTAATTTACTAGTTTGTGACAACTGGCCAGCAGTTGCTTAGTTGGTCAAACAGTTAATTTTTTTTTTTTCTTCACAGACCCTTTTCCCTTTACTATGTTTTACATCTTTCCTATTCAACATGAAATTAACTTTAGGTTATTGTCCCTCTCCTCCTCCTCCTCCCCACCTCCTACCCCCTTCTATCCCTGGTAGAATATTCTACCTTCCATCACATTCTTGTTTAAAAGCAAAATAAATTCCAAAAGTGGGTGGTGATAACGTCCTCTTTCCTTCTGCAGGATTGATAAAGGACAAGACAGAACTGAGAGTGTGACTACTAAAAACGGCCAAGAGAGCAGTAGATTGGAGGATGAGTTGGATTTTGATACAAATGTCAGTAGTATAGACAGTGGTGAAGATTCTGATGTGCTTGAAGAACGATTTAAAAGTATGAATTTTGAAAGGACAGAGATATAAAAGGTTGAGTTTATATGAGAGACTGCATGTATTCAAAAGTGGTGAACCAATGTTTGCCTTAAACTGCTCTGAAAACGTGTTTTGACACCTAAGGTCCTTGCATATAAATGTTGGCACTGTGTATTATGAAGCTTTTGCGGGGTTTTGTATAAATAAATTTTTTTTTGTATTAAGAGCAGAATTTCTTGTGGAAAGATTCAGAAATTGAATATTTAAGCATAGTTACTTCTTGCATACATGTAACAACTTCCTGTTTCTCTGGAGTAAAGCCCCTTTTTCTAATTGTCCCAAATTCAATATTATGCGACTGTTGTGTTGCCACTTGGAAAGCTACATGAAAGTCTAGAATAAATACAGAGTCTTGTCATAAAAAGGAAGAGCTAAACCAACAGTTTGCTGAAGGAAGAACTTGCAACTTCTGTCAGTGAGTTTACAAACAGGGTCAAAATACCAAATGTTAATTACCCTTATGCTTGTTGTTTCTTTTCTGTGCGAAAAAAAGAGGGCCTAAATGCCATCACCAATACAGTTCATGAGCAGTTAATGCTTATTTACCATATAGAACTACGCATTACAAATTTGTGACCTTGTTATTCCCAATGTTTTGAAAAGAAAAAAACTGAAGACTTTTTAGATTCTCGTGTCACTTTCTTTTCCTTTGACTGCAGATCTAACGTAGTTTGCTCAGATGTGAAAACACTTGTGTAGTGTAGTGATGCTTATATAGTTACTCTCTTCCTACTTTCAGTTCTTTCTGGGGGTTATTTCAATGTAGATTTAAGCTCTAGGAAGAACTTAACTGAATTTGCAGTTAACTATCTTTTATGGGACTCAGGATGGTTTGATTTCTTCTTTACTGTCTGCTACGTCTATCAAGAAAGCTGAAGAAGTACTTCCTAGCAATTATATGGTTTAACCTATGACAATATACTATGCCACTTTTACTAACTGCATAACAGCTAGACATCTGCGTTAGTGTTCTGCCTGATTTGCAGTAGTGGGCATCGAAAAATTTGATTCCCAAACTATCTTCTTCAAATGAATTGTGAGGGACTTCAGCTCTGGGATTATTACATACAGACACACCCCTACCCCCAGTGGGGGAAATACTGAAACTTTGGGTAGAGACAGCTACCCTGGGGCTGCTGTAGTTGACCTTAACTTTAAAGAAAATCTAGTTACCAGGGTGTGGAGTACTAAGACATTCAGCTCTCAATAGCCTAGAAACTTCTGATTTAAAAGACAACTTTAGTATTGACAGTAACAGGCAACAGCAAAATTCCTTGTAATCAGTCATGGAACAGTGAGCTCTTACTGTTTTTTCTTAACTGTGTAGGTGCTTGTCACTACACATAAGGCCTTAAGAATGAGCTTTTTCTTTTACTATCATTTATTTAGATATGTCTTTCACTTTTGTACTGTACGTTATAACACTCTTTCAACTTTTCTAAACTATTTCTAAGTTTGTATCTTAATATCTAAAACATGCTTTTGTAATGGTCTTTAAGGACTAGTAATCTTGGTTTTTTCTTTTTATTTTTCCTTTTCTGTGCTGCCCTTGTGTTGTTGAATAATTTGATTCCCTAAGGTTATTTTAATTTTTCTGTCCCATCTACATCTTTTGCATAGGTAGATTTTTGCTAAGTATTTTGTCATAACCACTAGCAGTAAACTATTGAAAAACACTCTACTGGTCTTCTCTGTTCCCATGATGCATTGTGACTTTTGTGGCTTTTCACTGAGACAAAGTCTAAAGTTTACTGAGTGTTTGGGTGATATTCTTATTACATAGTTGTTTGCAGTTGTAAAGGAGTAGGACTGATGACCCAAACAGCCCATCTTCTTTCTCAGCCCACTCTATAAATACATCGTTTGTAAGCTAAACCACTAGTCTTGTGATTAAACATACTGTTTTTTTCACTTAACTGCAACTAATAAAAACCAAGAAATTCAGAAGTTTAAAATTGTAGAAGGGAAATGGTTTGTCTTGGAAAAGTCAGTGAAGCTGCAAAGCACCAAGAGATGCTTAGTGACAGAAAAGGAGGTTGTCTGCTGTGTTTAGAAGTGACTGGAAATTGGTCTGAAGGTCGTGTTGGCGTTGACAGATAAGTCCTCCCAACAGGACAGCAGCGATGTCTGACTTAGTGTGACATTGCCTGTTGTCCTGCCAGCTAGCACTGATAGAGTGGACAAGGAATATCACCCCTGCACGCTGCAGAACACTGTGTCAGTGGGGTAGAGAGAGTTAATAAGTAATCTGGAGTTAGCTTCAGGAAGGGTCTGTGAAGGGGAAACCATAAGTGTCATCAAAAGTGAACTTGGCTTTTGAAAATTACATACGTATGGGAAATGTTCTTCTACTTGGAAAAATTAGGTAATGGCCTAGCCTTTTGCCCAAAGGTGAGAGGAAATCCTGAAATGATAGGAAAGCATGTCATGGAACTGGCAGGAGCAGTATAATGAGAAAATCAGGGGAAGGGCTCTCTTCTCAAAGTGGTGACACAAGCTGTCAGTGCTGGGGAAGAGCAGTGCCACATGGATGAGCAACGTGTAGCAACAAAACACAAATTTTAGTGAAAGTTCTCTGAAGTTAGCATCTTCATGTCACACAACTAATGCTCTGTTTGGAGTCCAGGTGGGCAGTTGATACTACAGTTGATGAAACTGCTGTGAGCGAGCACAGCTGCAGTGGTGGCTGGCTAGTGTTAGTCCAACCTCTCTGAAGACAGCTTTTGGTTCTGGCAAGTGTTCTGTCCTTTAGTCATAACTGCAGTTAAAACATACACTGCTGAAATGATTGCTGCAACTAAAACCATGTACGATGGTGGTTGTGAGTCAGCTTGCACAATTGCTAATTTAGAGTCTGGGCACATTTGCTATTACAGGAAAAAGGAATTTGTATTTTACTGAAGACACCTCTAACAGCAATAAAAGGAACAATTTTAGTTTTGTTTAATTTTGACTGAAGTTAGGACATATTTGGAATTACAGTAAGATACTATTTTTCTAAGACAGTTAAGTAATAGTTCTGAATTTTAAGGTGGTTTTTTTTGTGAAGAACTTGTTGAACAGAGGATTATGCAGGGGCAGGACCGCTCCTCAGTAAATTCACATATAGATGAGAAAATAAAAAAGGAAGGAGATCAAAAGTCATCAAAGAGATTTCTGAGAAAATCTTTAGGGTAGTTGCATAAGAGGAACAATCTTTAGAGTTTCTAAAGAACAATGAATTTGTGTTTCTAAACTTCAGAAGAGGGGAAATAATAGTACCACCATGCCTGCAGGGTATTGAGATGCAGTTTAAACGATCTACCTAGGGTGACTGATCGGGGGTTTCAGGAATTTAACTGAACCTTGTGGGTCCTTAACGAATACATTACTGAAGAAGAGAATGGTAGATGTTAATAATTAGTCATCCGAAGGATAAAGGTGATGCAGTGATGCTGCTGACACAGTTGGATTCCTGTTAACTGATTGTCCTTAGGAGTGTTACCAATTCTCATTTAGTGTGACTCAACACTGACAGTAATTAATTAGATAATGGACTGTCGGTATGTGTAAGGCAGGCATGCGAGATGATTCTTACTTCACAAGGGGAAATGTTTATCATAGGCTTGAGCTGTCAGAACTTGTCATTGTTGACTTGTACAGGTTTCCAGAAAACTGATTTCCTATGTATAAGGATTTCTTAGGACAATCTGGATTCATTGCAGTATGAGGAGAGTCCGGTATGGACACAGAGCTGCCTTCTAGCATAATTCCATAATGATCTTCTCTGTCAAAGTTTGCAGGCATCTCTGAGATATCCTATCATCAAATGTTTTGAAGTATCAGGAGGTACAAAAAACATTGCCCAATGATTTACTTATAGTTTTGCATGGGCTGGGCTCTTCCATTCTTGACTTAGCTACTGATTAATATGTATTCCTCTAAAGTACTAAAATAATACCAGCCTCTGAAGGTTTACAGGACTACTGGTTAATTAGGAAAAGGGTGGCTTGTTTTCTCCCTATAATGGGCATGTAGTTGGATGCTGAGATGCAAATCATAGCATTAGCAAGGAAAATAGAGGAAAATATAGCAGGTAATCAAATGTGAGCCACCTTGTAACCCTCTAGCCCTACAATTATATGTGTTTTCTTTGTTCAGGAGTTCTCACATGTAAACAGATGCTGGTAGAAAATGCAGAGCTACCCCTGCTTATAGGAAACATCAGGCTGACTTACGGAGTAAATGTAGAAAGGTTTTTAAGTAGCATGGAGAGACATGCATACTGTCAGCATCTGATTTACTTCATTCTTCTGCCTACCTTTTATCTGAAAGCTATTAAAAAACAGAGCTGTATATGAAAAAGAAAGTATGTGCTCTGCATACATACACCTCATCACATACAGTATGTGTATAAAGTAGGGTTCCTAAACCTCAAAACAGTTGAAAATACACTGGTATTTGAAGTGAGGTAGCTCTGTCTAGGGATTGCTACCACATTTTCAGACAAATCACCTGTAACAGACTAGAAATATTTGATGTATTTCAGGTAGCAGATTTTCCTGTTGGAGCCTCTAAAATACTTAAGATGAAATCACATGGGAGTTATCTTTTTTTCTGCTGAAGTCAGTGAGAAAACAACTATTTGTAATAATAGGGATAGGACTCATAATTCAGTCATCAATAAGAAGCCTGAATTTGAGGATCTGAAAACAGAGGCTGAAGACCACATCCAACACATTAAGATTTGACCTGAATTTCAGGTATATGTAGCATTTGTACTTGCATTTGCCTTTGATATAGCTTTAGAAACCCAAATTAAAAGGGTCTGGTGTAGTCTCCTAACTAAAAGTGCCTTGAAAGCAGTACCAAATATTTTAATATTTTTCTTAAAACTGCAACGTAGGACACCATGTTTTGGTACAAAAAAATATATGGATTATGCATGTTCCTGAATGGCAGCACTCACTTGAAATCTCTCTTTTTAGGACAGCTTGCATTTCTGAGTCTGAAGTTTGTCACAGCTATGGTCCTTGCACTTGGCATGCTGTTTCCTAAATCCGGTGTGAGCAAGGGTGACATAATGTGTAAAAAAATTCTGTAAAGGGTATCCATAGTTTACATATTAGTATATGTAGCAGCAATGAAACTTGTAGCATTTATTAAATCAGTAATTGCAAGCTACATGTGTAACAGTTTGATTTTTTATTTTTTCCTCATAGACCTTACTCAGTCTCTTGACTATTTTATTCCTTTTAGGGTTATTTTCTATCTTTGTCCCACAGTGTGGTTCTGCATGATAGAAGTTGATAGCTTGAATGAGAGCTGATACAGCCTCTGACTGACAGCAACAATAGATCACTCTGGATTATTCCCAGTAGCAGCAACCCAGTAGCAGTTCCCAGTTCTGACACCAGAACCATAAAACAAACTGCTTGCTTCGAAGTGGTGATGTTTGTGAGATGTATGTAAAATGAAATGAAGCTGCAGGTATTGAGGAAATGGATAAAAGGGCCCTATGGTATTTTTTATTATAGTAGAGAAATGCAGAATAACCCCAAACCTTCCATTTCCAAGGAAAAAGAAACCCCATAAAATCAGACTACATCTATTCCTTTAGGAACAGCAGATTTACTACTGCTTACATGACAGAGATTTTAAAAGTCTTTCTCTGGGAATGGCTAATATCTCATGCTCAAATGATAATAACTCTTCAGTAGTGGCTCAGTCTTTCTTGTAATAAGTTAGTGATGGAACTTACTAGAACAGAACAAGCTTGTACCTGCATTATTTGGAAAAAAGACATCATATATTCTTTATGTTATAAAATTGTAATCCTATGCTCTGAAAAGACCATGAGGAATTTGGCATAAATGTCTAGAAAGGCTGATCCTGTTATGCCAAAATTTTCCTATTTTAGGAAAGTGTTACATGAAGTATTAAGCCATCTCAAAACTATGCATTGACTGGAACTTCAGAGCTATTGTTTTTACGGTGTTTCAGCAGAAAGTTTTCTACTCTTTCCAGTTTTTGTATTAGCCTGGGTCACATTTGGGTGTAAGTAGTCCTGACATTATGATCTCTCTGCATCAAGAAAGAAGTTTTGGATCACCACATTCAACTAGTTCCTCCTTTCACATCCTCATGACTGAACTTCTCTCTAAGGTCTGTGGACATCAAATGAAGACGATGGCTGTCTTTGTTACTTCAAAAAATCACATTAGTGGCTGACTGGCTGTGACAAAAAAGGTATAATAGCACTCACCCAGCGTACAGCAGAAATGCATCCCCTTGGGCATTCTTGTTGCCTGCCACTCTGTGCATGTGGCAGTCCAGACCCCTCTCTACTATAGAGGCTGGAATTGAAAGTGTGCATTTTTCGTGCACATTGTTCCTGCTTGCCATTAATGCGAACAGAGTGTGCGGCTCAAAAGGGAGAGTAGTGTATATGCCTCTAGTCTTTAAATGGAGAGAAGGGTCTCTGCCAAATATCCGAAGGTGTCGGGCAGGGTGCCCAAGCCAGGTCTGTCCAAAATGCCATTTGGGGGGAGAAGAAAAAGCTTCTAACCAAAATAAACACGGCACCGAGCTTGTGAGTATGGAAATACAGAGGTTCACGCAGCCTGCAACTGCCTCTCTTCGTCTTCACAGTCTCCAGCTGTCACTGTAATGTGCATGGAAATTAATCCCAATAGTAAAGCTACAACTTTACAATAATTAGCCTGACAACAAGTTAGTGTCTATTGTCCCCTTGTAATTTAAATGAAATTTAGTAATGGACAGTAACTATTCAGTAATGTACTTGTTCTCCTGGGCCCTAAACGGAAATTACCTAAAAAGAATAATTCAAATTAAGAATCCTGTTCCTGGTACTGAAGCTAGACCTTCAGTGACAAAATACAGACTTATCACCACTTTACCTCTGTAATTTGATGGGCTTTTTGATGAGGGTTTTCATATTAAAGCTATGTTTACCATTAGTTACATTATTGCGCATAGTTCTGTTCCACACAAAGCTACTGCTTTAACAAGACCGTCAAGTCGTGTTATTCTGCAACTGGGAATGCCGTACTTTTTCCTAAAGGTAAGTAGTATTACAAGGAAACTTCATTTACTGATCTTGAGTAAACTATATCAGTGGCTAAATACCTCTTCCCTAACAGATGCAACATCATGAGAGTCCACTGGACTTCATGTTTGACTTATTTTGACTGAGGGTTGGAGATTTTTTGTGTGTTTTGATTCATAGCAGTGCTTTGCTACTCCATTATAGAGAAGGGCCCCAGATCTGTGTAGCAGTTGCTGTTCCAGAGCACACTGCATAAATCAGTTAGGGTAGATGCATGAGGTCACAGGAGCTAGAAGGTCAGCAAGAGACTAGCAGCAGAACCCAAAACTCTTACATCCTACTCTGGTGCCTTAACCCATCTGATTTTGCTGCCCACCATCTGACTTCTACACACAATGTACAAATGAGAGACACAACCTCATATAGACTAAGAATAAAAAAAAAAAAAAAAAAAAACACGCTAGTTTTTTTTTTCACTTAAAGAATGTGGAATAAAGAAAACAGTGCTGAAAAAAACCTTGTGTCCAAAAATCGGCACATTTGCTTGCCGATGACTTACTGCGAATGGCTGCACAAAAGATGCCAGCCCTTCTCGTGCTGCTTTGACTGACGTCCTCACGTTTCTCTCTCGAAAGAGCTCCCTTAGGACACCAGGTGTCACTGTAACAAAGTGAAAAAGTTGGCTTGGACGTTTGCTTCATACTGCGTGGAGATGATGGCTTTAAAACCCACCAGCGATCTCAGTCCTCCAGGCTGGGTATCTCGAAGGTGTTTTGCTTTCACACCCCGGAGCTGGCTGGGCACATTTTGTTTCACAGGGATGCAGCTCTCTCTGATCTGTCCAGCAAGCTGCTCTGGAGAGGAGGCTGGGATCAAGGGCTATGCTGGGAATTCTGCTTTTAATCTGGAGTCTGCTTTTAGGGAAAGCTTAAAAGGCTGTGCTTCCCAGCTTGGCCTCCACACCTGCAGCTGCAATACCAGAATTAGGCAAATACTGAATTTTCAAAAGTCAGTGCTAACATGCTCATTCAGTACTCTGGCCCCCCATCATGCAAATTAAAAAACCACAATACTGCACAAACCAGGTATCAATCACACCAAAGAAACGATTACACATTGATACAGTAAGCTCAGTTTGTGAATTTCCTCAGAAGTCCTGGAAAACTCATGTAGAGTGGCTGAGAGAGAAAGAAGCCTGAAAATTGCCACCAAATGACATTTTACCCAGAACACTTTTTTTCAGCAGCAGCAGCTTCTCAGGAGCACCTCTGAGCTGCTAGTTGACAGGGCCTCAAAGTAGGTGTGTGTCAGGGCCAACAAAATTTTTACTCTTCAGTTAGCCGAGAACACGAGCGGATGAAAAAGAGTTAGTTTGGCTTCCTGAGCTGAATTCCACTTCAACAGGCACCCACTCATTTACCGTGGTGGGCCAGCCTTGGGTAACAGCCCACAGCCGCTAGCTTGCTCCCCTCCTCAGCAGCATGGGAGAAGGCAGAAGGAAGGCAACGAGACTTGTGGATAGACATAATGACAGCTTAACTGAGACAGTAAAATCTGCACATGCAAGCAAAGCAAAAAGAGGAAATCACTCACCACTTCCCATGGGCAGGCAGAAGTTTAGCTGCTCCTTGGAGAGCAGGGCTTTGTCATGCATAACAGTTAGTTGAGAAGACAAATGCCATCAAAAGTCCCTCATTCTCCTTTCCCTCAGCTTTTATTGCTGAGCATGACACCGTATGGTATGGGGTATCCCTCTGGACAATTCCGGTCGGCTGTCCTGGCTGTGTCCCCTCCCAGCCTTCTGCCCACCCCTGGCTTACTTCTTGATGGGGGGCAGAGTGTGAAAGAGAAAGAGCATGTACTCTGTGTAAGCACACTGTCCAGCAACAGCCAAAACATGGGTGTGCTGTCAACACTGTTTTGGTCACAAATGAAAAGCTCGGCACCGTATGGGCTGCTGTGGAGAAAGTCAACCCCGTCCCAGCCAGACCCAGTACATTTATATACTGAGTTTGCCTTCTGAATTGTCTCAGTGTTACAGCAATCCCAGGTCTGAGTGCCAAAAATGTAAATTATTGTAAAATTGTCAATACAGACCTTTTTAGGCACAGACTGAACAAATTTGTAAGAAAATTTATGGGCATACACATTGAGATCCATATGCATCACTCTGACGAAATGTTAGCCTTTCACTAGAAGTTAGTTGCCGTATTCACCAAAGGGTAGAATGTATGATAAGCAACTCTTTTCTTGAAAGAAAGATCTTAACCTGTATTTAAAAAAAAAATCAATGTCTTCTTCATTTGTCAGGTATTTGAAGACTCTGGAAAAAAGTACCTAAAAGGTGCTGGATGTTTAGGATTTGGCTATTTGGAATAAAAGAGTGACATTTGAGTTTGTGGAGAGCAGGTGGTTTGTCTTTTCCTCTTTTGGAGGTTCCTGGATCACTTCACGCATGTGTGCGTTCTGGAGAAGTTTAGATATGAGGGTGGTCATGAGCAGGACAAATTAGAATCATAAGTACTTGGGAATAGAAATCTGGAAACTACTTATTGGCCACTGCTGAAAACAGGGCTCCTTTTTATTCCTTTCACAATTCATTTCTTACTCTGAGCGGTGGTCTCTGGCAGTTAGCCATGTGCATAAGAGCATTCAAATCCACACCAGCATATTGTTTTAGTTAGTATTAAAGGTCTGCATAGTACTTCGCAGAGCAGCAGTGCATAAGATTTTTGTTCTGGAAGTACTGAAAGGTTTTCTGAGAATTATGGAATTGTTTGTTTATCTTGGGTCAAACCCAGACTGTATAAAAATCAATAGGAGTTTTGCTACTAAATCTAGTGGTCTCTGGAGCTGGCATTTTTAAATTTCTATTGTTCTAATGGTGATTTTGACTATGAAGCCTTATGCAGTTGTAGATACGTAGAACAAAACTTGCTTCTGCTGAGAAGACCTCATGGGCAGGTGGACTCTCACTATAATGTGATGATTCACAAGGGTATTTGCTCACAAACGGTAACAACCTTGTTTATCCAAACTGGTCACACAGAAACTACTTTGAAAAGCTGTTATATCAGTATATATTTCTGATGTGAAGTTTTCTTGGTGGAAAGGGTGTTGTTCTAGAGGAGGTCTCAACTCTCAAATGAGGTAGATTTTAAGGTAAAACTCTTCCCAACCCAAAAACACTAATGTAATTCCTGTTCATCCCTGAAGCAAATTCTCTGACCCAAATGTCAGGGAAGTTGAGCTGAAGGACCTGTCTTCCAATGGTGTAAGACTTGTGCATGAGGTGGCTACCAGCCATGCTTCTGTTTTTCTAGCCCTTTCCAGCTATGCTTTTGCTTTCCTAGCCCTTACTTGGGGAGTGGCAGCACCAAAGGACATCCCTCCTGTTGCTGACCAGACTTCCCCACACTCCCGTGTGCTATCTAATGGCCACAGTCTACACAACTTTACATTGTCATGACAATCTCTAGGTCCCCTGTTAGGACACTCTCTATGGACAGAGGCTTGACTTTTTTTTTTGCTTCTGAAGGTGTTTTGTGCACTGAGAGCAAAATCTTCCCTACATTAACCAATAATCTTTTGTTGTGATCTTAAACAATTTCTATGGTAACAGCAGAACAGTATTTCTATATTTATAACATCACAGTGGGGGTGGGCATCAGTACTCTTCTCTGTTGAAAGGTATTTACAGTTGAACTATTATAGGTAAAGTCTAAGACATGCTTAAAACAAATGTTACTTTTTTTTATTGTTTGACTTTGTAGGGGAGATATAGCAGGCAAAAAGTTCATTTTTGTTCACAATTTAGCTTATGAATCACTTGCCTTGACCGCAGTAAATGTGGTGACTGCATTAGTTATACCAGCAATGCGCATCTGTCAAGAACTCTTCCTTTACTTAATGGAAATCATAAAAGTGTCATAATCAGATGTCCAGTCCCAGTCAGAACTGACGATGTCATCATGTTTGTACCATGAATTATGATGCAAGCATTTATAATTAAAGACCAAATCAAAAGCATGAAATGAAAATTCACATGAAAGCTACAGCTTTCACAATGCAGTTCTGATTTAGTGCTAATATTAGGATCAAATGTACTAATAAAATTATTAATAATGAAATTATGTAAAAATAATATTTGTTATCACAGAATAAATCTAATAGTGTCCTATCAGATATTCTAAGTAGGCATATTCCTAGTGCTTTTTAAAATGGATAAGGCAGTGGCAAGGTCTCTATTAAATGTTGAAAGCAGATTTTTTTCAAGGAATATTTGAAATTGATCCACAGTGTTTCTTGTGTTGCAAATGGCACTGCAGTAAAGGGCACAGGCCATCACATGAGTAAACTGTATATGGAACAAAATCTTGTTACCTTAAGTGCATGAAGATAGAGCAAGTTGTGTTTTGTAAAGAGATGTAATATGAATTGAATGTAACATAGGAAAATCATTTCTCTCTGCAAGCTTTTGCTGGTTTACATAAAATAACATGTAACAGGAAGACGTCGTATCAAATGACAGACATTTGTATTGGTCATTTGATGAATTTTAATAAAAATTTCTAATAAAAGATAATATGTCTCTCTACAGACCTGGACTTACATTTTTAGCCTTGTGTCACTTTGTGCAGCCAGACCCTGCCTATTGCCAACACGGTCTAGCATTAAATTGCTTGTCTAACATAGTTGATCAGAAAGGAAATAGTAAAAGACAACAGTGTTCCCCTCGCTCGATTGTTTCTTAGTTAAGTAAGAAAATACATAGCAAGGTGACAACGTTGTTTAGTAATAAGTGCATGCCACATTTATAATGGCAAGGTACCCAAGCGGCACATAGGTAGGCTGATGATGCAACTACAATATGGAGTTACTGCTGCTTGCATGAGTTGGCTGAAACTTTCAGTGAAGATTTAATTTTTAGATAGGTATTTCCTAGTTAATTAAGCAGCTATTGAAGAATCGGAGTTGAAGAATTTCCTAAGTTCAAGCAGAATAAAGGTGGAAGAAAAATCCTCTCCCAGAACTATCAGCTCTTTTCCTTCCTAATTAAGAGTGAGTTGATGCAAGTGGCCAAGAAGACAGAAAGAAAGTCCTTTTTTTTGGCTAGTAGATAAAAATTAACAAACAGAACTGTTTTCATTAACATTATCTTAATTTTAATTTTCAGACACTAACTTCCTTACTAGCAATTTTTTTTCTGATATGGAAGACAGCTACAAGAACATCACATCAATACAGAAGGCCTAGAAAACATTCCATGCACCACAAACAACTTGATTTAAAAGTGTAAATAATCGTCTCGGTCTTGTGCAGACAATCAACTGGAATCTAATTTCACCTTCTGAAAAAAATAAAATCTATTTTTGTGCCACCTTAAAAAAAACAAACAAACTTTGACTTGGTCAGTTCATTTTAGTTTTCTCCTGCTATCAGTTCCTCTCTTTAGGACTAGTGTTTGCAACATGCAGGAACACTCTAATTAATGCCAGTGGTGTTTCACATCTAACGCAGGCCCATTCCTTTGAACAGAGTTACTGAAGTGGGGCCAACCTGGAATGCAACATAGTTTCAGTGGGGCAGGCCAGTTTCAAGAAATAAATTATGTATTCCCTCCCTGTTTCTGTCTTAGAAGAAAGTAACCATGGTGACTGCAAAAGTTTAATTTCTGCACAGACTCTGAAATTGTTATCTCTCATAGCTTTACGCCCTCCCTCACCCTGCAAAAAGAATTACCTTGCCAAAATAACTCCATTGCTCCATAACGTGATGCTAATAGCAAAGCTTCTTATAATTCATCTTCATTTCAAACTTCAGTCATTGTATCATGCAGCAGATTATCTCTAATCTCATATCTACATGGCAATTCTGACGGCAAACTGGAAAAAAGCTGACCGAACAAGTCCAAAGGACATTCTCTGCATGCAAAAGCACGCATATGACTGGGGAGCCCAGGGTGTGCTGGCTCCTCAACACATGAAGCTGACGGGTGCGCCCATTCAAGCTGTCCAGCTCACTTCTGAAACACGGGGTCGGCCGGTGCTCAGCAGGTTTGTACCTGACCCAAGAAGTGTTTCCAGGATCACCAATGTGCTGGGAAGTCCAGCTTGGGAAGGCCAGGAGAGAGGTGATGCCCAGAGGGAGGCGGGACGCAGACGGTCGGCCCCTCACAGCCCAGCCTGATCGAGGCACAGCTCTGCTACCACCAACAACCACCCCCAGCAGCCTCTCCCCAGCAAGGGGAACCGTCTCGCTTCACTTGGAGGTGCATACTGGCTTTGCTTGTCCAGTGAGGAATCATGCCTAACACTGACAATTAATCCCCGAAAACTTCTTTTTTTGTACGTCTGAGGTTTACAGTGAGCACATCAGTGTGGACTGCGCATGTTCACTCCACAAAAGATCACAGACTGATCTCCACATCTTTTGCCCATTACAGAAGTATAAAGAGTGCTATATCTCATGTATAGATGACCCTGATTACCTTTAATATATATGTCCGTAAATGGTCCTTACAATAAAGGGACATCTGCTAGTGAAAAGCTCTGTTTACAGGAAGTGCACTCAGATACATCACTTCACGTGGCACTGTCTAACAAAATTAAAGCAGCAACCGTTCTACCTGGTTAGCTGGTCTAGGATCATTATGACAGCTGAGGTCAGCCTGTGGGAAAGTATCTTCCTTTTATTTTTCCTTGCTTCTATGAATTGCATACCTCTTGGAAGTGTAAAGAAGGACTTTTGCATAAAATTGCTTTTATACTCAACACCAAACATACTTTTATTTTTCCAGTTGCAATTGGCTGATCTGAAAATCTCTCTTATCTCGGAAAGCCTTCTCAGAAAGAAGAAACTGAATTATCAGATTGTCATGACACCATTTTCCAAAATCATTTTGCAAAGAAGCCTCCTGGTCTTTAACAACCTTTGCTATACAATTATTCTGAAAGATAAGAAAAATACTTTGAGAACAAGGTTAGAACAGAGGTCCTATAGTGATTTTGTTGTATATCTGTACAACACATTTCGTCAAGCAGCTTCTGTACAGCCTTTTTTAAAAAGGACAAAAAGTCACTCAACTATGCTTCATTGAACAAAGTCTCAGCCAAGGAGCGAGCTTGCATTTTAAATATCTGCTGGACTGTGACTGCAAAATGGAAGTTGAGGCTGCCTGTTGCTGTAATCCAGATTTTATTTTAAAACTGAAATGGTTTGTCTCCATATGGCTGTGACTGGATTAACACCAGAGGTGGACAGAGTGCCATATTACTGTGTTTTGGTGGAGGCTGAGAAACAGAGGAAGGATGCTGCTAGCTACAAGATCTTTTCCTGAAGGAGTGGTAAACCCCACACAATGCTTGCAGAAATACAGAGATTATGTGGACTGTTGATAAAAATTGTATTTTGTTGCTCTAAGTAACAGGAACACAATAAATTATCCTTCCTTCATTGTTGGCCAATGTAAACTGAATTTTGTAGCAGTGGAAGAAAGGACAGTGGGGAGGTTGGTGTGGTTTTGGAGGCCAGTCAAGATAAAGAAGGAGAAGAGTTCTCCTTGCTTCCCCATGTTTGTTGTGAACACAGTGCTGGTTTTGGTGGGCAGGCAGCAAAAGTGGGTGAGGCTAGGTGACCACCTGCCCTTGCCTCTGCCCAAGACTGGTGTGGAGTAAAACTGGAAATGCACGAGCTGGGATAAAAACAAGGGATATAAACTGAGCTCATTCTTTTGGGAGTATGACAAACCCCACCAGCCCTAAACTGAGGATGATCTCTTCAAATACTTGCTGCTGCCTGATAGTTCACCTCTTGACTTTGACTAAGCTTTCCCCTGAAGCACTCATCACTGAGCTTTAACAGAATTTAAGTCACCAGGTGAGAGAGGCCATTTGTCTGAAAAGTCATTTCCTTGTTTTGGTTTATAATGCATATTGCTTTGGAGATGACAATGTTGTTTTATTCCTTGCAATTCACAAATACATTGTAATAAATGCCATACATACTGTTTATCATTTCCGTTGTATGTTACCTGTCAAAAGACATCTAAACAAATTCCTATAATTTAAAAAAAATGTTAAAGTGCTTAACATTTTAAATGCTCTAGCCTGTTCCAGTCCTTTTGTGTGGAAACCAAATATGTGTTTGACTGAAGTCTTGCTGTTCCATTTGAACAAAGCTGAAGTAATTTTTGAGAAGTATAATAATACCTTTTTCTAAGAAGTGGAAACTTTATTTTTTTACCACACTCCTTGAGCTACAAAGAAAAAACCTGTGTTAAAAAAAATAAATTACACTAGTCTTTGAATTAATGAGAGTATTTTTTTCTCTACTAAACATGCATGGCTTGTTAATGAGAATATACCTAAAGGGATGAGTCAGAGAAAAAAGATGTGAACACAGAGAATGTGCTAGGTTCTAGGTGCACACTCTTCATGTTTCCGTTCTACCTAATATTTCACCAAATTCTTCTGAATCTAGGGTGTGGGAGATTTTGGGGGGGACGTTTTTGGTGGGACAGAGGGCTTTTATTCTTTCCCTTTCTGTGGAATCTCTTGACCATCAAATAAGCTCCAAATTAGACAAATCTGTATTTTTTTCTGAGGTTGGATCTGGACTTGTTTGAAATTTTTTTAAGTCACAGCCTTACTGCAGCCGTAAACTATGCATGGCTTAACATGCTTTATTAATGAAATGGAAACACTAGCCTCTCTTACAGCACCAAGACCTGTTAGTGACTTTGTTCTGTTTGCCTTGCAGCCACGCATGTCAAAAGACTGACAGATGCAGAGCAAGAAGTTATACTTTTTGTAAGGTTTGTTTGCTTGGTATAATTGCTTAGAAACAGGAGAACTAAGGCAATGACATCCAGTGTGCAACTCTCAGAAGGAACCAGATAATGGCCACCTAATGGGTAACACCCTTCTGGCAAACCAATAAGACCTGTCTGGAAGGGCCAGAATGGACTGAGTTTGATCTATAAAAGGAGCAAATAATTCTTTGGGCCAAACCAGCCAACTTTGTTTCTCTTTTCTTTCATCAAAGAGGTCTTGAGCCTGGCCATCCTGGCCTCGGAGACCTAAAACCAACCAAGACTGTGAACATCAGAGCTAGGAAAGGAGCATCAGACATCTGGTATGGTATATGTGAGGCCTGACTAATACATTTGATTAATGAATGATTTTTAGCTGCTAACAGGTTGCCTAGTCATTGAACATAAATAAAAACATGTTGGAAGTTTTGAGGTTTGCCTGCTCCCATCATGGCCATCCACAGACACCTAATAATAACAGTTGCAACACCACTGAAATACAAATTACACAACAGGTGGTTAACCGCTATATCAGCCTGTTGTTTATGTCCTCACCATGGTCGTTATGCTTTAATACACCAGGGACCCAAGATAAACATTACTACAGGGAATATCTGAGGAACAAACCTCCCTCCCACAAATATTGTTTTTTGCAGCTTGTTTTAGCTGCCCCTACATATTTATTTTCCAGTGTTATGCATGCTAGTATTCAAATCCTTCACAGAACTAACAGAATATTAAACACTATCATGGTTACAATGGTTACATTGTTATTACAATTTAACCTTGCAGATGACTTTAAAAATGCTGGTATCAGAAGTGCTGGTAATCAGTCCAATCGGTCTAACTGTATGTAGCTTTTTCTGAATAAGAAGACTGTACTTAACAACTTGGTCTTGTACAGCAAACCTTCTGATTTATTAGGACTAACTTTTTCTGACAGTGCTTCCAAAAACTGAAGAAGGTCAAAAGTTACCTTATGACTGGCTGGAGGCTGCTGATGTGTGGTGGCTCGTCACTCTGGCCCCTGTCAGAGACATCACCACCGACCCCATCACCACCGACCCCATCACCACCATTGCAGCACAGCTTTCAGCAAAGACCCCAGCCTCTGCTGCGCCCCTGCTGCAACCAGCACTGTGTGCCTCTGTGATGTCTCAGTTCTCTGTGCCCTGGGAGCTGGTGCAGCATTATGCTTAAAATTTTGTTTATGGGAGAGAGGAATCATATTTTATATACGAGTAAAGCCAGAAAAAAGGATCTAATTATTACAGAAAATGAAAGAATAATATGGCAGTTGAATTACTTCTGTATGAAAAGTCTCAGTAATAATAAAATTAAAGTTGAAACACACACACATTCTGTAGTTCCTATCCCTTTTTTCCTGGTGTTATGCTCACCTTCCCATTGGTCCCCTGCATCTTAAAGTCAGTGGCTTTGGACTCCTAGAAAGGACAATACCAGAAGTTGTCGGCCCCCTGGGTGTTTTTGGGAGGAAAATCATGTTGATGCTGCAGGTTGCTGGTTTCTTCTTTCTCTCCCCAGCACCCACTTGAGGCCACTTGTATACATTTGCTAACATGATTTTTTTTTTTCACATCTTCCTCTTGAGTGGTCTGTAGCGTCACGCTACATCCAAATTTACTATATATGGTGCCTACTGCATATATTAGTTGCCATTTATTTGTTCTCTTTGTTACCTCTAAAACCAGTTCTGGCCGGCTCTGGGTCTGCATTTCTTTAATTGGTCACAGGAGAGTTGTTTGTAGCTGCGGGGTCTCTCTCCAGTGCCAAGCCTGTGCCCAACCTCTCATCACCCCATGCCTGTACTCCTCTGTGCCATATTTTGCATCTCTGCTTTTTCAGGCCTCTGCTGCTGCACCAGACTTGGTCTTCCCTGTGTTACATCATTATGTCAGAGGTGTAAATATCCCATTCTGCATAGAATAACTGCTTGTTAGTGCTATCTATCTAAGAATATGGTTGTACTACACACAAGTAAAACTGATTGATCATTAGCACCCGGTCAGTTAAAGAAATTGCTTTCACAGCTAAGCCAAGTAAAACAAAGCTGCAGGTCAAAACTAGTTTAGACCCCACAAGCCTGACAAGCCTCAGCCCTGAGGCCTTGCAAATTCAGTGCAAAGCATAAGGCCTGTAACTAGCAATGGCAATACTGTGCTGCAGGGCTACATGGTGTGACAACTCTGCGACCTTGTTAGCTGCTCTGAGCCACTGTGGAAAGACCCCATTTCTGCCATTTCTATCCTAAACAAGCCAAATGCCAATTGCTGTAAAGCATTCCTATTCCTAAAACTCTGGACAGGGGAGAGGTGCCACTTCTCAAAGGTATTTGCTAGAATCGGAAAAAAAAGACTTTTTGCTTGATCTCCAAGCAGCAGGAGTAGTATACAGATATCTGGACACATGAGCTCTGGATCAAGAAAGAGAAACAGAATCTGACATGATGGGATGGATGGATCTTTGGCATGTATGGCTTCATGATGGCAAGTGTAAAACACATGTTGTGAGTGGTCCCTTTAAAAAAAAAACACAACCAAACAAAACCAAAAACCAAAATCCAAAATGTATATTATTTGAATTCTCAGCCTTGCCCTGTGCAAAATTTTCAGTGTCATTCCAAATTAAGTTTATATAAAGCTTATGAATTAAGAGATTTTGCCTGTTTTAGCTCAAGTCATGCTCAGTAAAGAAATGTTCTAGGAAAATAGCGCTCTTCAGATGACTGTCTTTTTCAGCTCCTGTACATCTAGTGAACTCCATGTGATGGGGCAACTCCTGTCATGTGCATATAGATAAACAAATAAAAATACCAGGAGGTTCAATGATTATATTCACATTTGTATGTTCAGCAATAAGGTAGAAAATGCAACCCTCTTCTGTGTTAAAATAAAATGAGGGAGAATAATGTCAGAAATGTCATGCTGACAAATTATCTGTATTCAATGTGTCTTACTCAGTTCTGGGAAATTAGTACTACCTAACCAACTGCTATATCACTTCAAACACTGCAGAAAGTGTGAAGCACACATTTATTTCCTAGGCAAACTTAGCTGAGATAATAGGAATTTAGTTGATTGTTTGTTTCACAGAAAGTTCTTGGTGGAGGACAAATGCATGCACGTATATTTTCCAGTTTGAGTTTACGTAGTGATAATGTTTAATGTTCTGCATAGGTGTTCCCCTTTCTCATGCTTTTAATTGAAAATTGGTGTGGTTTTATAGGAAAAATGAACAAACAAAAAATAATTCTTTAGAAACAGATTGTGTTCTTCTTTCGTTCGAGGAACAGAAAACTGCACAGCTAAGTGTTTTGAAGATGACATTCTTTTGGAGTTACAATCACTGGTTCAGCCTTTAAAAAGGGCTCAAGCATGTCTAAAATGAATAGCACGTTTTTTCCATATAAGGGAAGGTGATCATCAGCTCACCAACCCTGGACTTGAAGCACAAAACTTTGCCTTATTCAGAGGACTTGTAGGTGGGATCTCATAGGAGGCAGCACTGAAGGTGAAAGGACCCCAGCAAAACTGGTTAGCCTTTAGGGCTAGCATTGTCCAAGTGCAAGAATGGTCCATCCTCAGGAAAACAAGGAGATGTATCTGGAGGCCAGCTTGGCAAAGCAAGAAAGTCATGGCACAGCTCCAACATGAAAAGGCAGTGTACAGGAGGGCACAAGGACTGGATATACAGGAGGAATCAAGAAACACTGCCCAGGCATGTAGAGGCAGTGTCATGGAAGGCAAAATATAGCTGGAGCTGAGATTTACAAGGAATGTGAAGGGCAGCAAGAACTTCTACTGCTACATTATTCACAAAAGGCTGGCCAAGGAAAATGTAGGCACATTGCAGGACGGCGTGGGTGATTTTTGGAACAGGCTGCCCAGAGAAGTGGTTGAGTCACCATCCCTGGAGGTATTAAAAAAGTGTGTAGACAAGGCGCTTTGGGACATGGTTTAGTGGGCATGGTTGATGGTTGGACTTGATGATCTTGAAGGTTTTTTCCAACCTAAATGATTCTATGATTCTATGGTTTTGTGACAGCAGACACAGATAAGACCGGTCATCACCACCTTCTTTGTCATAACCAGCAACATCTGCCAGGCCTCTGTGCTTAGTGATGGGGCTCAAGGAAAGGAGTTACCAGCTAGGGATGATGGCTTAGTCAAGGATCACGCAGGAGCACTCAACCCATGCATGTTCCTAGGACCTGTCAGGATGCACCCCAGGGTGCTGAGGGAGGTAGGTGATGCCCTTGTGCAGCCACTCTCCATCAGGTCTCAAAGGTTGTGGAGATCAGGTTGGTCCCTGTGAGAGACTAAAAGAGTTAATGTCTCAAACATTATGGTGGGGCTCAACAACGGGGGGATCCGCAGGTGAGAAGCCAGTCAATAACAACAGGACAGGAGGAGGGCATGCCGTGCCAGAGGATGCGGGGTGCCGGGTGTGGGCGCACTGAGCGGGGCAGCTCGCCACGTATGGCTGGAGGTCAGAGAACATTTATTTGAGGAAGGGGCTCCCAGCCCCTCGAAGGTCCCTTTGCGACCACCACCCCTCAATGGTGCCTGTGCAGAAAATTGAGAGTTACATAAGTCCTTAGGGACAGTGCACAGAAAACCAAGAGGAGCATGATTGACATGAGAAAAAGTGGGAAATGGGCTATAAAAGATGCCAACAGGAGCCCTGCTTGCGTCTGTCACATCCCAGTTTCTCAGGACAACAACTCAGGTTTGCCAATTCCTAGGTCAGGATTAAGGTGAAATGACATCAGGGATCCTTTAACTCACAAAACTCAACTTTTATTCACTCACAATAAGAATTGGCATGAAACTACATCAATAACCTGTGTAACACATGCTAACCATATGTCACCAAACATAGATTACAAGCCTTGCTTATCTGGGGATCAGTTGGGCATCAATTGCTGGTGAGTCACGAGGTTCAGAGCAGACCCCCTTGCTTTCTAGACTCCTTCTCAGAGAGGATCCCAGGAGTGGCTGGGTCCCCCCCCTGACCCCGGCCTAGGCC
>NW_010972687.1:1954009-1969750 GCF_000737465.1 Haliaeetus leucocephalus | reverse complement strand
AGAGAGAAAAGAGAAAGATTTCACCAGTCCTGGGTCCAGTGTTGGTCCCACCAGCCAAAGGGTCTGGTTCCAGAGGGCGTGCGCAGGTGGGGCTTCAGTTTGTGTCCTTTTATCATCTCTTTGCCCTTCCTTCAGGGAGGCACTTGAACTCTTTAGGTTAATTAGGTGTCATGTGCTGTTTGTGCTTTCAGAACCTCTGGAAATGGGTCAGTGGGCTTGGGGGTTGTTTGGGGAGTAACTTCTCCCTCCCTGCAGGCATGATCATTTTTTGATCTTTGGCCATGGTGGGCTGCTCCACTCAGCATATCAGAACAGGGAACTGCGCACCCTCCATCACACCCTCCACACCCTGTTACTGACCGACCTCTCACCTGAGGTTCGGTTCCTTGCTATGCAGGGTTTGTTGTTATGCAGAGTTTGCCATTATGCAGAACTTGCCCCACCACAATGTTTGAGACACTAACTGTTTCACTCTCTCGCACCACCCCATGGCTCAAATATTTGACTGGACGGAGTTGTAGAGATCTTCCTCCACGGTAGTAATCTTCAGATATCAGGCAGAAGGAGAGAAAGAGAAGAAGTAGAGGAAAGCAAGTGGGTAGTCATACATCTCACAATTGCAAGGCCAAGCATTAAGAACAAAAATCTGCATAACAACATGAGTCCAATGTTAACAAGCTATTTTCCCCACCCCGTGAGTCCCATGGACATTAGGAAATAGGTCAGCAATGATCCTCTGTTACACCGGTCTCTTGGTTGCATTGCTTGGAAAAGTTCTCCAGTCTTGTCTGTAACCTTTTTCATCTTGGCTCGGGCTTCTTCAGTTGAAGTGGAAGCATTATGGATGGTGATACAACATTCCCCATCAGTTACATTCAACATCCCACATAACCCATGTTCTTTTAACAACAATGTATCCAATGCTAATCTGCTTCAAAGGATCATTTTCAACACTTGTTGAACTTGGGTGTTAAGTTCTCCAAACGCACAATGTGTCCAGTTGGGTAAAACATGCACTTGCCACATTATATTTTCCAGGACAAATTGGTGTCTCCTAAGAAAAAAAAAAAATCCATATGCTTCAAGATTCCCAATAACATTTTTCCCCAGTAAAATTACAAGCACTACTTGGTATCCACCCATTTTTCCATTCCCAACATTCACTTTTCCATAAATCTTGAGATTCAAGTTTTCTTCCTCGGGGTAGAAGATAAATCTTTGAATTGTCTGAGGGCAGTTTTAGAGCCATGAAAGGTCTCCCAGAAGCATTATTCCAGGAGTAGTTTGGTTTACATAAAGTATTACCAGAGACAAGACTCCTTTTCACAAGATTGGTGAAGTTTAGATTAATGAGGCCAAACTGAATTCCTTCGTTGACAGATTTTGGTAATGCTATACAAACACCTTGATTGGTGTCATTCCAGAGGTGCATAAAACCTTGAATCAAATTCCAAGCTAAATCTGGAGAATCTTTTCCCTATTATAACAGTGAAAAATTGCAAATAACAATAAACTGATACGACAAATAACAGTTAATATAGTCAGGACTAATGTGGGTCCCTCACAGTCTTTCTCTGTTTCTCTTTGGTTCTACAAAGTACAAATATAAAGCAGTTCATAGATTAAAATGAGGGTATTATCCATCACCTGTGGATTTGGTGGTCTTTTCCCTGTGCATCGCTTGCTATCCATGCATACAAGTTCAAAGGGGTTTTCAATGTCATAGGTACTTCCCCTACAGTAGGTAAATCTACCAGAACAGGCTGTCTGGGTTAGTGGAAACTGCAGTAGTAAAACCCGATAGGTCGGGTTGGACCCTCTGGTCCACATTGCCACATATGTATGGACAGTCCATGAATTGCAAAACCCCACTAGATGTGGAGTGGATCTGTCGGGTGTATTGGCCCTAAGACCCCACAGATTAACAGCTTCAGAGCTTCCTCGTGAATGGAGGCCCTGTCCCAAGCAGCTCTTTTGCATGTTAAGTCATGGAGGGGCCGGACTATGATAGAGAAATTGGGAATATGTTTCCTCCAGAATACTAGCAAACCTAGGGCATGTTGTAGTTCCCTCTTATTTCCAGGCATTTTAACCCATTTGAGGGTAGTTAAGGTTTCGGGGGGAATGCACACTGTTCCTCCCCTCCACCAGATACCCAGGAACTTTGCTTCGCAAGATGGGAGTTGTAACTTTTCATCTGGAATTTGGAGTCCTAATTCTTCTAAGTGAGTAATTATCTCTGCTTGGGTCTGTCCCACTACTTTGATATCAGGGCCACCAATCAATACATCATCAATACACTGGTATATCTTAACCCCTTCTGCAGGAGTGAGTTTGGTGAGCTCTTGAGCCAATGCATAATGATCAATTGTTGGTGAGTGCCGATATCCCTGGGGGAGAAAAGTAAAAGTGAATTGCACGCCTTCCTGTGTAAAAGCAAAGCGGTCTCAGTCTGCTTCCTGCAAAGGGACCATAGAGAACATATCTTTTACATTGATAATTGCTAAAATCTGATAGGCTTGTTCTTGTGTGGTCGCAATTAGCTCAGCTATGTTAGGTACCACAGCTGTCAAGGGGTCCAGACGTTGGCATTCAGACGCCAGTAGTCAATGGTCAATCACCACTTTCCGTTGGGTTTATGGATTGGCCACACCAGGGAATTACAAGGTCAGCGTGTGGGGACAACTATCCCTTGCTCCCATAATTCAGCTATCACCGAAGTGATCCCTTCTCTCGCCCCTGAGGGGAGCAGGTGAGGTTTGACATTAACAATACTAGAAAGGGGTAGTTCAGGTGCAGGCTGTAATAGTTGTACAGACATGGTGGGGAGACCAAACACCCACTCTCTTCCTCTCGAGTCTATCCAGGCTCGTCCTTGCAGCAAATCTAGTCCCAAAATGTTAGTTGGTAGTGGTCCCAATATCATTATAGTTTCTGTCGCAGTCTCATCTCCTGGCAACCAGCACTTAACTCGAGCAGTTGCCTGGGGCTGAGAGGTTCCAAATACATCAGTTACCCATATCTGTTTCTTGTCAGCAACTATGCCTTTGTGGTCGGCAACATCTTGTCGAAGTGCTGACATTTGAGCCCTGATATCTACTAAGAAGACGACAGGCATTTTAAGGGGACCAAGGGGGAAAGTAACCATTAAATCCCCTCAGCTGTTTTCTGTGAGCCTCCTTATATAGACCCACCCACCATCCCCCAGCTCACTTACTGGGGTCAGTGTGTCTCGTTTCCCAACTTCAGGTCAATTACATCTCCCTCTGGGGCTGAGGGAGTGTTTTTCTGCAGGCTCACTTTACATTCTGCCCTAGTAGTATCTCGAGTAGGTGGTCCTGCTTTTGGGGGTATTTCCCCCCTTCCCTTCCATGCATGGACAAACTTCTCCAGTGCCATGGTGGGCATCCCCTCCATTAAATCCTGGGGAATTCCCCTCTCAATTTCTTCAGCCCATAATAAATTCCTCCTGTCTCCCTGATTTCTCAGGCAGGGTGGTTGTTCTCTTGGTTCTATTCTCTGTACCACTGCCTGTTGTTCACCAGTTCCTCCAACTACTCCCATTCTCCTTCCATCATTAATTAATTCCTGGGTGACCTCCCCCAGGTTAGGGCTCTGCCTGTTCTCAGCCTGGCAGGATTTCCTGCTTGCGGAGTCAGGGCGTCCCTTAATTCGTCTTGCAACTGAATCGCATATAATTTTAGGGAGACTGGCAAGCCCCTTACAAGCGGGGTCATTCAGTTGGGATCGGCTACCAACAGCATCAGGGATGACTCCCTCCGGATTAATCATCTATGATGCATAAGTTGGATACAGGTGGTTTTTTGGATGCTTTCAGCTAAGTGATCAATATTGGGGGTATCAATACTGATTGGATCTCCTCTTTCTAGAGGGTTTAAACCTCCTGCCCAATAAGTTGCCCTTTGGGTCAGTGACCAGGGTTCTCTAGGGTCATCTACTGTGAGAAAAAAACCCAGGTCCCAGTATCCTTAGGCTTTGTCCTCCAATAGCATGATTTGGTCACCCCCTGTCAGCGACACCCTCCAGATGTATTCAGTCTCATTCTCCTTCACTAAGAGGCTAAACTTTTCCTGGAACTTAGACAAGTCCAAGGCTGAGTACGGTATCTGTTTTACCACAGTCTCTTCATCTTCCTCCCCAGCACCTGTTATCTCAGTTTTTATCAAAGGGCATAATAATGCTTTACCTTCCTTAAGAGGTAAGGTTTTCCAACACTCTTCCAAACTTTTTAAAGGGTAAAGGTGTTTGGGGTTTTGGGACTCTTATTCATCTCTCTTTGCTAGGGACAGAAAACCAGACTCACTTTTGGAATCAGAGTCGTTAGCTCGGCTCCGGTCCTTAAGCACCTCACAGAATTTTCTCCCTATCTAGTAAGTAACACAGGTCAGTACAAAGTTTGTGGTTTGCCCTGCATTCCACATCTAACAGGGTCTCTGCTCTTTCCCTTCCAGCCGTTTCTTCCACCAATTGATTCTGCAGCTCCATCACCAAGTCTTGGAGATATTTTATGCTTTCTTTCTCAGCAGATTTGCTTACACTCCCATGTTTTTGGGCTGCCATTAGAGCAGCTCCCAACACTCCACATACCATTGCCTTTCCTTTTCCAGGTCTCCATTTTTGCTCTTTTGCTAATACCATAATGCTTTCTGCCACTGATTTAGGATCATGCCAAATACTGTGAGCCCATATCATCCCCAGTGGGGGTCGGACACGCTTTATATTCATCCAGTTTTTCAGGAAGAGGAAAGTAGTCAAGGTCTGGCATTTCCCAGGCAGCCATATCTTGCCAGTGCTTGGACTTCTCCCAGCCAATAGCAAAGTCACTTCCCAACTCTTCCTGCCCGTAAATCAGGTGGATCATCAGTATTCCCATCAGATCCTCCTTGACTCGGGGAATCTTGTCCATGACGCCAATTAAAATGTCACATCTCAATTTCTCAGGACAACAACTCAGGTTTGCCAATTCCTAGGTCAGGATTAAGGTGAAATGACACCAGGGATCCTTTAACTCACAAAACTCAACTTTTATTTGCTCACAACAAGAATTGACATGAAACTACGTCAATAACCTGTGTAACATATGCTAATCATATGTCACCACACATATACTACAAGCCTTGCTTATTTGGGGATCAATTCAGGGAAGACAATAAGGAGATCCCTCTCGCTGAGTCATGAGGTCCAGAGTGGACCCCCTTGCTTTCTAGACTCCTTCTCAGAGAGGAGCCCAGGGGCAGCTGGATCCAATCCTAGTCCCAGACTTGGTCAGCAGTTGATGTATGAAGGGATGAGGTGTAGGGATTATGGGAAAAAAGAATGACAGAGAGAGAGAGAAAAGAGAAAGATTTCACCAGTCCTGGGTCCAGTGTTGGTCCCACCAGCCAAAGGGTCTGGTTCCAGAGGGCGTGCGCAGGTGGGGCTTCAGTTTGTGTCCTTTTATCATCTCTTTGCCCTTCCTTCAGGGAGGCACTTGAACTCTTTAGGTTAATTAGGTGTCATGTGCTGTTTGTGCTTTCAGAACCTCTGGAAATGGGTCAGTGGGCTTGGGGGTTGTTTGGGGAGTAACTTCTCCCTCCCTGCAGGTAAGACCGTCCTTTGACATTTCGCCATGCACAGTGAGCTGCCCCGCTCAGCGTGTCAGAACAGGGAACTGCGCACCCTCCCGGACTGCATAGCCTCCCTTTGGTTCCTTGCTATGCAGAGTTTGTTGTTATGCAGAGTTTGCCATTATGCAGAACTTGCCCCACTGTAATGTTTGAGACATTAACTTTTTCAGTCTATCACAGTGCCCATCACCCATCACTGGAGGATTACCAGGACTGTCAGAGTCATCGGCTGTTAACTTTATTCTGGGATTCAATGGTGGTGATCTCTCTCTCTTTCCTTTTCTTGTTTTCCTCTCTTTTTTCTTCTCTTGCTCATCTGTACCTTTGTAGACGTTTCAATAGAAACCATGCTGCCTACTATTATGCCTTCCAGGTTTAGGTTGCTCCTGCTATAAATAAAACATTTAACTGATCCTTTGGTGTCACTTCACTGTAATTTAGCCCAAGGCAATTCTGAATTTACCACGACCCCTTCCTGGTGTGTCCAGGATGGGTTGTGACATTTTTGGCATAGTCGGCAGGATTCCTTCAGTGTCACTAAAGTGATCATGGAGACCCAGACTTTACTGTGGTCCCTCTCTGTGAGAAGTCATACACAAAGGGAGATAGTCCTCAGAGAACTAATAAATGGATCTGATCCCTGTAATTATGTATTCATTATAGCTCCCTTGGGAGGTCTGACCATAGATTGTGCCCCTCTCCTGGAGAGATTAGAGGGCTACAATGCCTATCCCTCTCCCCCTGGTATGAGCTAGGCCTATAAAAATTAGCATGATCTGCAAGCTGTAGTGGACAGAATTCTCATTTTGGCTAAAGAATGAGGGTTGAAGCAGGGAAAAGGGAAGGCATTGGTTTGTGTGGTTTTAGGAGCCGCTGTAGTGGCAGTGTAGTCATATGTTTGAGTTGTGGCCTAACTAACTGTGGTGATACTGCACAATTTAGGGTTAAACATGATGCACTGTCCTTTAAGGAAGACCATTACTCAATAGTTTCACTATCTAGGCCTGGTTACTTTGTACAATTGATGCAGGCTTTACCAGAGATTAGACCCTTGAAGAAGGAACTAAAGGCTGATAAAAAGGAAACATCCTGACCCAAAAGGCACCAAAGGCTGGATGGCTGCCAAAGAAGTATGAACTGGGGGACAGGTAAAAGTGGCAGGGGGAGACTGCGACCTCTGACCCAATTTAAGACCTGGAAGACTTACCCCCACACACACTCCTTGACAATGCACTGTAGAATACAAGAACACTGTACTTCAAATTCGGAGCAGAGAAAACCTTAGCCCAATAGAGATGGTGGCAGATAAGCAAACACCAATAATGATTTTGGGGAAGGACTTTGGAAACTAAGTGGGTGAATCTGAAAGTGTATAAATTGCTTGCTTGTTTAACTGTAGGGTGTGCTAGCTTTGTGGAATTACCACCTAGCACCCTCCTTTGCGCAAATATGAAGTAAATAATGTCTCTCAGGTGTGAGTGACTGTTGGCCCGTTGCACACCAGGTGGTGAATCCATTTTTTGGACAACAGCAGCACAAAGGGACAGAGGTGTGGCCCAGCAAGGAGGAGGGGAGATGATAAAATCCCTTCAAGATTTAGTCAAGGCTTTGGAGGAGCAGTTGGAAAATGAGACAAGGAGCCTCTCTGATCAACTCGCCGCTGAGCAAGCGACTAACCAGAGACTACATACTGCTTTGACAGAGGCTTTGGAGCTGGAAAGGCTATTAAGGGAGCAATGAAACCCGCTCCCTGATTGGTGTAGAAAATGTAGATGCATACTGATGCGGGAAAGGAATCAAAATCATACACTTTTGAAGACCTAGGACATATAAAGGAAGTATTTTCTCTTGGAGGGGGGAACCCATGGTGCAACCTTTAATTAAGACTGAGACTGTGTATGGTGGTCAAGGAGGAGCCAACAAGTTACCACCCATATTGTCCCCTATTCCCCCACCGATTTGGCTAAAACTCAGCAAAAATATTCCCAAGGACCCTGAGAAACAGAAACTGAGTATGTGTGGAGAGTATCCCTTACTGGGGGTAACTGTATCCTACTAAGCATGGACAACACAAGAGCATATTGGAGATCAGGGGTTTTTCTAACTATGAATGATGATAGAGAGCCCTGGTCCCTGACCCAAAGAGCAGCATATTGGGTGTGTGGACTGGATCCTATGGAAAGGGGAGACCCTTTCTCAATTAAAGTGCCTACGGCGGGTCACATTTTAGAGAGCATACAAAAAGCCGCATGTCTCCAATTGAAGCATGATCGATTCCTGGTTCTGCAACAGCCCTCCCTCATGCACTATGTGGCAGACCCCAAAAGGCTGCATCCTCTTATAAGGGGACTGCTTAATGCCTTGAAATTATATGCAGTGCAATTACAAGATCGCTCAAGAGCACCCAACCCTGAAGAAGGGGAGGCCCCTCCGGAGATGACATGGGGAGAAATAGCACAGGAGTTGATTAATTATGGGAGATGGATGGAGTTCACCGTCAGGGAGAGACAAAATCCAGAGTGGACCTTAGGAGGGTAGAAGGGAATGGAGAAACAAAAGCTAGATTCGCATACAATTTTTGACCCCCTCCTCTGATGAGGCCAACATGGCCTCCCGATAATAGAAGATATACACTGTGGACAGAAGGTACCTCAAAAAGAATCCCGAGGGAGGTGATGGATGGCTTGCCAACTCCCAACCTGGAAGGTCTGGTAAAGGCTGGGACAAAAGAAAAGAGGCCCTATCTCCCTCAAACTTTATAGACCTTTCTCCCTTATCCTAGGAAGCCAGAAACATAACCCTGTCTGCTCCTTAGGAGGCTGAGTTGATTGATTTGGACATCCCCAAGTCAGGAAAACCCCTCCACCATCCCCAGCAAGTAAGCCGGGGGACGGCCAGTGGGTCCATTTGAGAAGGCTCACAGAAAGCGATAAAGGGGACCTGTTAATTAACTTTCCCCTTTGCCCCTTTAAGACCCCAGTCACATTTTTGGTAGATACTGGGTCTCAAATGTCAGCACTTTGACAGGATGTTGCCAACCACAAAGGCATAGCTGTTGACCAGAAACAGATTAGGTAACTGATGTATTTGGAAACTCTCAGCCGCAGCCAACAGCTTGAGTTTAGTGCTTGTTGCCTGGAGACAAGACTGTAACAGAGGTCATTATGATACTGGGGACTTACCAACAAACATTCTGGGGCTCGACTTATTGAAAGGGAGAGCATGGATAGACTCCACGGGGAGGGAATGGAAGTTCAGACTCCCTAAGGCTTCAATGAGGCTTTTGCTGTTGGTGCCTGCACTCCCACCTTCAAAAATAGTCAATGTGAAACCTTATGCCTTGCCATTAGGGGCAAGAGAGGGGATTTCCCCTGTAATAACTGAGCTAAGGGAATAGGGAATAATTGTCCCAACCCACTCCCCCCATAATTCTCTGGTGTGGCCAGTCTGCAAACCAAATGGAAAATGGTGGTTAACAATCGACTATCGGTGCTTGAATGCTAATACAGGTCCCTTTTAGCAGCTGTGGTGCCTAACATGGCTGAGCTGATTGGAACAATACAAGAACGAGCCCACCAGATCCTAGCGACAATTGATGTGGAAGATGTTTTTTATGGTCCCCTTGCAGGAAGCGGGATAGGGATCACTTTGCTTTTAGCTGGGAAGGGATACATTTAACTTTACATGTCTTCCTCAGGGATATTGCTACTCACTAACCATTGCCTACTATGCACTGACACAGGAGCTAGCCTGGATTACCCCAGAGGAGGGAGTTAAGGTATATCAACATATTGATGATATATCAATTGGCGGTCCTGATACCACTGTAGTAGGACAGATCCAAATGAAAATAATTACTCACTTGGAGAGTTTAGAGCTCCAGATTCTGGCAGAGATGGTACAACTCCCCTCTTCAGAAGTCATCTGGTGGAGGGGTGGGACAGTGTGCATTCTCCCTGAAACCTTGATCACTCTTGAACTAGTGAAAATGCCTGCAAATAAGAAAGAACTCCAACATGCCTTAGGCCTGTTGGTGTTTTGGTGGAAACGCATCCCCGACTTCTCTGTCATAGCCTGACCCCTGTATGATCTAATATGCAAAAGGGTCTCTTGGGATTGGACCCTGGTCCATGAAGAAGCCTTAAAATTGCTAATTTTTTTGAAGCTGGGGTATATCAGGCCTTGGGGCAAATTCATCCAACAGACCCACTCTGCATTGAACGGGGTTTTGCAATCCATGGGCTATCAATACATACGTGGCAGCGTGGACCTGAAGGCCTGACTCGGCCTATTGGATTCTATTCATGTAGCTTTAAAGATGCAGAGAAACAATACACAGTTTGGGAAAAGGGCCTCTTTGTGGTCAACATAGATTTGCAGGAGGTGGAAAAAGTTATATGGCAACAACCAATTATCCTGAGAGAGCCTTTTAAGGTTTAAAACCAATATTGGTGGGAACCCTACCCCCTATAGGAGTTGCAAGACTCCTATAGCAAGAAACCGTAAGGAAATGCTATGTGCAGCTAGATCATTATTGTCACACATGCCAAATAGAGGGAACACCTAAACAACTCCAAATACAATAACCGCCTGACAACCAATTAACTCAAGAACTTCCTTCCTTGTATATAAAATCTGCCTCTCCATTTGAATCTCATCTAAAAAAAATGTGTGGTTCACCAACGCATCTTCTAAAAGAGAGGGAAAGATCTGGAAGTACCAAGTGGTATCCCTGCATGTTAATTCAGTGGACTGAATCGTAACAGTAGGTGAGGGAAGTTCCCAGGTAGGGGACTTGATAGCAGTTTGGAGTGTGACAAAAAGGGAAGCTGAGAACAGAGAACCAGTCCTCATTTATACAGATTCGTATGCAGTGTTTAAAGGCTGCACGGAGTGACTCCTCTTCTGGGCATAGAATGAATGGGAGGTTAACCAGGTACCTGTGTGACAAAGAGAAAAATGGGAGGAGATTTTAAATATTGCTAAACAGGGAACTTTCTTGGGGTATGGGTAGCTGCACACCAAGGGGGGAATCACCCAGCACACATCTGGAGTAATCAGGTAGACTCACTAACTCACTTAGCTAGGATGGCAACAGGACCTGCAGAGGAAAAATGGAGACACCTCTTAGAATGTTTACATGTGAAGCATGGTCATTCAGGGGTTAGACATCTTTTCAAAGAAGCCGGTGGCAGAGCTTGGCCTGTTACTTGGGAACTGTGTAATACGATCATTGCTGCTTGTAGTCAGTGCCAGCCCCAGCTAGAAAGACATCCTTTAAAAGAATCCCCTCTTCACCTACAAGACAGGAAGGGACTCTGGGAGACTTGGCAAATTGATTTTATAGGACCCTTCAAGAAGTCAAGATGGGAAGCAATATGTTCTTGTCGGGTTGGAAGTGGTATCAGGACTCATCCAAGTGGCGGCTGTTGCAAGACCAACTGCGGACAACACGGTGAAAGGATCATAGCTATGGTTTAGTTATCTGTCTAAACCCCAGCTGATCCAATCAGACAACAGTAGCCACTTTCCTGCTGGGGTGGTAGTAATGCAGGAATGGGCAAAGGATGAAGGAATACAATGGGTATTGCACACCCGCTACTACCCTTAAGCTAATGGGATAGTGGAGAGGACAAATGGGTTGCTAAAGCATATCCTTAGGCCCCATGATTCCAGATGGACTGCACGGCTCCCTGATGCCTTAGCGAAGGTGAACAGTCGCTGGGCAGTAAATGGATGTCCCAGGCTCACCGCATTTTCCCCACCCTCCCTCCCTACTGCCGGGGAAGAGGGAAACAAAGGATTCAGTAAAACCACTCCACTATCCTGGACAACCTGTTTGCTAGACTTACTTACCAACGGTAGGGGAAGTACCCTTAATCCTAAAAACTCTGCTGAATGCCTTTATGCCTGGATAGCCACCAACGCCCATGGAAGAGATCACCAAATCAATACTAGAAGAATTGTGCTACCTTTTAAAAACCTGCTTCGTCCTTCTTCCGTGTATCTGCAGGTCATCACAGGAGCCTTCATGAACCCTATGTTTCTATTGTTACCCTTAGTGATTTTTCGCCTCATTTGTATAGTTTTCTGTTTTGTTTTTGTATGTTATAACCACGCACGATGCTTTGGAAAACACTTCCTCACCCTCGCCATCCTTGGTAAGGGAAGAGGAAACAAGTCTCCAAATCTTGCCTGGGTTTTGTGTGTATCTGGAACCATACTAACCAAGGAATTTGTGTCCCAATCTCCTTCAGGAGAAGGTATTGGCTTTTCTATGATTAACCTTAATCTCTACAAGCCATTGGAAAGAAAACTGCATATGGCCATTAATAATTGTATCACCAATTGTACTTGGGGCAGGGTAAAAGCTCCATTTGAGAGTCAAATTAACAATGCTTTTTATTTCAATGGGGTCTGGAGGGTGAACTGAGATGCATTTTATCAAATTGCCCAATAAATTGGACTGATCTTTGGAATAAAACATGCAATAGATGGAATATGTGTAATCTGGTATTTCCTCTTCCAGCAAATTGGAGTGATTTTGGAACAACATATGTAAGCAATGGAGTGAGAATAATCCAGTACTCCCTATGTTGGAGGCCCCGTTTAAATTGCCAATATCTCCTTCTCCTATTGATAAACTTACATAACCTGTCAGGAAAGTGGTGAAGCTGGACTCACTGTATGAATCCCCCACAGAATATCGTGTACCCAAATCCCCTGTTGGCCTCCACCTCCTGAAATGGAACCTTTTGAACACCGTTATACAGTTAAGTTGTCCCCAATGTGGTGTACACAGATTCCGTATCACCCAGGCCAAGAATATGGTAAAATTAATAGAAACAGATATGAGTGGACCTGGTCTATCAAACGTGTAATGTATGGAGTCACTGTTCCCGATAAACCCGTTGATGAGAAATATTTTGAGACTCCCTGCCCAGGAAACTCCCCGTTAATGAACTGTACCACAATCCTGAATTGTATCACTGGCACAATCCCACTAACACATGGTACATTACCGAACTCCAAACCCTCAGATGAGATATTTGTACTTGCTGGGGATACCCTTCCCAGGCTTATGAAATTCAGACAAGAGGTGTAACAGGACCTGGAGAAAGGGAAGAACTCCAATTAGGTGCAGTATTCCCATAAGCCATGATCCAGAACACTGAAGGATGTGGGATGGTGAACTACAGGGTTCCTGGGTACCCAGAGATGATATTTATCAATGTTGTACAGCATGGTAACCTGCCCCACAAGGGAAATTATGGGGGTGCTCTAATGGAAAATTATATTCCCATCTTAACATAAGACAACATGCCAGATTATGGTGTGGAATAGGAGTTCCTACAATATGCCCTTCCAAGGTGTTCCAGTTCTCAATGTCCCTGCAACACAGAAGGGTCAAGAAAGTGAGGGACCTAAGGCACAACCTGAATTGGCAGTGAATAGAGTCCAAATCCCCTACTAATATACCTGGGGCATGACAACATGTCTAATGTTAGAAAATATATTTACCCTGTATGTGACCCTCAAAAGACACCAATTTGTCTTAGAAAACCTGACCTGGCAAGTACATGTCTTAAGCAATTGGACCAATTATGCCTCCAGGGAAAGGAAAATACAAATTCAACAGGTGTGTAAAATGGCTTTACAAAATAGACTAGCTTTAGATGTGTTATTGTTAAAAGAGCAAGGAGTATGTGGAATGTTAAATCTTACCAATGGAGAATGTTGCATCACCACACATAACACAACTACCACCATAGAGGAAGCACGGAAGAAGATGAAAGAGGCGTCGAAGCAGACCGGAAAGCTTTTCCGAGCAATGCAGTCGAAAGACTGGTTTGATGGCTGGACCCTGAGCTCTTGGTTACAAACCATCCTATTATCCCTGGGACTCATGGGAAGGGGGGCATGGTTAATAAAAATAGGACTAACACTGGTTATTGGTTTCATGTTTTGATTGGCATAGCTATTACTCACTGTGTGACTACCCATGTCATCTCTTCTCTTTCTTGTCTCTTCTCTCCTATCCAGTATGCATGAATCATGATGGCCAAAGATCTTGAAGCATCGCAGTAACCCTATAGCATTGTTTAAAGTTTTATACTGTTGTACTGTTCAAAGGTTTATGCTGTTCTGTACTGTTTGAAGTTCTGTAGTGTTTGAAGTTTTGTACATGTTCTCTCCCTCAATCACCACCCTGGACGAAGATTATAGAGACAATGTTTGAGCCACAGCATGGTGTGAGGGACTAAAAGAGTTAATGTCTCAAACATTATGGCGGGGCTCAACAACGGGGGGATCCGCAGGTGAGAAGCCAGTTAATAACAACAGGACAGGAGGAGGGCATGCCGTGCCAGAGGATGCGGGGTGCCGGGTGCGGGCGCACTGAGCGGGGCAGCTCGCCACGTATGGCTGGAGGTCAGAGAACATTTATTTGAGGAAGGGGCTCACAGCCACCCGAAGGACCCTTTGCGACCACCACCCCTCAATGGTGCCTGTGCAGAAAATTGAGAGTTACATAAGTCCTTAGGGGCAGTGCACAGAAAACCAAGAGGGGCGTGATTGACATGAGAAAAGGCAGGAATTGGTCTATAAAAGAAGCTGACACAAGGATTCCTGCACAAGCCCAGAGGATTACCATGACTGTCAGCGTCACTGACCATTAACTTCATCGCAGGATCCAAGGGTGGTGATATTGCTCTCTCTTTCCTTTTCTTGTTTTCCTCTCTTTTTTCTTCTCTTCCTACCTTTGTAGATATTTCAGTAGAAACCATGCCACCTACTATTACGCCTTCCAGGTTTAGGTGCTTCTGCCATAAATAAAACATTTAACTGATATTTTGGTGTCACTTCACCTTAACTTAGCCTAAGGGAATTTTGAACTCACCACAACCCCTCCCTGGTCTGTCCAGCACGGGTCGTGACAGTCTGCAACAACTGGAGAAAGGCAAATGTCACACCTGCCTTCAAAAAAGGGAAAAGCCACCCTGAGGAACCACAGGCCAGCTGGCCTCCAGTCAGTCCTGGGTAAAAGCAAGGAGTGAGACCTGCTGAAGCCCACATCTGGGCACAGCAGGGACAAGACAGCAACGAGGAGTAGTCAGCAAGGATTTACTAAGGGTAAATCATGCCTGACCCACCTGACTGCCTTCTGCCACAAAATCATGGGGACAGCAGCAGATGCCACATACCTCCGCTCTAACCAGGCTTTCGGCACTGTGTCCCCCAGTATCCTGGGCTGTGACATTGTGGTCTGGGAGGGAGGACACATTGACGAGTGAGGACCTGGTTGGGTAGTGGGCTCACAGGGTGGTAGTTGATGGGTTGGATGCTGGCTGGAGACTGGTGTGAGCAGGACACAGCACAGAGAGCCAGGGGAGGGCAGGGACTGTCCCCTCTGCTCAGCACCTGCCAGCCCCCACCTAGGTACTGCCTCCCGTGTGTGTCCCTAACGCAGGAATGATGCTGACAAACTGGTGAGAAGTGAGGGAAGGCCACTGAGATGATGGGGCTGGAGCTTTTACCCTGCAAGGAGAGGCTGTGGGACCAGGGATGGCCCAGCATTGAAGCCAGGGCTCAGGGAGGTTGGTCCGTCTCCAGCCTGTGGGGAGGTTCATGCCCCAGCTGGGTGAAGCCCTGATAAAATCTGATCTCACTGCTGTCCCAGCTTTGAGCAGGCAGTTGGATATTCCGGAGGTCCCTTCCAACCTGAATTTCCTAAGATCCCATCATCTTAACAGGTTGTCTGCAGCTTCCATGTTCTGAGAAATGCCCCGTCCCATGGTTAGGATTTTAACTACCATGTTAATGCAAAAGCCCCAGTCATGACGTTGTCTGAAAAGCAGATTTGTCACCTGGTGTGCAACGGGCCAACAGTCACTCACACCTGAGAGACATTATTTACTTCATATTTGCGCAAAGGAGGGTGCTAGGTGGTAATTCCACAAAGCTAGCACACCCTACAGTTAAACAAGCAAGCAATTTATACACTTTCAGATTCACCCACTTAGTTTCCAAAGTCCTTCCCCAAAATCATTATTGGTGTTTGCTTATCTGCCACCATCTCTATTGGGCTAAGGTTTTCTCTGCTCCGAATTTGAAG
>NW_010972687.1:1936540-1953867 GCF_000737465.1 Haliaeetus leucocephalus | reverse complement strand
GGGGCGCGGCCCCCCCCTGCCACTTTTACCTGTCCCCCAGTTCATACTTCTTTGGCAGCCATCCAGCCTTTGGTGCCTTTTGGGTCAGGATGTTTCCTTTTTATCAGCCTTTAGTTCCTTCTTCAAGGGTCTAATCTCTGGTAAAGCCTGCATCAATTGTACAAAGTAACCAGGCCTAGATAGTGAAACTATTGAGTAATGGTCTTCCTTAAAGGACAGTGCATCATGTTTAACCCTAAATTGTGCAGTACCACTGCAGCCCAGGCATTAACTCAAACATATGACTACAATGAGACTGCACTCTTTACCACGGGAGCAAAAGTACCCAGTCCTGCAAGTAAGAGTTGCCTACTTTTTCACCATTCTTCTGTATGTCCTCTGTTTTCATGTTCAGTTTCAATGACCAACACAGCAGTTAAAAAATATCTGAGAAGAAAGTCAGGTATCCATGTTCAGCTTGGAATTGGCAAAAGACATGGCTGATGCTTTGATCGAAAGGAGCACAGGCACAGGTCAGCCAAAGCAAACAGCAGTGCTAAAGGCATTATCTTACATCTGAGGCGGCCAGGCACAATAGCTTCAAGGCTGGTGCAGCAGACTGAGCTGCTTATTTGAGGAAAAGCTAGACTGCCTGCTGAGTATTTACAAAACTGGGCTATCACTGCAACCACAGCTGCGGCAGATTTTGACATTGGGCTTACACTGCAGATGTGCTGTGCACAACTGTTCCTCAGGAAGTATGAGCCTTAGACCACTCTGGAGATCCTGGTAGTTGGAGCAAGATGGGAGTCTACTCAGCAGAAACACCATGGGATGAGACTGTCTCTACTGATTAACATGGGCACAGCCACTACATTTATAAAGGGGATTTCAAGTCCATTCTGTCCATTATCTACTTTCTCAGCCCCTTCCCTATTTCTCATTCAAGCATCTGGTTAGTGTGATGTATAAATAAGAATAAACCATGAAAGAGTTTGTTATGGACTGATAACCACTGCTACCTATTGAAAGAAGGGCATTGCTGCCTTGAACCTGAAAGCTATAAACTGCAAAGCCAGACCCCTAAGCAGCTCTTCAGACCACAACCTCTGTTTGAACTGCCTGAATCTGAAATGATGGATTTGTGCACATCCAGAAAATGGAAATTTTTTGGGAGCTTTGGTAATGTTTCCTTAGGGGATTATTTATATGTCCTTGTGAGAACTATTTATTTAAATCTGACTAGTTAATCTCAGCTTTTATTCAGTCATTATTGTCATGGGGACACACACTGCTGGTCAAACAAAATGCTTTTATGTCCACTCTGCATCTATGTTTGTTTATTATGTTAGCAGCTGTAACTATTTTTCATTTTGGCTGTTAAACAAATAAAAGTAGGACCTGGTTATGTGCCTTTGGTCCCTGAACAAACCAGAAGGATAAAACAGATGGAAAGCCCATTGCACATCTGCAGCCACAGCACTGTGCCTCTGAGGGCAGCAGCATAAAACAGACTCAGTGCAGTCTCTGAATGCATGATCTGAAAGTATGCTGCCCTTTTCATCCTTACAAGCCTTATCTGCTTTCATCTAGCCTCTTAGTGCTTTAGTAAACAACAAACTTAGAAAAAAATAGTGAAATATGTTTTCTTCCAGCACATAGAAGTCATTTATTTAATAAAGCTTTAGGAAAACACATATTGCCTACGAACAAAAGCTAAGATGAATAAATACACCATGCACATAGGCAGTACTGAGCTGCCATGGTTATTTTACAGTTCATGAATCTATTTCTTCACCACAGGACCAGTAGCAATGAAAGCTCCCCTAGTCTGCCCTTTACTGTAGCCTCTCAAGTGCTGACAGTATATGGCATCCATAATCATGGAGGATGAGGCCAAAAACCCCTTCCTACACCATGCTTCCTTCAGGGAGTAATACACGCTGTTAAAAGCCTAGAATTACAGAGTCTCTGTATCCTGATACCATGTTTTGGAAGCATTCAGATCTCTGTTACTCTTCCCTTCGTAAAAATTAAAGCAAATAAAAAATGTGTGATTTTTGATAGAAATGTTTAAAATTGGAAGCCTGTAGAAAGCAAGCAGTAATAATAGCTGGGACACCTAACTACAGTTTTAGTGTTGCACGAACAGAAAAAAACCCTAAATCATAACTGATCCTTAATAGGAATCAGTCTGCTTTCAAACCTGCTGGTGCATGGAAAGAATATATTTGTATCTGTATTTTATTTCATCCATAAACTAAGAGACCTTTCTCATCTGACCTACGAGATACCCATACATACATTTAGGCTAGAAATCAGAAGAAAAATCCTTTCCATTAGAGAAATGAGGGTCTGGAACAGCTGCCACCTCACAAGAGTCAGGACAGAAATCCCAGCTAGCTTTAAGATGCAAATTGATATTGCATTGATTTATGGGACTTGGTGAGGTGTTATCAGATGGCTGATCTCAGTGGCTGAGGAGGTCCTTCCTGCTGCTATATTACCATAAATATAATAAATCTTTAAATTATTATAGAATTTAGCCTGGGATGACATTAACTGTAGATATATTAGGAAGAAGCTTACTGTTTCCAGTTTAAAATAAGTACAAAGCTACTCTAGGATGTAACAGACAATGCGAAGTATCTGTCTTTGAGCACTTAACTGTGATTTTTCATTGACTGTGCAGTATGACAAAGTTCCTAACTTTATGAGTTAATCCCTCTGTCTGTTCCTTAATAATGACATGAACTGTGCTACTTCAAACACAGTGCAATAATCGAAATGTGCCTTAGCGGGAGCAGTGATTGAAAGGGTCATAACTTTCATGTATCGAGTCCTACTGGCTTAAACAGTTACCAACATATGCCTAAGCCAGCCCTGCAAACACACAGCAGAATCTGCTCAGCTTTTCAAAGTAATTCAGCAGGTGAACAGCTCAAAAACAGTGGTGTAGAAGAGGTTGGTTCATATGGGCTCTGATGCAAGGAGGAAAGCCCTTCATTTGGTGAAATATCAATGTTCACCCCTATTTTGCGCCTTCTTTGCAGCAAGAGTCCTGGAGCTCTTCTGCCTGCAATCCTCAGTACAGCTGATACTAATGAAAAGAGCAGGTTCTGGAGCTGTCTCTCTTGAAGTCATGTTCTTTGATTGAAGCAATCAGTACTATTAAAAATGGGAAGACGAGAAAACTAAGCCATTGGGATTAACTAGTCATGGCTCCATTCAAATGGCGACTGCCTGAGTACCAGTGAACACTACACTGAGATGATTTCATGCCAGTACCAAATGCTTTTATTGCCTTATAGCGTCTCTCCTCGATTGTATTTGTTGCTGCAGGAGAAAGATTCTCAGTAAAACTCTTAATCTGAGGAATTTACATTGTGCAGAAATAAATGAGGAGTTCTACTGAAGTAAACACAAATTGAGCTATATAATGTTTACTTCTGCTGTGAAATGCTTACTCTTATTAGAGGTTAGATGGTTGGAAAGTATGAAGCAATGCTAACTTCTTGTAACTCCCAAGACTAGATAGAAGATCACCTGACTTTTTTATTCAACAGAAAGGTTCTTTTACTTTTTGCTGCTTTTTATACTTTTGTATGCAGGCAGTGTTATGTAGGCTGATGAAATACTTGCATAATGTATGAATGCTTAGGGTTCATATTATGCAGAATGTCTCTTTTGCTACTTTCTACTGAGTTTCCCTGGATACAATGAATGATCATTCTATGGAATAGTCAATATGTACCATCCTAGTAGCAGCACTAGCCACTCTCATTTCCATATAGTTACAGACAGTAAAAGGCAAAGTGCTTTCCTATTATTTCTTTATATTGAGTAAAAGCTACAACATCATGATTCAATAAAACACATTGGTTTGTTAAGGAAGACAAAGATCCGAAAGGAAAGAACTAAAATGATATTTTAGATTCTTGAATATATGTGCATCCTTTAGTGTTTGGTGAGTCTTCAGGATGATTGATTGGAAATACAAGGCCTCATTTTCAACTAGTGGGAGTCAGCACAGCTCCATTAAGCACTGATCTATGAGGCAAGGTGGCTTGTGAGTGTCAGTCTAGTATATATGCAACACTGAGGGTCGTTGGAAGGAAAATTCAGTATAGCCATGAAAATTATCTCTTTTTATGAACTGATATAAGAGAAGGACTAACATTCCCCATTATTAAGAACTGAAATTAAAATCTAATCATACCTCCCAAATAGCTAGCTAAATAAAAAACACACCGAAAATGATGTTAGTGTGAAGTAGAAGAATAGTATGGAAACACACATGACATACTCAGTAATTCTAGGGAGATTTCCTAATGCAGAAAGCAGTCCCTAATCTTTCAAGCACTGTCTTTCAAATATAAAATCAGTCAGTTGCTCAAATATCTACCTATGCATCTGTCATGGTTTAACCTCAGCCAGCAACTAAGCACCATGCAGCTGCTCACTTACTTCCCCCCCACCCAGCAGGATGGGGGAGAGAATTGGAAAAAAAGTAAAACTTGTGGGTTAAGATAAGAACAGCTTAGTAGAACAGAAAGGAAGAAGCTAATAATGATAGTAATAACAACAATAAAATGACAATAATAATAATAATAAAAGGATTGGAATATACAAAACAAGTGATGCACAATGCAGTTGCTCACCACCTGCTGACCAATGCCCAGTTTGTTCCCAAGCAGCTATCCCTCCCCGCCCAACTCCCCCCAGTTTATATACTGGCCATGACATCACATGGTATGGAATACCCCTTTGGCCAGTTTGGGTCAGCCGTCCTGGCTGCGTCCCATACCAACTTCTTGTGCCCCTCCAGCCTTCTTGCTGGCTGGGCATGAGAAGCTGAAAAATCCTTCTCTTAGTCTAAACACTACTTAGCAACAACTGAAAACATCCGTGTTTTATCAACATTCTTCTCATACTGAACCCAAACCAGAACGCCATACAAGCTACTAGAAGCAAATTAAGTCCATCTCACCTGAAACTAGGACAGCATCTATAGCAGTGAGATGGAACTTCTAGTGGAAAATGAAGCATTTAGCTTGGATGTGAAAGAAGTGAATAGCTTTTTCTCTTCTCCCTTCCCTTCTTGCCCTCAAGTTACTGAAAACCCAGATTCTTAATCTAAATTTCATCCAACCCGAGTGTTGCAATTAAGGCCTGGAAATGGCTTAGGGAACAGGCATGTGATCTGAAGCCAGATTTTGACATGGAAGAAACTGCTGTAGCTTTTGAGTCCAAGGGAACAGTGATTATGAAAGAACAACTTATTAGCTGAAAGAACTAGCTGAAAGAACAACTAATTGCGGAGGCCACTCCATTATAAGGGGCAGGGTGACCTCAGTTTTGTCTCCCTACACAGTCCTTGAACTCACTTGCTGAGGTAAAACTAAACTTTCAAGTTTTTACGTAGAAACTTCATAAGTCCTTTAACAAAATACTTTAGTGACAGGAGTCACAGGGCTAGTATAGTAAGCTGTTTCACATCCTCCACACTGAAACCACCTCTCTGTAACTTTTTATACTTCAGTTGGCAGTCTGTTAAGCAGAAAGCTATTAAAACTCTCTCTTTTTTGGAGGCGAAAGCAAGCACTCAGTGGAGATTGGGCAGGACAAGAAAAGGAATTGTTGCTAAGTGAAAACTATAATTTCAGAAGTTTAAATCAGAAAATAGGGAAAAAAACAGGCCAAAAGCACTAATTAGACTTGCATGTGCAAGCTTGGCTACACCCCCTGTGAAATTGTATATTTTGTTAGCAGACACACTTTCACTGTGAAAGTATATAATGCGTTATCACTCTTAAAAAACCTCAAGACTGTATTTAATCTGGTGCATCTGAGCATGATTTAAAGGAATGAGTTATGAAAAGAGTGGGTGGCTGCATGTGGGAAGTGAATGAAAGTATTCGCTGGTGAGGAGTTAACGAATACTGGTGGGTGTTGCTATTTTTAAGGCATGTGAACTGAGGTTGCTGTTAGTGTTAACATAATCTTCAGCTAATCAGTTGCTTAATCTTTAACCATTACAGGTTATTAGAAAGGTATCTATCTGCTCAATCTCAAAACTAGTTCAATTAAGTTGCCTAGAAAGTGAAGTACAAGGTGGCTTTTCTGGTTAACTTCTTCACTGTACAAGGTTGTTTCACAGTATAAACATTCCTTATGAATCTTCGTACTGGAGAAATAAATGCGTCCCTATTAGTAATAAAAGAAAGGTTTAATACACATAAAATCTTGTGTTTCTACTCTATTTTACTGCCAAAAGTACAGACAAATGTAACACCCAGATTTGTTTTGTGATTAAAAACATCCTCAACTGACCACTTCCTTTGTAGTTTGCCTGTGGCAGTGTAGCCTGGCTTTTTCGGTTCCAACTTCACTGTTCAGCTGTACAGTGAATGATGCAAATTAGGCTCCCCATGCAGGTCAGCGTTCATTAAAAGTGAATACATTTTAAAAAATCAATTTTGCGGTTACATAGCTAAGGTAAAATCAGGAGGTATAACAGTAATCATTTCAAAATCATTACCCATTATTTCAGATCAGCCAGCTCCAACACGCTTCAAGATTCCCAAATGTACATAGGAGCTAACTTCTGCAACAATAGAGCATACTTTGAGGTCAGAGTCTGGGGAGAATCACCAGTTATATGGAGTGATCAACAGGGGTAGCTGAGAGGTTCATGAAACTCTCCAGTCAGAAACTTGCTTAGATATTTTACATTTCTGCATGATTCCTCTGGTGTGACACACCAGATCTGGCATTACTGGAGCACAGTAACTCCTGTTTAAAGCACACTAGGGTTTGCTAGCACATGGCTCTAGAATAGTCCAAACGCAGCTAACTTCTTTAGTCTCTCAGTGTCCCCTGGCACACTGGCTACGCTGTGCAAATGCCTCTGAAACATACTACGTGTTGCCTAGAAAACCAGAATTTACCACACATCTCTTGATCCCAGACCACTAACTAGTTATCAGTAGCTACTTGGGATTCTCCCTGGATATTAGCAATCCACTTCCACATGGTGAAGACGGTTCTCCTTCTTGTGAACCATTGCTGCAATACCAGAGTCCAGTTACATTATAGTTTTGAAATCTCTCTGACTTTATCCTGGAATCCATCTACCCAGAGTCTCCACTGAAAAATGATACACATACATGACCTGTGATGTCATGTATGTGCCCTTGGGAGGCTTCTTGGGAGGCATATAGTTGCTGCAAGAACAGCTATGGGCTCTTTGTCTCACTCTCTCGCTTTTTAGCAGCTGATGTTTTACCTAAATCTCTCGAAAAAACCAGTTAAAAAGCAAAAAGTAGAGTGAAGTATTTTCTCTAACATCCATTTTGAGAACAAAACTAGAAATTAGTGCTCATACTGTGGGAGTTACAGAACTTCTCCTGGGAATGTATGGGAGTTTCTTTTCTTCTCCCTCAGCCCAGCACGTCTTTCTGCTGGTGTCTGCCTTGGGAGCTGCAGGGCAGGGACACATCAAAACTAGTGTGGCTGTAGAGTCAAAGAGTAGAAGTCCTTATTTTCAGATGGCACAGCTGGAGCAGAAACAGTACTTTTGGCTGGTACTTGCCTGTTATTCCAGTTATTCATTTCTCTTGCACTGACAAGGCAGTACAACAAAGCTGCTTTTCCCCCAGACGATGAAGGACTCACTGAGAATCCGTTGTAGGTGCCTTGGCTGTTTTCTGCAGCTCTTGACTGTGTGGAGAACTGAGAAACAGGAGCCCATTTGATTTGCATAAACTAACTGCCTTTTAAAAAGGCTTAGATTTTTTTCTCTTTGTTGTAGCTAATCCAAAAAAACTACAAAAATACAGCAGTTTAACACTTAAAGTGAATGAGTGTGACTTACCAGGGACCAAGATTCTCAAAGGAGACAAGCTACTTTGTCTGCTCTGTCTTTCTGTCACAGTGTACTATTTAAAGCATTGTACTTGCATATCAAAAGGGCCTATGAGTCACGGCAGTACTTCTGAATCACAAAAACAATCTTGCTTGTGCCATGGATGAAAAAATAGCATAGCTACTGTGAATGCTAGCCAGCAGCAGAAAATTAGATGCATGTGTGTATTTAAGTAGGTGTCCAAACCTCAACTTTACACTCCCAGGCAGAAGCCTGCTACTTGCTAGTTGCAACTGGCATGAGGGACAGTTGTAAATGTTGATAACACCTGGTCTAAACACAGGTGGCACGTTCTGAATGCTCCAGTTGATGAAGGGACATGAGACCACTTAAGAGGCTGATTACACATCCTGCTTCTGCACACAGACAATTCAGGCTGGGAAAGCCAGGGCCTGGAAAAGAGCAGGTGAAGATCCTGACTGAAGGAAACATCCTGGAAGTGGGGGAAGATCCTGGAGATCAGAGAGCTGAGTGGAGGTGAGTGCCAGGCGATGCCCAGCATCCTTAGCCAGCGACACCTAAGGAGGTAACTGCCAGCAGCAGCACAGCAGGAGCCTACATGACTTTCTGCCCAACCGTACTGGATCGGCAGTGACCTCCCTGCTGGGGACGGAGGTTGACAGTTTGGGAGCCTAATGCTGGGTGAAGTGAGGGAGTGAGTGCGTGAAGGAGTCTTAATCCCATTGGCTCTTAAACAAACCCCAGTACCCAGATCCTTGATGGGTTGTCATTCAATCTGCCTCATCTGTGACAGCTTGACAGGTTGCTTCATATGTTTTTAACTGATTCTGAAAGCATTTCAGAGCTGACATTTACTAATGTGTGCCAGCTGATGCACACAGATGCTTTGGAGTGGAGATCCCACTGCTCTTTTCCACAAGCATTGAAAGAAGTGTTGAAAAAAAAAAAAAGCACACAAAGCAATTACCCCAGTGGTTTTGATTGCTTTTTTCCTTTTTGGAAACAAGAATTTTCTGCTACAGTGAAGTGATAAAATAAAATAAAATTTAAAAAAAAAGGCAATTCTGTTTTCAAAATATTGAAAATTCAGAAAAAAATTCACACTGAATGTTTAGCAAATCTATTTTATCAGATAAAACACAAGACAGGATACCATACACAGTCTGCTGTTGACCACCCCACCAGCTCATATGAGAAAGCAGACAGATCTCTAGGCATATTATAAATGTGGAAGTACATTATGGTGTGTCTACTAGAACTGTGCAGACACCATTGCTTGGCTCTACACTATGTTTACCAGCCATTTGGAAGAAAATACAAAATTGTCATTGGTAAAATTTGCAGAAGACATGGAGGTAGGCAGAGTAGTAAATAATAGAGAATCCAGTTCCGGGACCTGGACAGTTTAACTGCCTTGTCTCAAACAAATAGTACATATTTCAACAAAAAAGAATATAAGGTGTATGCTTAGGAATAAAGAATGTAGGGTGTATTTATTTGGCAGCTAACTGTGCCGTAGGATTGACTGTGATCAATAATCAAGCAAATATGACTTAGTGCAGCAGCACAAGCAAAATGGCAAATATGCTTGTTTCAGATGTATAAATAGGGATATTACATAACCTCTGCATTTGGCATTAGTGTGATTGCTTCTGGCATATCACGTCCAGTTCTCAATGTCCATGAAAGACAATAAAATTAGACAGGATCCAGAAAAGAGACATAAGGAACATTTAAGGCTGGGAAAACAAGCTATACATTGGAAGACAAAAAGCACAACCTATTTAGCTTGTCAAAGGGAGAGTGAAGGGTTCTGCTTGATCTCAATGAAAGTGCAGCTTTCATAAGGGGTTTTTCAACTCAATATAAAAATATTGTGTCTGGAAATCCAAGGTAAACAATTTCAAATTATAAATAAGGTGCCTTTCTTCCTTTTTTTCCAGAAAAGATCATTACCAATAAAAATAATTTGGCATATCTTATTAAAGGCCATAATGAATTCTCCATTACTGGCAAATTATGTATCAACAACTTCCTAGAGATATACTCAAATATGCATAACCTCAGGCATTGTCAATGGTGCATATTACATAGATGATCAGACTACAGGATCACAGTTGTGCCTTCTTCATATAAATTTAGCTGTGTGTATGGTTGAAGGGAACAGCCATGGAACACAACCCAGTTTAACAACCTAAAGTATAGTGTTTAAGCTTAAAATCTGAAAGAAAAAGGAAATCTCTAACTATCACTAATGTGAAAAATTGAAAAGCATGTTAAAAAAAATAGGGAATTCTACTTAAAGTTTTAAGGAAATCTGAAGAAAATATTGTACAAACCATAGCAATCCTCGAATGCTGCGAGACAACAAACACATCTGAAAACAAACCTGAATCTGATAGTATTCATAAGCAGCAGAAAGACTGCAGCATAAATAGGAGTCACATAAAACACAGAATGGAAAAAGAGCTGTTAGTTACGATGCTAGTCAATAAATTAAGATGAAGAAATAAGGAATGACAAGCATGATGAAACAATGTTGTTGGACAACACTTGCTTAAGAAGGAGAACTGATCCAATGCCTCTTACCACTAATACATGGCCTCTACATGTCTCCATGTCAGGGTTTTCTGCCTCGTGGCAGTATGCTGTCTGTTTATGTGTTCATAATGCTCCAGTCAGTATAGTTTCTGCACAGCTTTTGCAGGTGCATTTCCAGCAGAACAAGTTTGCCTTGGCATTGGTTTGGGGAGAAGCCCTATGATGCTTTTGTGAATTCTGTCAGGATTCCCTTCTGGAGGTGTCAATAACAGCATGGGGTGTGTGACTGTGTTTCCCAGATGTCAACTTCAGATTCAAGAGAAATAGCACACTATAAAATCGTGAACACTGTTCTTACCTTTGGAAAAAAAAAAGACTGGTATCTTCAGAAGCAGGCAGATACTTAGAATCACAGAATGGTTTGGGGTTTTTTGACCTTTAAAGCTCATCTAGTCCAACCCCACTGCCATTGCCAGGGACACCTTCCACTAGATCAGGTTGCTCAAAGCCCTGTCCAACCTGACCTTGAACACTTTCAGGGATGAGATATCCACAACTTCTCCGGTCAACCTGTCCCAGTGTCTTATCACCCTTCCAGTAAATAATTTCTTTCTTATGTCCAGTCTCAATCCGCCCTCCTTCAGTTTAACTGTTACCCCTTGTCCTGTCACTAAAGACCCTGGTAAAAGTCTTTCTCTGTCTTTCTTGAAGAAATAATTATATAAGGTATATATAAGAAAGAATATATATTGAAAGGCCACAGTAAAGTCCCTTGGAGCCTTCTCTTCTCCAGGCTGAACAACCCCAGCCCTCTCAGCCTTTCTTCACGGGAGAGGTGTTCCAGCCCTCTGATCATTTTCATGGCCCTCCTCTGGACCCGCTCAAGCAGGTCAATGACTTTCTTGTGCTGGGGACTCCAGAACTGGATGCAGTAATCCAAGTGGGGTCTCATGCGAGCAGAGTAGAGGGGGAGAATCACTTCTCTCAACCTGCTGGACACAATTATTTTTATGGACCCCAGCATACAATTGGCTTTCAGGGCTGCAAGTGCACATTGCTGATTCCTGTCTAATTTTTCATCTACCGGTATCTCCAAGTCCTTCTCTGCAGGGCTGCTCTCAATCCATTCATTACCCAGCCTCTACTGACACTGGTGATTGCCATGACCCAGGTGCAGGACCTTGCACTCGGGTTTGTTGAACTTCATGAGGGTCATATTGGCTCACTCCTCAAACCTGTCCCTCTGGCTAGCATCCCTTCCCTCAAGCATATCCACTGCACCACTCAGCTTGGTGCCATCCGCAAACTTGCTGAGGATGCACTCAATTCCGCTGTTTACGTCATTAATAAAGATATTGAAGAGTACCGGTCCCAATACAGACCCCTGAGGGACACCACTTGTTACACTCTATTTGGACATTGAGGCATTGACTGTAACTCTCTGGATACAGTCATCCAGCCAGTTCCTTACCCATCCAATAGTCCATCCATCAAACTCGTATCTCTCTAATTTAGTGACAAAGATGTTGTGTGGGACGCTGTCCTTAATGGCTTAAGGATCTCACTTTACTTACTGGTGTGATTGATGCCATCTGTTGTGGTTCTAGGATTACATACCCACATTGTGTTTACCAGCAAGAGAGCTCATGCTAGTTGCTGCTCTTTTGTACACACCATGTGCCCACACCTAATAAGTGACTCCCAGATGAATATGTCTATAGCTGATAAGTGAAACCAGATTTCTGCAGAAACATCTGTTGTGGTTTAACCAGACTGTCTAGTCTTTACTAATAGAAACCTGTGCATGTGTAAAGAGCAAACTACTGAAGAACCTTGCAGACACATTGCAGGTGGGGACCTCTATGTGGCTTCCTGCATGCAATGTCATCATGGGTTCCCTCCAACCAAGAGGGAAACCATGCCAAGCACACAAGTGGCACACACAAGTGGACACTGCATGACTCTAAATGTAGACACAAGACAAATCTTCCCCCCACCCCCAAAATCCTGTTGAGGAAATTTGCATGTCCAGCACAGTAAATTGCTAACATAAACACATTTATTGGATGCCAATATGGCACACACATGTAGTACTTTGAAGTTATAAGAGTGCTTGAGAATCAGCAAGCAAGATAAAACAGTAATTTTATGAGAAAGATTTGCACTACTGTAAACCCTCTGGAAAACACAAGCAAAACATCGACAAAAACTAGGACTAAGGAAACTGATACAGGAAAGATTAAGGCCCATCAACATCTGTTCTTTTGCAGCCTCAGGAAATCATATTTTCTGACATGTCCATGTGGTCCCCACAAAGGACACTGACCAGTACTATAGGACTTCTTAGGCAGTAGACAGCATTCCATAAAAGCCTGTTAGGAAAGGGGTGAGGCTGTGAAGTGTTTGGGAAACAATGAATATTTTGATCAATCTTTATGTGACAAAATTCCACTTTTTCCCACTCATTGTATGTATTTGCCTTTTGGGGGGGGTAAGGGGGCTTTTATCAACTTCTCGGATTGAACCTGGGTAAATAATACTGACATGCACATCTACATAATAGTTATCATCGATGAGTTCCTTCCTTTCTTCCTCCCTTCCTCCTTCCCTCCTTCCCTTTCCCTCTTTTTCTCTAAGAGGAACTATTGGGAAGTTGGAAGTGTGGTATACCTCAAATAAGAGACTGCCATTTTTAGATGGCTTAGAAACCCTGGTTCAGATGGAAAGAGGAAACTTTCTGTCAACAGGTCATAGAAATAAATCCCTTTTCAATTCCAGAGCTTGTAATACATAAAACTATGCATCTGTGAATAAAAAAGTTAGTTAATTCAGTTTACACACATCACTACTACTACTGGAATTCCGTAAGTGTTTGAATATTTTTTTTAATTCTCACAGTATATATATATGTTTTAATATCTTCTGGAATAAAGTGATGAAATAATAGTACTGTGATATGAGTTTTATATTTCTAATAGACTTCCTCCAACCTGATCACAAAACCTTTCATGATGATTTTACTACCTGACTGAACACTAGCATACATGAAGAAGTCCTTTGTACAGTTTAGAAATGCAACTGCTGGTTAACACATTGCAATTATTAAGCTTTTTTTACAGGAGTAGGTTTGGATGCATGCATTATTAATTATGTTTGTAAGTCAGGTTACTCATCATGGTTCAGAGTTCACAAATCACTGGAGAAGAAAATTAATTCCAGCATAAATGGAAGCACATTGGACAAATGAGCTCATCAGGATTATCAGTCACCACTGCCAGGCAAGGCTAGAGAAGGAAAAAGCAGTCACTTGCTCCTCTTTAAAGCAGGAAAAGTGTTCATGTGTGGAAAGCATTACAGAGAAAATCAAAAGTAACTTCAATTCCTTGTGATTACTTTTGTCTACATGTCTTAATGGTTTTATCTTCTGCTAGTAATGCAAAGTTAGATAAATGTCTAGTCACTGATAATATTTTGAAGTATATTATCTGGTTCTACGGATTTTGAGCATGAAAATGAGACTAGCAAGCCAGTTTTTAAAACGGTTAAGTAGAGTGGTTTATGATGATGCCATGACTAGAAATCAGCTGATCCCATTCTATTACATGTGTTGCATTCACCATGTAATGTAATTTCACAGAAAAAGCTTTCTCAGTGAAAGGGCTCAGGCAACTACACCAAGTCCTGGTCCAATTGTTCCCCATAAACCTCTGTTAACAACAGCAGACACCCAAGTCCTGTTATATTCTCTCCAAGCATGTTCAGTGTTGAAGTCTAGCAAGCATATTGATTCATCCTGTGTGTCTTGTGGAAACTGAAAACAAGTTTGCCAACAAAATCTTTTGGCATGTTTCATCCATTCATGCTTGCACTTGTAGTAAGAGATGAGTTTTTCTGATACTTGTGTAGTATTACCTGGATCTTCTTAAGAACTTCTCTGGCTTAGTTACTACAATTCCTGTTAGGGACAAGCCTTGGCAGGAAAACAGAAAATCTTTATCAGTGTTAAAACTAACATCAGCCAATCTGCACTTCAGGTAATTACATATCAGTGAACAAGAATGTATTATCTTTAAATTTTAATGATGGGATATTTTATGACAGTACCATGCCAGTACTGGCCCCTTTTTGAGGTGGAAAGCGTCAGAAGGTAACTCCACTTTCCCTTGGAGGTGTCTGAGCCTTGCCTCCCCAGGCCTTTGTAGACTTGGGAATCAAAGGCTGAACGCTCTGTCTGGGACCTGCAGAGTGAATGCCCGTGATGGTAAATTAAATAGAGCTTGTATGTATGGTCACTGCTTCTTAGTCTTTTTGGATGGGGTAATTTTCAGATTTAGATGGAGTTGGAAAAATAAAGTATTGTAAACAGATGTTGATGATATAAGTGCTTCAGGGAAAATGAGGTTCTTGAAGTAGCCCGTGCTGCATTAACTCTAGCTCTCAACTTAATTTCACACTTAAGAGTAGATATTATCATACTTCACTTTCTTTTCTGAATACTCACAAGTATTTGCTGCATACTCAGGCCTTTCTTTCACAGACAAAAATCACTCAATAGTGGATAAATATTTTTTCTCTCCATTGACGTAGTTGCTATGTTACAAATTATATACAAGGTACATTTTGACCATAAAATGCAATAAGAACATTCATTTCTATATCAGAAAAATAATTACTGTACTCTGATGCTCAGGCTCCAAATCTCAGCAGACTCCTGACAATAGGATCTTCTGTTTGGTGGCATGTACCCCATCAACTATTTTTTGAAAGCACAGGGGAGAAACAAGTTCCTTTTTCTTGTATTTCTCAGATGTTGCAGGATCAGCTTAGGTGCTCTGAAACTTTGAAACAAGGCATTGAATACTTTCTTTGTATAGTGTACCAAGTGAAAAAAGATCAGAAGGTGACAGCATTAATGAGAATGAAGACACTCTAATCCTGCTAAAATCTGTCCCTGTGCTCCTAGAAGTACACTGACTGATATTCTTCTAGTCCTGAGGTTGTTTGGCTTCAGGACTCAGCCTAAAGACTAATTTCTGTAATTAATTGACTGGGAGACAATGATTTACAAGACAAAGAGAGTCTGAAAAGCTACTGAACGTGAGACAGACTTTTTTTTTTTACAGCAGTAGATCAAAGTACAGTGATTATGTACTTCAATGTAAATGCGTTAATACAGGTATGACGATTTCAAGGAGTTTCTAAAGCTATGATTTATTTTAAAATGCTATTCAAACAAAACATTACGTAATTTGTAAGAAGCTAAATCTCTATCTCCAGACCCTCAACCATTTGGCAAAAAAGAGAAAGTTAGTTCATTCACTCTTTAAGTTAATTAGTATGTAACAGTCACAACAGAGCATTACATTTCTATCCAAGGAGGTAAAGTGCCTAGACCAGCATATCCCAGCAAAATTAAGCATACATCAGTGCAATCCTCTTATAATATCTTGGAAGAAGGACTCCATTTTTCATAGCTGGCCAAGGTCTCCTCTTGAGCCATGACAATATCTAGAGCATGCATGTGTAACTGGTGCAAACTGATAACCAAAAAAAAGTCTGGGAGGAGGGAAGGGTGTTAACCATTCTTCCACCAGCCCTCTTCAGGGGCTCCCATGCTCTCCCACATGACAGTTGGAAAAAGCAGAAGAGACCTCTAGTTCTTTTAACAGTGAAATCATACAACTTCAGAGTGTTTGGAACCCACTTATGGCAATAAATTTATCATTAACAGTGTTTGTTATTGAGATTTCTCCCTTAAAGTGCTAAAGAAAGAAACTGTCAGAAGGAAGAAACTGTGGTTTTGATTTTCTTCTCATGCGTAAATACTGGCTGGATTAAATCTCACTAAAATCACTGGACTAAGTATCACCCTTTTTGTAAGGTACCTGGAGGAAATCCCTGAGATTTTTAATGGAAAACCAGGGCTGAAGCAGTCTCAGATTCTCAGGAGCAGCCCACATCCCCACCAAGTACAACAAAAAGTTTTCTCAGGAACAGTGAGCTCTGCTGAATATTACTTTGAACAGTAGTGTACGTGTGTCTGTGCAGCAGCCAGCACAAGAGCTCAGGATTTGAAGCTGAAGCCAGAATCTGTGTGTAGTCTGATTTAAGTGAAGCACACAGGTACCGAGGGCAGCATGCTGGAGAGGACAGCATACAGTGGGACCCAGCTACCTTGGTGTCGTGGTTTAAGACCAGCCAGTAAAAAAACACCATGAGGCTGCTTGCTTAGTCCTTCCCCTGGCTGGGATAGAGAGCAGAAAATACAAAGAAAAGCTCATGGGTCAAGACAAAGACAGGGAGGGATCACTCACCACTTATGGTCATGGGCAAAAAAACAGGCTCAACTTGGGGAAAAAACAAAATCAATTTTTTTACGACCAATCAAATAAAAACAAGGATACTGAGAAGTAAAACCAAACCTTAGAACACCTTCCCACCACCCCTCCCTCCTTCCTGGCTCAAGTACACTCCCATTTCTCTCTCCCTCCTCCCCCCGGCAGTGCAGAGGGACAGGGAATGGGGGTTGGGGTCAGTTCATCACACCTTGTCTCTGCCGCTCCTTCCTCCTCAGGGGGAGGACTCCTCACTCTTCCCCTGTTCCATCATAGGGTGCCTCCCACAAGACACAGTTCTCCATGAACTTCTCCAGTGTGGGTCCCTTCCGCGGGCTGCAGTCCTTCAGGCACAGACTGCTCCAGCTCAGGCTTTCCCACGGAGTCACGGCCATCTTCAGGGGCATGCCCCTGCTCTGGCGTGGGCTCCTTTCTCCCCGGGCTGCAGGTGGGCCTCTGCTCCCCCGCTCCCCTCCGTGGGCTGGGGGACACAGCCTGCCGTCTCACCACGGGCTGCAGGGGCATCCCCTCCTCCCCCGCTCCTCCTCCCCTCCTTCCACACTGACCTCGGTGTCTGCAGAGGG
>NW_010972687.1:1934638-1936450 GCF_000737465.1 Haliaeetus leucocephalus | reverse complement strand
GTACTAGCTCTTGCTGGGGAAAGTGGTTTCCACTCCTCTGTTCACAGGAGGAGCAGGTGAACGCACCTCTGCAGGGCTTGGTCTCCGTTCACCCCATTTCTCAGCTCTACTCCCTCTACCTTTTGTTCTTCAGTGGCAGAACCAGCCCACCTCTCACTCCTTTTCCTTCATACAGCAAAAGACAGTTTTCTTTGCCTGGGGTCGCAGCTTGGAATACAGTTCGTTTCAGCCGCAGCCTTAATAAACACAGCAGTATCACCCTGAGAAACACCTTTAAAAGAGGGCTTTTGCAAGTGCAAGTTTAAAAGGCTTTTGGTGCTATTTTTTAACATTTATGACTCTCCTGTTCAAGGAAGCAGGAAGTATTACAGTGTTGTAAGCAAACTGAATTGCATGGAGGGTTCTCATGTCAGTTTATTCTCCAAACTAGATTAACCTGCAAGACCGATTTGTGTTCTGTTTTGTTTTGTTTGCTAGCTTCTCGTGTCAAAGAGATTAGAAATACAATAAAAAAACTGCCCCGTGTCTTAAAGAATCCACTCTACCTCATTGGGATTCTTCTCAAACTACAAGACCTCTCACAAGAAATTACCTATGTCAGCGCCTAAGAGGCACTTTCGCACGTCCATTTTGTTTTGGACGCTCCTTACGGCCTGACTAAGTTGATCGCAAAGTCCAGGTAAGATCATTCAGTTGGCATCAGCTAGTCCACTATTTTTTCAAACTTCCCTCACAGCAACCTAAAGCATTCCTACGCAAAGAAGGCAAGGTAAAGGCTGGTGCCGTGCCCAGAGCAGACTAACATTAAATTCATTCTGTTCTTTCCCACTCTCTCTTTCTCTCCTCGCACCGTTGGTCCAGAGAGCTTGTAGGAAAGATCATCGGCTATACGTTTGTATAGCATCAGCACAGTGGGAAGCACAAAGGTCTTTTAATGGTAAGCTATGAAGTGACAAATTTCGCAACCCAGCTTTGAGAATGACTGTGTCAATGCCCTTAGTGCCCAGTTCATTCATCACTTGACAACCTGATGAAGAAAGGTACCTTCAAATGGAAATTCAGGGCACACTCATGGTGTGAAATGTGAAATTCAGGGGACACTTGGCGCAGTACATCATTCCGGCGCCAGGAAGTCTTACCCCAATATTCTCGCTAGCGATCCGCTGAGCACGTCTTCATGATGTGCTCGGACCTAGGCTGTTGGAGCAGAAGACGGTCTTGGAAGTGCGGTCCTCCAGGCTAACAAAATTCGTTTTTCTCTGCCTTTCGTTTTCCTGAGGCTGCGTTCGCTCTTTCTGTAGACCGTCTCTGCTGAATGAGGCACTCGGCTGCTTTCTTCTGGTAGTTCTGCTACCTCCGCTGGCATCCAGTTTCTATTCCTACACCCTACTAACGTGCAGCACACAGGCCAAGGACTGAGGAGACAGCCCGAGAGAGTCGTCCTGGAGCACTGCGTACAACGCAAGAGGTGGAACGAAGCCGTAACTGCCACCTCAAAATGAGTGTTTAAAGTTTGTAGTGTTTGAAAACTCGGTCTATTCTACTTCAGAACGTCCAACCCCTGCGTCCTAGCGCTCCAGGCACAGAGCAACAGGTTCCAAGCCGCTGGCAGCTTGCGGCAGAGCAAGCGTACAAACCCAACCTGTGCACGAAACTTCCTAAAGCGGTCACAGCCTACAGCTTGGTTGCAGAAGCGGGTGGCCAGTCACTCGCCGAGTAACGCCAGACACCTTGTCGGGTCTCTCGCCGCCTCCCGGGAAGTAGCTGGGACCCCAAAGCCCACCGGCCTTCGCCCCGGGCTTCGGCGCCTCT
>NW_010972687.1:1928977-1934628 GCF_000737465.1 Haliaeetus leucocephalus | reverse complement strand
CCGGGGGGGGGTGCGAGGGAAGGGGCGTGTTGCGGGGCAGCTGCTGCGGGCGGCCGGGGGGCAGATGCCCCAGGCGCCGTCCCGCGCCGCTCCGCCGGGGCGGGGGTCTCCCGGTGTCCCGCTCTCCGCCAGCGTCCCCCTGGCTCGGGGTGAAAACGAGCCTTTTCGGTCCCGAGAGCCGGTCCGGGGGCGGTGAGGGGCCGGGCCGTCTCCGCCGGTCCGGAGGGGGAAAGTGGGAAATGGTCGCGCTCGAAGTGCTCGGTGCCTGTCGGGCAGAGAGGAGAGCCGCGGGGAAGGGATTTCGGCTCGCAGGAGCCGCAGGTAGCGGGGCTGGCGCGTTACCTGCTTGGCAGGAGTCTGCACGTAGCCTAAGTCTGGTTTTGAAGCGTGCTGAATGTTTCCAAAACGGTAGCCTGGACCGGGCGTTCCTTCAGACTCTCTCTGTTTTCTTTCAGTTTCACAAGCAGGTTTTTCATTCTCTAAGTAGCAAAATAATGATGGTGAGTAATTGCAGTGTACCCCCTGTACTTCCGCTCAGCCTCCTGAGCGAGGCTTTTTTTTTTCTTGTCACAAGCAAAACCAATGCGTATACCCATAAAGAGTTAGGAGGGTGATGACGTTGGCCACGTTAGTGGTACAAGCCAAGTTCAAAACAAGCCCTGCCCTTCCAGAGAATGCAAGATCGATTCTGGCAGTGAAGCCCTACCATTCCCTTAACAGTATCATAGGTGAGACTCAGTTTCACACTGCACGGTGTGTAAGTAGGCTGGTAATTTCTTAGACACTCAATAACATGCATAGGTGCCCAATAAAAAAGGTCCTTTTCTTTCTTGCAGCTAAATAACAGGCTTCAGCGTGTCATGCTTCAGCAGCATTTGAAATTTGTGCAGAGCACGCTTTGAGACCTCACAGTGTTTATTTTCTCTGTTCATACAGGTCCATGAGGGCCTGCTTCAGGACAGCCCTCTTACAGCTCTTGAAGAGTCTGGTGCAAGGCATAGCAAAGTCTATGAGAAGCTGTATTTTGACGTACGGGAGGGGAATAAAAACTTACATAACCCTGTATTGGCAGGTGTCAACTAAAAACAATAGAAATGAATGAAAGAAGGGTTTGGTTTGTATAACTCAGGTGGAGGGGGTAGAAACTCATACCCCATCCTGCCTTCTCTAATAGCAATTTCTGGAAAGGAGTCCCTACTCAGCATCCTTAGGAGATCAAGACCTTAAGTGATCGTCTTGAAAACCAGGTACCTCAGTAAGCTATACCTAGGGATTTGTGCTCTCAGTCACTCTCCTCCCTTCTCCTAGTGAACAAGGATTCACTGGATATTGTTTTCCTTGCATAAATTGGCACATTCCCATGCAGTTGTTTTAAAAAAAATATTTTCCAGTAAACACTGTTGTCCAAAAATAAAACTTCCACCAGAGTACAGTAACAAGGACTTTTGGTTTCTTCTCTCTTTAATTAAAATTCTTGGCATTTTACTATTCCAGGGTCTGATACAATCAGTTTTAGTACCCTTTAGCCTATTAGTCACAATTTAAACTCATGCAGAACTTCCAGTGGAACCATGGAGGAGTTGGCTTTTCAGGAAGGACATGGTGGTTGGAAAATGGCTTACCTATATTGTCCAAATTTACACCGAAAGTGTTTCAGTATTACTCCCAAAGAAGTAAGTTTAACTAAAAAGGTATCATTCTTTGCCTCATGTTGCCGACTCCATAATGGAAGAACCTTGCACAGCCCCTGACAGGGTGGACAGATAGCTTTTTTAACAGCCAGGTCTTGCTCTCCAGTGTGAGTCGCTGCGTGTCCTCCGAGGGACGGGAGCATACAACCAGCACCACAAAAACACTGCCCAGACCCCTGCTGCATGTGGGCATACTTGGCTGGTAAAAGCCACAGATTAAATGTCAGCTCTCTCTGCTTTGCCTGTAGATGAAAAGGGAGCTTTAGCAAGCAAAACGCTGCTGTCAGGTAGTTAAGTTATCATTCAGTTAGCAAAATAAGGACTGTGTTTAACTGAGCTGTTTGCAGAGCAGTGTGGTGCCACTTTTGAGGAATGGGGAACAGAAAGAGTAGCATGCCTCAGGATAAAGTAAATAAAAAGAGAGGTAAAGCATGAGTTATTGAAATGTTGATGTAATTACTTTAGCTGAGTAGAATATTAAGGAAATAGAACAAGTATTAAGCCTAAAGCTCCTGCTGAAGCCATGAAAAGAGCAAGAGTTGTGCAAAAAGAGTTAACGTTGGGAAGTACTGTCAAACACAAGTGTTTGATTTAAGCCAGCTAGAGTAGCAAGTGAGGTGTGTTAGCTGTACAAGGAGGAAGGTACCAAGGCACCAACATCCATCTGGAATTCGTTGCTTAGCCTTTCTCAGCGGGTTGGGCTGTTTGTTCAGGAGCTGGGGCTAGTAAGTGCTCCTGCCTCTCATCTAGCTTCACATTCCAGTTTTGGGAACTAGGCAAGCAATTGGCATCATGTCTCTAATTGCAAAAGTCAGCTAATCATTGCGGGAACAGGGAAGGAAGAGAAGCATGTGGGAGGGGAAAGAAGGATGGACCCCTAACTCATGCTCATCTGTGAATATCATAGCCACAAACAAAGCAACACAGGCATGGTTGGATGAAAACCACCTGCGTTCCTTCTGCCAGTATCATTCACTTTCCATTCTTTTGGTAGCAAAGTTATTTGCACTGTGGTGCTTGGAGGCAGTCAGGGTTTACTGCATAGGGTTGGTGCATAGTTTAGTTGGCCAGCTATGCATTGGTGAAGGAGCTTTGGACATCTCTTGGAATAAAAAAGGCCTGAGCTAGGCACCAGGGTAGGGAGGTCTTAGCTCTTCATCTTAGGATCCTTCAGCCCCATCCCATGGGTGAAACATCAGAACTGATTGAAGTGTTTGGGGACTGGTGTTAGCAACTGTTGATCCTGCTTTTTGTGACACACCTTTCCCAAAGTGCTGGTTATTGTACTTGACTTCCTTCTTTACAAGCCAAAGGTCTTAGTCTTGCCTGTGCACTTCTCTAGACTCTGTAGTGACTCTGCCATAGAATTTTTTCTTGCTTTTACACTGTTAAGGTCCAGAACTAATTTAAAGGACTCGTGCACCAGGTTGGTTACCTTGAATGTACAAGTAAATACTCAAGCAAATGTCCAAGCCTGAGACCTCAAAGACCTTAAAGCATTCAGTGTTAGAGGTGGCCAGAGCAAATACATCCTAAAGCAATGGGGAACATCTCTTGGGTGACCAAGGAGTTCTGTTGGGAAGTTTGTTCAAAAAGAGTATAGCTGTCTTGCTGATTCATCCATTGCCATGTTCAGCAGTGATGGACCAGGTCTCGGGTTTAAGGTTAAATTCATATATCCAGCTCCCTTGAAACATTTTTTTCATTCTTCCATGATTTAAGTGTTTTATTTATCTGTACTCTAAGAGTATATAATAGCCACTTCTTTTCCATGGCAACGCCTGTTTCCAGAATTTGCCATCTGGTGTTTCATGTTTTTCTCTCTCTTTCCTTTTTTTTTCCTTTCTTTTTTTTTCCCTTTTTCTTTTTTTTTTCCCCAAGCAGCTCTAACATTACTCATTCTGCATCCATTTTGACTTCAGCATCTGAGTGACATTTTCTTTATTGCTCATCAGAAATTTCAGTAGGTCTGTATTCTAAGCCCTCTGCAGATGTATAGCTAATTAAGCTGGCTATATTCCTCTTTAGAAGAAGAGAAATGCTGCTTCATGTGAAGTATTGATGGACTACAATATTCTTGCAATTTTTGCTAGTGTGGTATTTATTTATATGGTATGATTTTAATACTTTTTCTCTGACAAAAACTTAAAACATCTGCACTTTAGACAATGTAAATCATATAAGCAATAAGTGCATTTAAAAGACTAGGCAGCCAAAAACTTCTTGTCTATAGTTTAGCAGTCTTTGCTTATTTTTCTCTACAGAAAAAATAGAAAATGCAAAAGGTAATGTCATACACATAAAAAAACAGGCCTGCAAATAACTGCTAATCAGTGCTCTTTTGGTCCTCTCAATCTTCCTCCTAAGTTCCTTCCTATTGCCTTTTTACAACTATTTGATCTTGCCTTTACATGTTTTTTTAATTGCTGCCTTGGAAACTGCTGACATGAGGGTGGTACAGGCCCTCAGTGTGGGAATCTTCATAGGGGCAGAAGGATGCCAATAGCAGTAAGATTACTCCCTTGAACTTAGAGGAACGAGCTCTTATACCAAAGGAGTTAGAAGACCATGAGTTGCTTTCTAGCAGAAGCTGTGGTTGGGCAAGAATTCCTGAATGCCCGGGATAGACAGTCTTTAGCCTGAGGAGGCAGCAGGGACCTCTACTCTGTCAAGTGCTGCGGAAACCCAGATCCCACCCGGAGCATGTTGTGGACATCATAGTTCTTAGTTTTTGTTTCTTGGAGAGTTGTCATGCCTGTTATTGCCAGACCAGAGAATTAAAGAGTTGAGAATTCAGCTGCCAAGAGTCATGTTGTAGATTAAAATACCATGGAATTTAAAAATAAACAGAAAGTGTGCTAAAATTCTAACTTGGCAACAGAAACTCAGCAGAGGTAAAGTCGATGTCCACTAGGAGTCAAATGGGGCTCAGTTAGGCTCCAGATTGTAGTTTTTTTGAAATAAACAAAGAACTTAGGCATGCTTTTAGTCTGTTCTGGAAAATGAAAATATTATGCATGTTTTTTCCCTCAATTTCTTTTGTCTTCCTAGGCACTTAAAAAATAAAAAACCCCCAACATTAATGACATAGGCAGAAAATTAGAAAATACTTAGCTCAGTGCCAGTCAGTCCTAGGCAAAGCAATTAATTTGACCCCCCTGGTTTTGAATACTGTAATTGAATTCCCGTAAGGCTGTCGCACACCTCCACAACAAACGACCATACTGCTAGCATGGTGGTACGTAAAAGGAATACCAGTGGACACTGAGGTCTGTGCAGTTCTGCCCATGTATTACTTGAGGATCAATTAATTGTTTTCTTACAAGTTACAAAGTAGGTGCGGTTATTCACTGGATTGTAAGTAGGTATCTCAGAATCATACTTGATAGTCAGGACGAAGAAGTATTTCAATGCAAACCTATCACCTTTATAGTAAGTGTGTAAAATCTGTTTTAAGATATGAATTTTTCTGCCTTCATGTGAAGATGATGTGGGATACAGGTTTAAAGTATACCCCTTCCCGCAACAACTCTAGGCAGGGGGCAGCCGCGGGCGGCCGGGAGGTGCGCGGGGTGCACCCCCCCCCGCGCTCCCCCGCCCCAAGGCGTCAGCCTCCCCCACCGCCTGACCCCCCCGCAGGGACGGGTCCTCCGCCGGGTGAGAGGCGCCGAAGCCCGGGGCGAAGGCCGGTGGGCTTTGGGGTCCCAGCTACTTCCCGGGGGGCGGCGAGAGACCCGACAAGGTGTCTGGCGTTACTCGGCGAGTGACTGGCCACCCGCTTCTGCAACCAAGCTGTAGGCTGTGACCGCTTTAGGAAGTTTCGTGCACAGGTTGGGTTTGTACGCTTGCTCTGCCGCAAGCTGCCAGCGGCTTGGAACCTGTTGCTCTGTGCCTGGAGCGCTAGGACGCAGGGGTTGGACGTTCTGAAGTAGAATAGACCGAGTTTTCAAACACTACAAA
>NW_010972687.1:1927519-1928836 GCF_000737465.1 Haliaeetus leucocephalus | reverse complement strand
GTGCTGATGCTATACAAACGTATAGCCGATGATCTTTCCTACAAGCTCTCTGGACCAACGGTGCGAGGAGAGAAAGAGAGAGTGGGAAAGAACAGAATGAATTTAATGTTAGTCTGCTCTGGGCACGGCACCAGCCTTTACCTTGCCTTCTTTGCGTAGGAATGCTTTAGGTTGCTGTGAGGGAAGTTTGAAAAAATAGTGGACTAGCTGATGCCAACTGAATGATCTTACCTGGACTTTGCGATCAACTTAGTCAGGCCGTAAGGAGCGTCCAAAACAAAATGGACGTGCGAAAGTGCCTCTTAGGCGCTGACATAGGTAATTTCTTGTGAGAGGTCTTGTAGTTTGAGAAGAATCCCAATGAGGTAGAGTGGATTCTTTAAGACACGGGGCAGTTTTTTTATTGTATTTCTAATCTCTTTGACACGAGAAGCTAGCAAACAAAACAAAACAGAACACAAATCGGTCTTGCAGGTTAATCTAGTTTGGAGAATAAACTGACATGAGAACCCTCCATGCAATTCAGTTTGCTTACAACACTGTAATACTTCCTGCTTCCTTGAACAGGAGAGTCATAAATGTTAAAAAATAGCACCAAAAGCCTTTTAAACTTGCACTTGCAAAAGCCCTCTTTTAAAGGTGTTTCTCAGGGTGATACTGCTGTGTTTATTAAGGCTGCGGCTGAAACGAACTGTATTCCAAGCTGCGACCCCAGGCAAAGAAAACTGTCTTTTGCTGTATGAAGGAAAAGGAGTGAGAGGTGGGCTGGTTCTGCCACTGAAGAACAAAAGGTAGAGGGAGTAGAGCTGAGAAATGGGGTGAACGGAGACCAAGCCCTGCAGAGGTGCGTTCACCTGCTCCTCCTGTGAACAGAGGAGTGGAAACCACTTTCCCCAGCAAGAGCTAGTACTCCATACAACCCGCCTCTGCCCTCGTGGCAGCAGCTAGCCTGATTTTCCCAGTGTTTTGGGCCTGTGTGGCGGGGTTTTGGTAGCAGGGGAGGGGCTGCAGGGGTGGCTCCTGTGAGAAGCTGCTGGAAATTTCCCCGGCTCCAAGTCGGACCCGCCGCTGGCCAAGACCGAGCCCATCAGTGGCGGTGGTAGCGCCTCTGGGAGAACAGGTTTGAGACGGGGAACCTGCAGTGAGTAGGGGGATCGGAATGTGAGAGGAAGGAACCCCTCTGCAGACACCGAGGTCAGTGTGGAAGGAGGGGAGGAGGAGCGGGGGAGGAGGGGATGCCCCTGCAGCCCGTGGTGAGACGGCAGGCTGTGTCCCCCAGCCCACGGAGGGGAGCGGGGGAGCAGAGGCCCACCTGCA
>NW_010972687.1:1864882-1927509 GCF_000737465.1 Haliaeetus leucocephalus | reverse complement strand
CTTTATATTTTCTCTCCCCATCCCACTAGGGGGGAGGATTAAGTGAATGGCTTTGTGGTGCTTTGTTACCGGCTGGGCTTAAACCACCACAAGTATCTAACTATGTTTTCTTTCTTTTAGATTGTGTTCTTGGAACAATCTGATCAGCAAGAGCAACTGGCTAAGAAGTGGGGGTTCAGAACATCTGACATAAGAGAACTGAGTAACTAGTATGTGTTTTGTTTAATTTCAGCAAATGCAATTTATTCTCTGAGTGAAGTCATGTGGGTCTCTGTGAACACGTTTTGGCAGGGAGCACATTAAATCCAATCTCATGGCCAAAACTTTTCAGCTCAGTGAGAGGTCTTAACACAAGAGCCGTCTGCATCCCGGATGGGACTTGGAGAGTGGACAGTCCGTATGCTTTTTGCACTCCTTGGTTTGGGACTGCAGCCATGGCTGAATTGTGCTGGCTGATTTACACTGTGCAGAACAAAATGGCATGTTTAGCTTTCATACATGACCTCTTCTCTGCTTACAGAAGTAAATTACATTCTTTCTTGAGATTACATTTTATATCCATTTTGTTAGCAGCAAGCTGGGCCTAGCTAGCTCAAAAGTCTAGGCTTGGTAAATGTAGGTAACACTAACAATGCAGATACAAAACTAATTGCTTGGGCTTTGACACACTCCCTAATAAAAACTAATAAAATTAGAAGTTTTAAACCTTCTAAACACAGAGCCTTGGATTTCTAACTATATTGCAGCTAGAGTGTTTCTTTTTTCTTCAGCTGGTTAAATCGCCCACCTTCCTGGTAAAGTGAAATAGTTTTGGATTGTACCTACTGTGGTTTGCATGCAGTAGCACAACTGTAAATGACTTGTAGCTTAGAATCTAGACCTGCAGCATCATTTTAGTGTTCAGTTGTTAAAAAATCTGTGTGCTTCATTGGAGGGCTAATCATACAGAATATATGAGTCATCAGACGTTTTCTTCACTTGAAATAGCCTGAGGAAAATGGAAGGTGCAGACTGAGAAAGGTCTTTCAGCATTTCTAGCATGCAGGAAAACAGGAAGAAGGGTAACTACAAAGAGACAAAATCACTGTTCATTCAGTAGTCCGGGAGAAGGGAAGAGGAGTGAGAGAAATTTTATACTGTATGGAGTTCCAGCACAAAATAGTCATAGCAACTTCCTGATAATGTTGATATATTCATCCCTGTTATTACATGCACACTACATGACAACAAACAGTATTACAGTTCCATTGTAAATATGCCTTCCCTGTCAAGATATTGAGCAGAGATTTTTTTCACCAGTGTCTGTGTCTGCATTTGTAGACACAGTGGCTGTTCTTCCATTAAACCTTGAAATTCATTGATTGAATATATATACACACATGTATATAATGCAGAGAAAACTGGGATATGGCAAGTTAGAGTTTTGTAATTGTAATGGTCTAGCAGCTAGAGGCATCAAAATACATCCATGCTAGGAAGTAGGACTGTGCCCAAATTTTCTCTTTTTCTGGTGGATTCTACGGTGAAGTAATTTTAGTTATTGTGAAGTCAGTTTGGCTTTATTTGTTGGTATTTAGTCTGGGTAAATATTAAAGATAATTAGATTAATCATGCTCTTACATTGTTTTTCTCTCAGTTAGCTATATGTAAGTCTGTGTAAAAGTTATTATTCATACCAGAAAAGGAGTATGGGTGGAGGTGCAGTAGGAGGTGATAGGCTGATGCTGAAATATTTACTGTGGAAAATTTTGTGACATTTTTGACTATTACAATTTTCTTTTCTTTCCCTAGTGAATTCTTCATGCCAGGAATGGTTGATACACACATTCATGCCCCTCAGTATTCATTTACTGGTACAAGAGTAGATCTACCTCTTCTTCAGTGGTTAACTACTTACACATTCCCAACAGAAGCCAAATATAAAGACAGTGATTTTGCAGAAGAAGTCTACACCAGAGTTGTTGTAAGTACTGTAAATGTCATTTATCTATTTGACGACATTCATATATGTGAAATATATGTATGTTTTCAGAAGGTCAGCAGAAATAGTAGAGCATGTCTTAATGTCATGAAAACCAGATAAAACCAACAGTATAGCCATTGTTCTAATTGCCAGCCAGGATTGTCCCCTACTAGTTCCAGTCTTGTTCTGTTGTTGCTGATAAGACAGTTCATTTAATCACATGATTAACAATGAACTTGTTTATCATCTTTTCTGATATCTGAGTGCAATGACCAACGTTTAAGAGTACTCTCAAAGCTGGTATAGCCAGCAGGTGCTGACAACCTCAATGCAGAAAAAAACAAGCATGGTAGAAAAAAAAAATTCAGAGGATATTTCCTTTTCTGCACAAGAAGCCTCTATTAAGAAATTGTGTTCTGCAAAGACTACCTGAAAGAGAAGATGCTTCTCACAGACAAGAGATCTGGGGTGTTTTGGAGTAAAGGAAGACCTTTCTACAGCTGAGGTCCTTGTAGCAGGAATATCTTTCACTGCAGGTGCTTTAGATGAAGTCTGTCAATGGTATTGTGGCACAAAGAGAGAGATATTTGAGCTAGGCTGGTTCTGAGCAATATAAAGGCTTTAAGGTCAAATTCCATGTGATGAACAATAAGCAGCTAGGTCACATTGCAGAGCGCTAATTCTGTCCTATAACTGAAATGTATCCTTCAATATGTGGACTGAAATATCTTCAACAGATTAAATGATTTGACCAGCATAAGTTGCCTTGCATTTGTCTGATACTGTGACATCATGTCTTATCAAAATAATAACATAGTGAATCTGAAATAAATAGTTATACTGTCCTTGCTCACAAATTTTTAAAAAACTTACTTTCTGCCATCTGCCATAATAAAAACATGTAGGAGCAGCTTGGTCATAAACTCTAGCTACAAACACATGCCTTCATCTACTCACCTATAGAGGTGATCTCACCTTCCAGCTGTGTGCCTCAACATACTGTTACTGTCTCTATCAGTTCAGATTGGGTGACATCAGCACAGCTAAAGTGCTCACTGTGCAAGGTGTTTAATAACATCACCTGGAAAAGAACTGCCAGTGGGAGATGGAAGTTAGTTGTAGGAGCTTGAACACAATGGTTAGGCTCTCCCCGTGTGTACCAAATAGGACAAGGTCAGGAAAATGCCTTCATCCCCAAATGCTGCAGAATACCAGTTGCTCTGCAATGTTTGACGGGGATGATAATAACCTTCAGCTGTTAGAAATAGAACTAAAACTGCAGAGAGCAGACACAGTTTTTCATATGTATCTTTGTACTTTGGAGTTGTAATGAAAGCATAGTGAATTTTTTCAAATCAAAATTCTGTTTCCAATGAACACTTTCTATACTTGGTAAAAGAAACAAATCAGGTGAAATTTGCCAGATTTTAGCTGGAACCTCCTCTGGACCTCAAATTTTAGGATAGCCAATTCTTCCTGCTGGTGTTTTGGAAACAGAATGTTTTTAGATTTCATTTAACAATTATATTAGGAATCCAGAAGTAGAGAATTCTGGGTTTTAAAAGCTAAGAAAGGCAAAGGTAATTTGTCTCAGTAATGACATTGGGTTTTTTGAGATTCATTTTAGGAACCCCTAAAGACATATTTTTAATTCTTTGCTTTAATATGAATATTGTATGGAAAAGACAGAGCTTGGCTTCATGTTTGTCAAATAATTAGCTCTAGCCATTCTCAAAAGTTGTGTTGGATGTCCCACCTTCTATCTCATTAAAAAAAATAATAACATTTTCAAACTCGATTGTAGCCAGAATCCAAAAATGTAATTTAAACCTGTATGTTGGATGGGTAGTCAATATAGTATGCATTTAGGCCCAAGATCAAGTGAAGCTATAAATGTCATTATGACTTAATGTAATGTTAAATGTCTCTTCGTTTACTGTTATATCCTCCAAAAGTAATATGAACAGGTATCAACCACGTTCTCCTTTCAAATGGCATAATTAAATAAGTAATTAAATTATAATCTGAGCAGTTGTTCTCAGTTTACTTTTACCTTGAACTTTGTTACTTTGTACTCAGGGATAACAAAGGGGTTTTATGCATGAAAGCCTGGCTATTTTTTTCAGCCACATCAAGTGGCCACATGAAAACCACTACTTTTTCCCAAAAGCCTTGCTTTGCTAACATTAGGTACAGTGCTTCAGTGTGAAAATAGGAGAGCCTTTCAAAACTAGGAAGTAACATAAATGACTGGTTGTTTGTATTTCTAAATATGCCAGAATTTATTTCCAGTTTAAGTGAAGGAAATACAGACTGATTTCTATGTGTTTAGCCATTGTTAAAATCCTGTATGAATTTGGAAGAAGAATTTTTGGTTTTATTAAACCTCAGGCTTAAAAAAGCTATTATGAAATTAAAAATCTATAATTTACCTTGCCACTTCACTGCACAATTTCACAATAACTGAATGTTCTCGCAGTTTGAAATCAGACTGCCTGTTCTGTGTTTTGGCAGCTTGACTATTTTTTTTTCCAGACAAGTTGTAACTGATTTCTTTTTATAGAGACGAACTCTAAAGAATGGCACGACTACAGCTTGCTACTTTGCAACAATTTACACAGATACTTCTCTTCTTCTTGCTGAAATTTTAGGTAAGACTAACAGTGAATTTTGAAGGATGTTGTGCAGACTGTGTTAGTTGAAGGAAACAGAGCTTAAGAGTTTTAGGGATCTGTCTTTCTACTAATTAGGTTTTTATTCATTGTATCTGTCAAACTGTGTCCCCAAAATCCACCCTAGTTACCCTTGTTCACTTAACCGCCTCTTTCCTACTGTTGTTTCTGCTAATCTGTTCATTCCCAAATTAGCTGCTGGCTGAGCTTGAATTAGGTCTGCTGGAGTTGCTCTTCTGCTGCAGTTCTCTGCTCTTTCTAGTCTTTTGCTGTTTGAGGATTAAAGGAGCTGAATGACAAGACATGCAGTCAGTGCATTAATTTCCTGATACGCTGAAGTTTCAGTTGAGAATCAACATGAAAAATCTTCACATACCCTCTGAAACCAGAACAGTGGGAGCTGGCGCCAGGATCTTGTCCCTCCCTTCTGTTCACCATTGCAAATGCCTGCTGTGTGAAAGTAGTGTGATTCTTGCAGGACTTCTCAAGGCTCAACCAGCTCCCAAAACAGAGCAATTTAATGAGAATCTCAGTTTCCACCAAAAATTCCCTAGTCTTTCTGATTTTGTAGGAAAACCTAAAAATCTGAAGCCATTGTATTTAGCAACTCAGACAGTAAAAGTGGACAAAAAAGATCTAATTTACAAACACATTTAAAAGCTTAGAATTTAGGATTATATGCATTCCTTTTAAGTCTTACACATGAGTTCTGAGTCCTAGCTTGCATAAATCTCAAGAAAGAGGCTAGAAGTAGCTCTGGTAATTTTCTCCATCCAGCTGCACATGGGAGGCATGTTAGGAACCTCCTCATTGCTTTCTCTTAAGGAGAGATGTTTTACTGAGATCTTTGTGCCTTTTCTCAGCTCAGGGTAATCATCTACTACAGCTACTGTACTTTGATGCTTGTGTTTCTCATCCTCTACTTCACAGCCGTCTTCTTCATGTACTACCATTATGGATTCTGGTTGTGGTTAAACTACAGTAATCTAGTCCTCAGTTATAACATTTATAAAGTTGGGTACTAATGAGGAAGAGGAGGACTCCTATTTAGATGTGTGGGGTTTTTTCTCTTTCCTTTTTAGCCTTAAAAGTCACATGGATTGTCCCAACTTAAAGATAAGAAAAGACCATAAATTCTGTTAATCTTAAAGGAAGCTGGCTGGGGTGGAATTTGCTATTTTGATTGCAGTACAGGCTTTGATAGCAGTTTTTAAGAACCAGTGATTCTGAGTTTTATATTCTTATGCATCTCAACAGATAAATTTGGTCAACGAGCATTTGTTGGAAAAGTTTGCATGGATGTGAATGACAGTGTGCCACAATACAAAGAAATTACTGCTGACTCTGTCCAAGAGACAGAAAGGTAAGGTGATTAAATTGATGGCACAACCTTTAGAAATAAGACTTTTTCATACATCTGAAAAGTGAATGTGAAGCTGACTAAGAACTTACAGGTGCAAATTTATTAGGAACGGGTTTTTCTTCCAACAGTATTGTTTCCTACAGTTCTGGCAATTTCTGCACGCCCAGTTGCTGCACAGCCCAAGTGGTTTCTCTCTAGCTCTTCCAAAGAAAGGAAGAAGCTACAGCTCTACTGTTTGGAGAGAATATGTGTATGTTGTTGTCCCTTTTCTGCCTCCTCTTTTCCTTTCACAGCTCTGTATGTGGAGGTGATGTGACCTGACATGGGATAGTGGGGTGGTAATCAGTTCGTTTGCCCCCATTAGCTTGTGAACTATTTTCTTCCCCCATTTAGGATCAAACCTTATTCAAGTTGTAGGAGTCATATACCGCATGTTAAACATACTGTCGTTCTTCTCTCCCCCAGCATAGCACTGTGAAATTACTCTAACTTGCAGCTGAGGGAATGAAGGAGAACAAATCAAGGCAATGTAAATGGCAGAAGGGACCCAAGGCTGGAGTATGGCAGCCTGCTGTCTTATATTTCCCTTGTCTTTCGCATCCATGCTCAGAAAATGCTTAAGCAAACATACAGCTTTTCTCATGGGACTATTTATTTACTTCTATAGATGTTTCAAATATGATGCTGAAAGAGAAAATACCTAACAGTAATATAAACTTCTTATGGCACTTGTGTGAAGTTGCTACCTTATTTTTGCAAATCATGCTAGAAGAATGCCAGTATAAGTTAGAAATCGTCACGGATTTCTAATGGTGTTTATATTTAAAGACATTTTGAAAACATGTAGTATTAGTCATTTGCACTCTACTAACATTTGTTCTCCTTCACATAAATGCCTAGTTTCCATAATACGAGTCCTGCTGAATGGGCCTGAAAGTGAGAGAACTTCCAGTTCTCATATTTTTTTAAAGCTTCAGAATGATCTAAATAGCTTTCTTTTAAATACCCATCTTATACCTCCAACTCCCTTCTCATGAGATTGTGTTAATAACAAATGTTTCTCAGCTTTGGATGAGAGTGTGCCACAAGTACTCCAGAGCTATCTAGAGAAGAGAGCTGCGTGCTTGTTAGCATGGATCAGGAGTACTTACCTCATCAGGCCTGAATCACAGCAAAACAATTGCAGAAGGATGAAAAAGCTCTTCCATTAAGGGGGAAACTTTTTTTTTAAAGAACAGAAGTATGATCTCTCACACCATCAGAAAATGGTTTACACTGATTTCAGCTCTTTACAGTGAGCTTCTGGAAATATTTATATTGTATGCATGGAAATAATATACAATTCCAAGTGCTTCATATACTAAATCTAAATTCAAGAATTTGAATCTACCCTTCTCTTGCAAAGACGGTTGAATAAAAAGTTAGGGAACTGAAATCTAGAATATGTTGTATGCTACCAATTGTTGTAGTCACCTGGAAAGACTTCATATCTGTTCTTCAGCTACAGAAGACAGTGCTTTGAACCCGAGCTTCTTTCCTCATAGAGAAGTACATAAGCCAAGAAAGTATAGGGTATTTTGAGAAAGGTATTTTGGTTTTGAAACAATGCCGACGCAGTTCAAAGAATGTGAAAAAGAATGAAAACAGCTATATAGAAGTTTTGGATTATCACCTGAGAATTATACTTGTGTTACAGTTTCTGCTCCAGTGAATATTTTATTATTATATCAGGTGAATCAGTAAGAGGAGAGGCAGACAGATGATACTTAATTCACATTGTGTTTTGGCTCTCAAAGTTAGACAATGGTGTGCTCAAACTCCTTTGGTCATTGCAGAAGTTGAGCTTAGGTCTCTTACTTCCAGCTGGTGATCTAGCACGAGCTTCAGTGTTGTGATTCTAGCCTCCAGCATTCTTTTCTTTTCCATCTGAAGACATTTGACAAATTTGTTTCAATGTTTGTTGTGACCAAAATTACAAATTTAAGTGGTTTTTTTCTCTAATGTTGCAGCTTTAGCTTATAATTATGTTTTCAATGAATTTAATGTAACGTGCATTTGGTTTTCAGTGAGAACTCAGAGTAATTACCACGTGTCTAATGTTAATTATTGCAAATGAAAAAAATTCTGTATATTCAGGGTCAAATTCACAACTAGCATAATTTGGTGTAACTATCCTGACTTGATTGTGTTGCTTCTTTTTATTTCATCTGAGAATCTGGCCCAACTTTCTGTAAAAAAATTGATCTATATCTGAAATGCTTAATAAGGTATCTAAGTAAATATTTTGTATCTTTTTCATAATTTATAACACAGATGACAGATTTATAACAGATTTTTTTTTACCCTTTTCAGGTTTGTTAAAGAACTACTGGAAAAGAAAGTACGTAGAGTTCTCCTTTTTATTCATTTCTGTATTCAGAAGATGCTGTGTAATACATGAAATACTTAATCCCACTGACAAACACTGCTGGCTTAGTGACAAATCAATAAATATACATCTTTCTGTGTAGTAGACAGATATCATCAGTCTGAAGAACATTCTGCTAGCCATGTTGTTGAGAAATGGACCTGTAGCTGTGTAAATTCAGTTTTGTGTGTCAGAGCACAGCACAGTAATGTTCTGTGCATGTTCTCTATTGACTTTAAAATATTCAGCTTCCTAGAAAGGACAATTTTCTGTTAAAGAAAGGTGGAAGTCAGTAAATCACTCTGTGGTATACAAACTGGCTGATGAAAGAAGTTCTCAGCAGCAGATATCAGTGTTTTTACGGTAGTTACTAATCCATTACCAAATTAGTATTCTGAATCAGCACATGTCTTCCAGCGTGTTTCTGAAGACATTCAGGCGTACAGTCATGAGGTAAAGGTTTACCCTCCAATATTACGAGCAGGGATACTTTTCTTATCAGCCTGTTGTTTTCAGTGGCTTAATTTGTTGACATTTGTATCTCAAAATACTAAAGAACAGATGCCTAGAGTTTAATGTCTAAATCGTATAGAATCATAGAATCATTTAGGTTGGAAAAGACCTCCAAGATCATCGAGTCCAACCATTAACGACGCCCACTAAACCATGTCCTGAAGTACCCTGTCCACTCGCTTTTTGAATATCTCCAGGGATGGTGACTCAACCACTTCCCTGGGCAGCCCATTCCAATGTTTGACAACACTCTCAGTAAAAAAAATTTTCCTAATATTTAACCTAAATCTCCCTTGCCTCAGCTTGAGGCCATTTCCTCTTGTCCTATCTCCAGTCACCTGACAGAAGAGACCAACACCCACCTCACTACAACCCCCCTTCAGGTAGTTGTAGAGAGTGATAAGGTCTCCCCTCAGCCTCCTCTTTTCTAGACTAAGACTATGTATTAGTAGAGTAAATTGGCTAATCTGCAGAAGTCCTGACCACCTTGTATCTGTGAGATGGTGTAAGAAACTGCAAACCAAGTTACCATATACTGTCTTCTAGTGGTGCCACATGCATAACTATTGCATATGTCTGAAGGCAGAGTTGCAATGCCAGTGTCTACTTTTTATGAAAATTTTAATTTAATTTAATTCAGAAGTGCAAGGTGTAAAGTAAACTTCTGTAGCTCTAGTCTTGGTGTCTCCTCCACTGTTTCCTACTATGTAGCATACCTGGTGCTACCACTTCTTCCTATGTAGGAATCTATCTTCCTGCCCAGGGAGTATAGGGACAGTTTGTTGCTATCATGAGTGCAAAAGATCAAACAAGAAAAAGGCTTTGGTTTTACAGAACTCTGCAGTTTTGCATCATTATGTCTGATAGTCACAGAAGTGGGACTCAGAAAAACATCTGGTGATTCATCTGACTTATTTCTGGTAATGCATACTGGACTGTGAGCAAATATGAAAAAGCATCCAGTGCTTCTCCTGAAGTCTGGTAAAAGCTCAGTGACTTGATGAAGGAGTTGTAATGAAAGAAACTTCTTCACTAAGGTTCATTAAAACTGTTTTCAGAAAAAACTTTGATTCTCTATTTCTGTAGTGAAATTTCTAATAAATATAAGGAAATTACTATACAGCTTAATTTGAGTTGGCAAGGGTGCAGCAAGCAATAAGCAATGGAGATAAAATGTAATTGCTGTGTGAATGCTTGTCTTAATTATATTTAATGATATATAGATGTAGAATCCCAAGCATGTCTTTTTAATATTTTTCAGTATCCGAGGGTACAGCCTATAATAACCCCCCGCTTTGGCCCTTCCTGCACAGAGGATTTGCTGCATGCACTTGGCAATTTAGCACAGGCACATGATCTCCATGTGCAGGTAAGCTCTGAGAGCTCTGTATACAATTTAAATAGTTTGGATAGATGGCATACAGACCAGGGAGTTTTCATAATTTCAGCAAACCACATCCTTACCTTGGAGCCTGTCTTTTAAATTCCTCTGAAATTGTTAATCATACTCCACAAGAACACTGTGACCTGCACAGGAAATGAGAAGGTTCATAGCTGGAAGGATGGCATAATTCAGCAAGACCCAGCGCATCGTCACTATGAGACCGGCACCCAGTATTGTAGATTAGAGCAACCTTGCATTGCTAAAGGTTGGTCTCCCTAGTCCAAGGCTGTTACATCTGTCTCTCTGCCTTTTGCTGTTTCTGTACACAGCATATTTCAGCAGATAAAAAATTACTCATCTTTGTATCTTATTTAACATTGTTAACATAGCTGTAGGATTTCCAGTGTGATGAAGTTTCTGTGTTTAAAAAAGACGTATTTTAAAGCTCACAGGTCTGTTGAAACTTGGAAATGTTTCTTTTTTGGTTACACAATTCTAAGCATATACTGTTTTAAAGCTATCCTACAGCAGGATTTTTTGTCATTACGGAGTGGGCATTTGAAAATATATGCTCCAATGGGAGTACAGGAAGATCAGATTTTTATCTGAGGCCAGGAATTAATCTGCCCGTCTGAAGATACATGGAGCAGCTACCTATATGTTGCCCTGATCCCAGGGTCCACTCTGTGGTTGGCTGGTTCTCTCTTTTACCTCACAGTCCTATGTATTATTTTATTTATTATTTTAACATTTGCCAAATCCAAGTGGGGCATTATGTCATCAGATTACTGGGATGGACTATCCAGGCATACCATCTCAAATCACTTTTAAAGGAACAAATGGAGCTACATTTTTGGGTCCCAGGGACCTCTCTGATGAAAAGAGAAACCCAAGGACTAGATCTAACTATAGGCTTTACAAATACTAGTTTCTATCATTACATGTTTAACACCAGTAGGTTGCTCAGAAGGTTGTAGTGTCAGGTTTAATGCTATTTAAAGTACTTACTGCTATATATTTTCTTATTGCAGAGTCACATAAGTGAGAATGAAGAAGAAGTCAAAGTTGTGGAGAACATGTTTCCGGCCTACCAGAATTACACTGAATTGTATGATAAAAACAAGCTGCTTACCAGTAAGGTAGCTGCATAAAAATTTCCGTAACATAGTTTAGATTTATCCAGGTAGAGAATATGATGGTTAACTGTAGTTACCTCAAAAGTTTTGTCAAGGTCAGTGACATCTGGCAGAAAGTAAATTGGTTTTATGTTCTCTGTTGTACAGGTGTTGGTCAAGGTATTGGAACTTTAGATAAGCCCACACTTTTCCTAAGCATTTTAGGGAAGATGAACAATAAAGGTATCTTTTGCTCCCTGATCCATTTTCCAAGGGCTCCAAAGAGAATTGGGGCAGTGGGATCAGGAGACTAGGTAAAGCTGGTATTGCAGGAGCTGGTATTTCTTGGGCAGTACCCAGTTATCCTTATATTACAATGTTCTTCACATTGGTTTTGCCTGAAGATGTGTTCTATGGTGTTATGGTAGGACCAGCTTCATTTTTTGGCAGTTTCCTACATAAAAGCAGCTTGTCCTGTCGTGTTCTCTGTGTGAATCTCACATGCAGACAGGTACACTTTACTGTTCCAGCTATCCAAAAGCATTCTCTTCTCATTAGCTGATTTTACCAAGTATTGAAAGGCACAGTGGCCTGAAAAGTTGAAATTCATTAAAGCTTTTTGCTGGCAAGATAAATACAAGCAGATACGATATCAGCCCACACTAAGTGCAGGTTGGAATGCCAGGGCACACCATATTAGATAGTGGAGAGCCCATGCAAGAGTGAATATGAACAGCCTAACTACAGTCAGAGTGCTTAAACATCAGTCAAATTGATTTAAAATTTTAGGAAATAATTTTCAGAGGCACAAAGGGCAGCTGGAAACTCATTGGGAATTAGCCACTGAACTCCTATTTCTGTCTACAAAAATGTGTCCCAGTAAATTACTTACTTACGATCCTTTTTACCTGAGAAATCAATGTGGACTACTTAAGTATGTACGCAGTATTAACTGTTGTTCTCTTGCAAAGTCCTATGCACGCTGATTTGTTGTGTCAGTGTACTACAGAGAATATTATTGCTGCAAAAACATAGGTCTTAACTCTGTCAGACTGTTGTATGCACAGCGCTGAAAATGGTCACTGAAAACCAGCGTTACTGGTGCCAGGCTCCTGGTTGTTTGGTGAAGCATTCTATTAAACACAAGCTTAACAAAACCACAGACATTTCCCTCTCCCCAACCACCAAAACTAAGACACCAAATTATTTTTTTTAATGTTTTAAAAGTATGTTTTTCAGAGCTGTGGCTGAAATATTTCCTTCTTTTTAAAAAGAAGTACAGATCAGCAGAGATACAGTTCAGCAGCTACCATACGTATGTCCTTAACTTAAGATGTGGCTATTCTCATTGCATTTTCATTTACATTTGAGCTTGATGAGTAGAGACAGCAAGGGTACAGTGCTATTAGGAGATGCTCAGTGGAAACAGTCTCTGTGCTGTTCTCATTTTTATCAGCAGATTGCAAGACCTAACAGAGCTCTTGCTGTTCTCTTTGAGTGGGCATTTGGCATATGAGGTAATTCCAATTAGATATGTCTGGGAATAGTTGGTTTATGCCCTATTAAATAATACTATTCTATACTTCCATGTTTTGTGTATACTGCTTGTGAACTTATTTTTAAAGTCATCTATGTAGGCCAAGAAATAAAAGTCACTAATCAGTTGCACAACAAATTATATTATTTTAATTAAAGAATATTCCAAATATATATATCTTCCTGGTGCAAACCTTTAGAAAGACAATGGGAAACATGCTAAGAGTACATACATCTTCCATTTTATCTGATGTACTCCTAGCCCCAGTACTTAATTTCTGTGTTAGCTACAAAGTATAAATTGTAAGGTTATTACAGTGCTAGGGCGACTGGGGAATTCTTGCTTTTGTTCCTTGAAGCTCTTGAGTCACAGCAGACACTGCAAGAGTCAGCACAATTATCTTCTTACATTAATAAATGAATAAAAGTTGAGGGAGTGATATGTCAGGCATACTGAAGTTAATGAGAGTTTCTCACCTGTCGATTTCAAGAGCTTCATTCAAGAAGTGCCTTAATTTCCCGTGATGGTAACAGGTGTTCTTTTGGCTATTAAAAGCAGTACAGCAAAAATCACAGGCATTAAATTAAATGCAATATTGAGTAAATTGGTGATTCTCTTTTTCTTTAGACAGTGATGGCTCATGCCTGTCACCTTTCTGAAGAAGAGCTGAAACTTTTTAGTCTTCGTGGAGCTGCAATTTCACATTGCCCCAGTTCTAACTTTTCGTAAGTTAAAAAAACAAAAAAAAAGAAAAAAAGGAAAAAAAAGAATGTTGTACAATTAAATAAAGCTGTTGTTAGCAGTACCCTGAGTTCAGCCTACCATTACAAGGCTTTGTATATAATACCCCATTCCACCATGTCGTGGTTTAACCCCAGCTGGTAACTAAGCACCACACAGCCGCTCACTCACTTCCCCCCATCCAGTGGGATGGGGGAGAGAATTGGGAAGAAACAGTAAAACTCATGGGTTGAGATAAGAACAGTTTAATAGAACAGAAAGGAGAAGATAATAATGATAATAATAACAATAATAAAATTACAAGAATATTAATAATAAAAGAATTGGAATATACAAAACAAGTGATGCACAATGCAATTGCTCACCATCCGCCAACTGATGCCCAGTTAGTTCCCAAGCAGCGATCTGCCTCCGTGCCCAACTCCCCCCAGTTTATATACTGGGCATGACATCACATAGTGTGTAATACCCCTTTGGCCAGTTTGGGTCAGCTGCCCTGGCTGTGTCTCCTTCTTGTGCCTCTCCAGCCTTCCTGCTGGCTGGGCATGAGAAGCTGAAAAATCCTTGACTTACTCTAACACTACTGAGCAACAACTGAAAACATCAGTGTGTTATCAACATTCTTCTCATGCTGAATCCAAAACTTAACACTATACCAGCTACCAGGAAGAGAATTAACTCCATCCCAGCTGAAAGCAGGACACACCAGAAGTGACATACTGGATTGAGCATGACCATTCATGCTCCACTTCTGCGTGGTATGCTCTGGACTGACTTGTGATTGTTCAGTATAGTCGTATATGTGTGTGTATATATATGTATATATAAATAAATATTTATTTTTAAACTTTATTTCTTTTGACTGTTCTATCAATGGCAGATTCAGGCCATCTCCCTTTGCCCCAAAGTATGCTTATGTTTGGGGGAAATGGGAATGGGTTATATAGCCTTCTTTCTATTAAGCGATAATGAGATACTGTGTGGTATCCAGCCAGGATACTGTACTAAATGTTATGTTAACAGTCATTTTGCCTTTAACATAATCAATATCTTGTTTGTGATGACTTACTGGAGCTCATGGAATGACCTCCCATCTCTGGGAATATTCTTTACATCATATTTGGATTTTTTCACAGGTATGCTGGGAGCTCATTTTCAGCAGATAACTATAAAACTGTGGGAGTTTTTAACTGAGAAAAACTGCCTTTATTTTTAGTGATTAAATCCTATCTTTCAGATATATGAGTGCAAATGCTCCATCCCAGTTTAATAAACACAATCTGTTTCACACGTTCTGAGAGCCTTTGTCATTAAATGACTGTACAACCCTACTCTTCCTGAACTTTCTCTGCGTGTATCACACAGAACACATTTCTTCTTCCAACCCAGGTTGTGCAGCGGTATATTAAATGTGCAAATGGTCCTGAAACACGACGTGAAGCTTGGCCTTGGCACAGGTTAGTAGGTTGCTGTAAAAATGGTTTCTTTTGGAAACCATTGGGAGATACAAAAACATGTCTGCTTGTTTGTGTTTAAAAGTCAGCATGTCTCCAACTTATGGACCTGCTTTTTTTCCCCCACTACTTCTAGAGTAATGAAGTCTAGAGTACTGTAATCTAGAGCTGGTCCAGAAGTGTTTAAAAAGAAAAGCAAAAATCAATGAAGAAAATCTTGTTCCTGTCATGAGAGTAAACGGGGCTTGAACAAGAACTTATACCAGGTTTCTGTTACTCTGTGTTGTGTTCTATTTACCTGACTTTGAATGGGAGAGCACCTTTATTAGGATTTATACATTCAGAGGCAGTACTCAGCAGTAAAACTTTTTGTGTTTACCACATCTGCCACTTTGTAACATTTAATTAAAGCTCATAGAAATTTAACCCAGAGAATTATTCCCAAAGCTTGTTTCTAAGAGTCTGATCCCTTCTAGATGTTGCTGGTGGATATTCAGCTTCTATGCTTGATGCCATCAGGAAAACTCTGATAGCATCTAATAGCCTTGAGATCAATAAGGTGAATGAAACAGGACTAACTCTTAAAGAAGCTTTTCAACTAGCCACTCTAGGAGGAAGCCAAGGTAAGAAGAAATTTCTTTAGGATGTACACAGAGCGCTACAACTCGTTTTGATATTATGTCTCCCTGTCTTTAAAAGGTGGCTGAATTCACAGATTTTTCTTGTGCCAGAGTGAAGTCTAAAATGGTATCTGCTGGGTAGAGATATGCATCAGTCTCTCGTACCTGTACTAGGCTCATCACAGAAGAGTGTTCGTATTGATGTTGAGAGTTTAATAGTAGAGTCTTAATGATTTTTCAGGGTTGTACATTTCCTTTGCAAAGATCCTCAGACTTCTTAATCATTAGTGCTTGTATGTTTATCACACCAATTGGAAAGTCTTTGTTTTCTCAGCAACCAACACTTAAGAGGAAAAGCTGTGCAATTACTGTGAAATCATGCATCCTGTTTGTCATCAGTTTCTAATTTTGTTTTTGCCTTTTGAGCTCTCAGTAAGGTCACTGTCTTTCCAGCAAATCAAAACATCATGCAAATCACTGCTCAGTCAGAAAAAAGCACAAAGTTTAAACAGGATATGCACCATGGTTGTTTAAATTGCAGTTGCATCTGCGGAATATAGTCATATAGTATAACAGTTATTATGGTTCACTGGCATGTTTCGTCGTGATCAGTATGCATGTACTGATTTCTACAGTTAGCAAGGTTTTAACAGAACTTGTATGAGAGCAACCGAACTTAGGAGAGAGCAAATCCACACATATGTAAAAATTTATTACTGTTCCAGTTAGCAAAAATGAGCTCACTACCTGCTAAAGAACTGGCCCCAAGTCTTTTTAGTGTAATATTTTTGTAGTTGTCAAAAAACACCTTGGGAACTATTAATAGAAGTTTGAAAGATGTAATGAAAATGTCATCAAACAGGTTTTCTCAGGACTATTTGAATTTCTGGAGGGTGTAATGGGGAAATAGAGAAGACAGAAAATGGGCAGGGGACAAAAAAGTAGAGATCTTTTCCCCACAATATATACTGTTCTCATAAAAGGTGAGAATAAATTAGGTGAGATACAGAAAGGAAAACTTATAAAAATCCTGAACTCATGTGGTTTCCCTTTCCAGCTACTCTTGCGCTTGTTTTATCTGGGTTTTTAGGTGTACTTAGTAATGTGTTTATTTTATATATTGATTTTGAGCTGTTTTACCCTTACTGAATCACTTTCACGGGTAGAAATTACTCGTACAACCTTCCAGCAGCCTGGACAAGTACAGTTGCGGAAATTTAAATGAGCGATTCTTTGTTGCAGTGATTTGCTTTGCTGAGACTCCTAAACACTTGTCACCCTCTTGTGTTTAATCTAAAAATTGCAGTCTGCTCACAAACCTGAAGGAATATGAGATCATTTTCGTTGAAACTGGTAGGTAGTCAAAATATTTCACCATTTGGAGGAGTTTCAACGTCTTTGAGGTATTGTGGAGTTCCAAACTTCACTGAAGGCTGAAGTTCCTGTGTTGGACAGGAGCAATCTGAAAACAGGTGAACAGGTTATTTGCAGATGTTTTCCCCTTTGATAACTTAGTTTAACTCCAGAGTATTAGAAAAGTTGATTTAATACGCAGATACTTTGTACAACTTAAAACTATCCTAAATCGCTTCCAAGGAGACACAAAGGCCTCTCTTCAGGTATTCCAAGCACTTGCAAGCACCCAGTCACTGAAGATGAAGTTACAGATTTTCAGTGCTTGTGGACCTGAGAACCAGAGGTTGTAATGAAGCTTTGAAATAACAAAGCTAAATAACAGACCACAAGACAAGCTATGAGACCTTCAGATCTAGCTATGATTTTTTTCCACACCATATTGTTCTTTGTTCCTGCTAATTACCCTTAGGTATCCTCTCTGCACACCTCTTTTATTATCATATTATTATACGTTACTATAGTAATAGGTCTATACAACCTGTCAAAGTTGCTTAAACTGTTTAAATGATTAAATCTAATACTGCCTTAACAAGGTGAGTATTATTATATGCTTTACTGTTTCTCTGACTTCATTTCATTCATTGCCCCTTTTGAAGCTTTAATGTTTTTGCAATGTAAATGATTGTTATTTCACTTTAAACAGTGGCCTATACATCAGTTCTGCAATGACACAAAATCAGTGGAGAACATTCAAAGAACAAAAATAAAAAGAGGGGTTCAAATTGTTTTTCAGGTTTCTTTTACCCTTAACAGATGCTCTTCAGAAATTCACAAAATATATGTGTTTTTACTGAGGAGTGGCTTAAGAACTCAGATGCTAACATACTCACTGTTGACTTTGCTTTAAGTTTTGCCTTGCAATCATCTAAATTCTTGTAGTTTTTGTTATGAACATCTCAAGTAAGTTGCCAGGTGCTTCCACATGGTGGAAAGAGGCTTGTGTTGAAGATCTGTTTGTGATCTTATTTTCTTCCTCAGCTCTAGGACTAGATGATGTGATTGGAAACTTTGAGGTCGGCAAAGAATTTGATGCACTGCTAATCAACACGAAGGCTTCAGACAGCCCTTTTGACTTGTTCTCTGCTGATAATTTTGAGGTAATCAGAACAGGATTAATGATCAAAAAAATTACCAGAAATGATGTGGGGAAGGTCTGTGATACAGCCAGAGTAAGTCTCTTGAGGTTATTCCAGTAGCAGGAGTCAGGTGTACTCCACCACTGCTGTCTTGTTTCAGCCCAAGAGGTTCTGTGGTTGTTTTTTTTTAGAATCTTGCTGTCCTCAGTGACAGTCTCATATCCCCATGAACAAAAATGCATGCAGCATTAATTAATGTATGTTTTATTAGCCCAAGCTGACAATTAGAGTTAGCTATTTGCAGTGATAAATGGCAGCCAAGAAAAAGCAATTCAGTTTTAGTTAACACTTTGAGTTCAAACTCAAAAATGGCAACCTGTTCCCAGATAGACTAGGTTGCCTTGACTGCACTGCTATTGTAAATTTAAGCAAGAACTCTAGACAGCTAATTTGAGTTGAAAGCATGGGTTTTATGCAAATATATATGCAATGTTTGCATTATGCAATGAGCACACCTTCTCATACAGAAACCTTTTATAATTAAAAAGGTAATGAACAACTTGAATTTACTTATGTGGCCAGACTGTCTATCACCATCTCTATTCTGAATGTCGCCATTTACTTAGAAATGTGGGCATAAGTGGTGAGGTAATTGTTCCTTAATTTGTTTCAGCCACAATAATCTGGATTAGATTGAATTATTTAAGTTTTAAATCTTTTTCCTATTTCAAATATTCTGGAAAAAAATATTTTCCAGTTTAAGAAATCTAAACCTTTTTAGGTAAGTTAGCAGTTCTTAGGACTTTAAAAATGCTTACAATTTTGTCTTATTTTTCAATAAGTGAATCTGAGAACTCTAAAAAAGAGGGAGGGGAGGTATGGTGTTTTGGGCATATATTTGTCAAACTTGTGCGGTGTTTTCTTCCTATGGTATACAGCCTCCTTACTGAAAGTTATTTATGAGAAAACATGCAAATTAAGTTTTGATTTTACTGTTAGTAGGAATATTTGTGAGAACTATTTCTAGCAATTCTTTCAAGCTTCAAATAACTATGATCTGGGATATCAGATACTGTTTTCTGAATTTGGTTTTCTCCCATTTTTTATAGGACACTGTCCAGAAGTTCCTGTATCTAGGTATGTTCTGAGTCTCAGCCCATACAAAATTCTCTTGTTGTTTCATACATAAAAAATTCCCTAAATTAATGTGGAGGTTAATATTACATGTATTTACAAATAATTAAATATACATTTGTTTACAGTAATTAAATATATTTACATTGTATATAAACATTAATATGTCACCATTATTAATATTTATTTACATTAATCAAATATACATTTACTTACATTTATTAATTTTTATTTATAAATACTGAGTAAGAATGAAGTGGTTTGGCTTTTGTTCTTTGGGACGTAGTCAAATAGTCAGTTTAACATGATCAGATGCACCAAATTTGTCAGATTTATTACCACACTTGTCTTTCTTTATCTACAATATGAGCTAAATCGTGTTTCACAGTAAAGTAACACTGACGTGCTAATCCCCAGTTCAGAAACAGTTCAGCTCAGAAGGACTTCTGCAGACCAGTTGCCATTGTCATTTTTTCACTCTCAAACAAAAAAGGCCTTTAAAACAAACAAAACCCCACTCAAACAATCCCACCCTGCTAAGAGAATAGATATTCTTTATAGGACATCGTCTGGACCTAGGGCTGTGCTGCCCATTATGTTGTTATGTAGCGGTAATGGGTGTTAGCTCTGGCCATGTTTGTGTCATTCTCTAATTAAGCTTTTGCCTTTTTGAGAAGCTGGCTGAGGCAAACCAGCTTTACTGCAGCCTGGTACCTGAGTTAGTTCAGATACTGTGCAACAATGTGTTTTCTGTACAGATATATAATATTTTCAGGCTTTGAATCTACTAAATATATAGAAATGACACCATGACACCACTGCAGCAGCTGAATGCTATGTTTATTTCTTCAAAAAAGCATGGGTAGTTTAAACATCCATTGATATTTGTGGTAGCCCTGACTATTTCTCTTCAAAGAAACTTTCTCAGTCCTAGGAAATGGTCACTGCAAATGATGTATTCCAAAACTGATTTTGTGGATTGCATAATTTTCATTAATTAAATCAGTGCATAGATTTATGTGCAAATCTCCGTTTTGACCATGTTATTTCAGGTGATGATCGGAATATTTCTGAAGTGTATGTGGCTGGAAAGCAAGTGGTTCCTTTTTCAAGTTCAGTATAAATCCGTTTCCCTTTCGCAAAATACTCTGCTGAACATTCTGCATCTGATTTGGAAAAGATTTCTTAAACACAGTGCCTGATCATCAGGAATGACACCTCATTTTTTGTTTAATGTTTTAAAACTTGCAAACATTAGAAATTTTGTTAGACCGTTCAAGAATTACTTTAACAAAATTGTCAGAGTTCTAGAGGAAATGGATATTCAAAATTTATCTGTAAAAATAGCATGTGTGCATTGATAGGGGATTTGGTAAATACCTTAATTAAAGAGGACGCCTGCTATTCCTTTTAATAATACTGTAGGAAGCATTACAAAGAGAAGTGAGACTCTCATTGTTTATAATGCCTCTGAATTTAAAAAAAAAACAGTGCTAGTAAATTGATTTTGCAGATAATTTGTATCATGGAAGAATGCAATTTCCATAATATTATCACCAAATATGGAAAAATCAGTGACCTTTTGGGGCATTTAGAACATTTTCCAGTTTTCTTTAGGAGCTTATTTTTTTAAAAGTAATTATTTCATTTAAACCATTTTTTTTTAAGATAAATTAGGTAAGAAGCGTGTATTTATAAATAAATAAGGGTCCTTATTATCAAAGAGTTCAGATTTGTCATTCATAGTTAGACAGAAAGAAACATGTTAAATTAGAAGCAGGCACTAAGATACCTGAGCAGGCTACTCAATGACAAACAAATGAAGAGGTTTTTCTGGACTAGAAGGAGTGCTTCGTCTAGTTCAGCCTCCTGCAGAACTTTTCCCAAGCTCATTTGCTCCTGACTGTTCAGACAGGACCATACGATGTCCCTTCTCCTTTCTGTAAGGGAAGTGAGTAGGTTTATAGAAACATCCAAGAGAAACAGGCTATTTGTGGCCTTTACCACCTTTTACTTGAGGTGGAAATCATCACTGGAAAAAGCAGCTCAGCTTTAACGTGCTCTTTTGCGTCTTTCAACGTGGCAACCATAATTCCAGCGCTGTACAATTCAAAGTAAAAAATATGCCCTTTTTGTTTTGGAAATCTCTGTGATTTCCTTTCTTAAAAAGCGTATTTTCCTACTTTTTTTCAGAGACTTTTTCTCTTTTTTTTTTTTCGAGATTAGTCTGAGGAGGGGGTTGCTTCTTGTTTCTTTATTATGTTTTTGCAAAACAAAGGCTGTAAGCTTTAATTTCAGTGTCAATAGAGACAATATGGTATTGAGTTACTATAAACATGCGTTAAATATGGTTTTAAGGCCTGCTTCAAACTCCTTTGATTTCCTAAGCTTTGTTTCACACTCTCATTCCACTGCCTGGCAACATAAAGGCATAGGACTTCCCTCTGTTCACAAAACAAGGGGGGTCACTGCACCCAAGTCTCACTTTATGTCTACTTCTGAGAGAGCGCTTGGCCCAACGTCGCTGATAACTTTCTGATTTTAAAAGCATTTTCAGAGTTCACATACCATTATGCTTACGCCTACGTGAGCCAGGATAGCGTCGAGTGGAAGTGTAAAAGCTTGCTTGGGCACTTAAAGCAGTACAGCCTTTTCAGTGTGGTTTTTTTTTTGCCAAAGCTGAGCAGCCCCACGGAACAGCGGTGGGGGGGTTTGGGGGGTACATGGGCTTGCAGACACCACCCGCGTGCAGCTGCGCGCTTGTGCATTGAGAGCCAGCTCAGGTGTCCTCGTCGCAGGGCTCTGACTGCGCTGTGCCCTGTGCTGGCGGAGGCACAGCCTTCCTACCCATCACGTTCAATGATTCCTAAGGCTTTAGGAGTCAAGATTTAAGGATAAGGTTTCCACATTCCATCAGGGTGGTTTCTTAACCATTTTGTTTTTCATGTGTCCCAGTCACCTACACAGTCGCACACTTGATTGGCAAATACAATCTTCAGCTTTTTAACTTGGTTTCCTGATTCAGGGAGCGTTTTTCCTCATGAATTTTGACATGAATTTAATTGACCAAATTTCATGTTCCAAAACCAAAGATCTGTGAGACACGTTTTAATCTCCCCAGTTACTGTTTGAAACTATTTTTAGGGAGTTTCATGGTTTTCAGCTTTGGCTCTCCTGCAGGAATGTTTTCTGGGGCGGAGAAAGATTACACAGCCTTGTGTACAATGTATGTTTGTACCCTACTTCACTTCCAGAGCTATGAATTACATCAGTGCTTTTATTTCAGTTGTGGTCTTAACTGTCTCAGACTTCATTGTTCTCTCACTATTTTGTAGTGTTGTTAAGAATGGGATTCAGCATTTCTCCTTAAAAGATTTGCAGGGGAGAAGGGGTTGCTTATTTGCAGACTGGGAATACAGAAAAACTTCAGCAAGTTCAACACTATACCACTGGCCCAGTTACAAAGGGACTCCTTAGGATAACTGCTGCGAATGAGCTTTGTATCTGAATATTGGCTGTGTCATAAGCAGTTTGATTCTTGTTAAATTCAGACACAAGGTAGGAACTCAGCCTTTTGATTATAGCTTTACTAGTGTCTAGTACCCAGACACTACCCAGACTCAGAAATGGAGAATCCAATTTTTAAGAATCTCAGCTGGAGGAGGAGCTCTGCCTGCTGGTAGTGCCATGGGCTGACTGCAGCACCCTGCAATGCCCAAGACCAGGGGAAGCGAGGACCAAGATCGATAGCGTTACACTAAATGCTGAGGTGCTTCGGGGTAAAGGAAAGAAGCCTGAATTTGATATGAGAGGAAGGCAGTGGAGGAATTAATATAACAAAAAAACTGGGAGGTACCTTCAACAACAGTATCTTAAATAGAATTGAATGGATAAAGGCTGTAATGTCAGAAAAAAAGTCAAAGTGGTGTCCTCTGAGGTAGTCCCAAATGCTTGTTCAGTGGAAGACGGCTTGCGTGCAAAAATTTTAAGGTTTTAGGAGATACAGAAGATGTAGTAGCCAAATGTCTCTGAAGCAATTTTGGGAAAGTCACTGAGGATCCCACTGTGAAGTTTCGGCCCTTGGGACTCTCTGGCTGTATGTAGATTGCCAAGATACTTGGTGCAGTAAGGGAGGGTCAGTAGATGAAAGCAGTTACTGCCGAGACTTATACATCTACACTATATGCAGCTTAAGACTACATGTAGTCTCTTTCCTTGGACAGATGTCCGCACTGCATATGCAGTTTGAAGCAGGCCAAATAATTGGTTCAGACTCTTAGTGTCTCTTTTAGAGGCTGGAGTATATTTGGCATGCAGCTAGGCTCCAATGTAGTTTCCTCCAAAATAAACTTAATCCTTGTGTACCAAAACCACCCTGCAAACTGAACCAAGTTTCAGTAAGGGAGGATGATTAGCAATTCACTTCAGAACAGCACTACTGTCTCAGACCAAAATGCTAATGGAGGCTAGGACTTGGACTGTTCCCCCTCCATCCTCATTGTCACAGAACTTAGTAGCTGAAGACAAACTAAAGCAATTGTCCTTCCCTCTTCCCCCCCTAAAAAAAAAAAAAAAAAAAAAAAAAAAAAAAAAAAAAAAGTTAAAGTTAAAGTTAAGCAACCAGACACTAAGGGGAGATGAGTAAGTGGAAGAAAAGAAAGAAAGAAAGGGATAATTTTCAGTCAGTATAAATTGACACCGTGCTACTGACATAAGATAAAACCTCTGGGAAAATGTACACACAACTGTTTCCAGATGTCACTCCCCATTAGTTCTCTTGCGAGATTGTGGATGAGATCTTTGTTTCTTAATGTGTCTTTGTGTTCAATGTTAGTGCACCATTCAGACAAAGAAAAAAAAGGGTAGTTTGTAGAAAGCTTGCTTGTTGGGACAATATGCTTAATGTGTTCTATGTTCAGGTGAGCACTTACTTATAAATGGAATGTATTTGAATTACTGTTATATGTTGATCTCGTGTCACTTCAGGTTTTGGAAATTAATAAAATGCTAGTAAGTATTGCCTATGCATTACGCAGCATTATATGAATTAGTCATGTGTGGCAAGTGGAGTTCTGCACTTTAAGATGTTGCCTTGGCCTAATGTTTATATTTATTCTGTGTTTTTTGTGCAATCAGAAAGCTTTGTAGGGGAAAAAAATGTGTATTTGTTCACTGTACTGAACATTTTCAGTATTGTAAGTGCACTTCCTGTTAGAAAAGAAACGTTAAAATGACCCTGTTTAAAAGTCTGTGCCTGATTATACACTCATGAATGAAAAAGTTATAATGGTTTTATGAAAGCTGACATGAGTAGTAATATTTTAATTTAAAAATATTTACAGAGAAATAGATTTTTTAAATTTTAATTGTGATTATGCAATGCAGATTAGCAAAAGATAATAATTCCTGCTAAGTATCTACTGTTCTACTAAGCAAAAGAGACTGCAACTATTCTTGATTATACATTTAAAAATAAAATGAAAGTCCTGAAAAATAAAAGGCCCAAGTTCAAAGAATATCCCAGTTTTAAAAGGAAAAGGTATCAACAATATTGCTCAGAAAAGATGTTTAAAAATATTGTTTTAAGCATTTCCAGGAACAATCCAAAACAGATGATAAGGTGGACAGCTTTTAAAATACTGGGTTTGTATGAATAAACGGTGCTGCCTTACCTGCAGCCCTGTGTGTAGCAGTGGTCAACTCATCTCTAAAATGATAGTGTACAAGTAGAAGATTTTTTTTAAAAAAGCCAAGGAATTTTTAAAATTTGTGAAAGAGCTGGGGAAAAAACAAGGATTCGAGAAGAAATTTGAAAAGGGTGGTAGCAGAATACAAAACAATGCAAAGTAGAAAGAAGCTAAATCAGAGGACCTCATAAAAACAAGATGAAGTGTCAGTGAAGTTTTAGGTGGGAAACACTCAGAAGATACATTCTCTGTCAGTGTTCTTTTAAATCATGGACCTCATTCCTTCTGAAAGTCATTGAGGCCCAACAACTGAGCAGATTTCCAAATCAGTTACTTACATGCTTAATAATACAAGCCCAAATAATCGTAGCTAATCATAGCATAATTATATAACACTTTTCAACTCTTAACCTCTACTTCAAGATTTAAATCAAAATTACCTGTAACAACTCCAGAAGAAACCTGGTGCAAGGGCACGCTATGCTTTATCTCCACATGTCCTATGAAACATTTGGCATTGGCCAGGTCAGAGACTTAACTAGCCTGGTCCCAGGGAAGAATCTCTGCTCCTGCATGTCCCAAAGATCATCCCCTGTTGTGTGCCTGGTGGCGTGGTGGTGACTGAGCCCGACACAGGGAAGACAAGCATCTGGTGTGACTAGAGTAACTGAAGATGAGCTGTTTTAAAAATCAGATTGCTTTGAAGTTAAGCACACTGCAGAGAGCACAGCACATTTTAAATTACACGGGCATATACCTAACAGTGAACTTGTAGGTACTAGGAACTTTGGCTTAAAGTTGGGGGATTGTTCTAGACCCTTGTATGTGCAACAACTTGTGCTTCTCTCAACAGAGGAGCCAGCAAATGACATCTGCAAGACTCTCTGTACAAAAACACAACAGCAATAAAAACAGTTCTTGGGAAGCCAAAAGAACATCAACAACATCAACAACAATCTGTTGTGTAAAGTTGATAGAACTGTTAATTTTTCTTGAAAGGCTGAGCAGTGTTTCTGGAGTGTAGTTTCCAGGAAATGTTAGTGGAAATTCTTTCTTGGAAAATGCCTTGAATCGTAGTGTGCTCCAGCCAGTGAGGTCCCCTGTGGCTTCTGCAGAGGCAGTCACTTCTGTAGAAGTGCATGCAATAGTCATGCCTGGACTCACACTCCTTCCCCTGGTAAGGACTCTGAAGTGTGTATTCACTTTAATTCTGGTTTTAGTTTGCGGTTTCTCATACACTTGGTTTTAGTTTGAAAATAATTATGCTGAGTGAGTGGGTTGGGAGAAGGATAAGGCTAAAAAGCAATCTTACACCCACCTGGCTAACACTTAAATTCAAAATATTTGTCCCATCAGGTAGATGTCATTATGTTTGCACAGCTCATAGATGCAGTGATTTGGCTTAATGACTTGTCATGGTTTAAGCCCAGCCAGCAACTAGGCAACTCGCAGCCCCTCGCTCGCTCAACCTCCCTGCGCCCTGACCAATGGCATGAGGAGGAGAATCAGAAAAAATGTAAAACTCATGGGCTAAGATAAGAACAATTTAATAACGAAAGTAAATTAAAATGTAGTACTAACAACAGTATTAATAATATGGTAATAATAATTGCAATGAAAAGTAATATAATAAAATAATAAAAAAGCAAGAAAAGACAAGTGACACACAATGCAATTGCTCACCACCTGCTGACAGATGCCAGAGCAGTGATCCGCCCCTCCCAGCCAACTCCTCCCAGTTTATATACTGAGCATGACATTCTATGGTATGGAATATCCCTTTGGCTAGTTTGGATCAGCTCTCCTGGCTGTGCTCCCTCCCAGCTTCTTGTGCACCTGCTCACCAGCAGAGCATGGGGAACTGAGAGATCCTGAACTTAAGATAAGTGCTACTTAGCAACAACTAAAATGACAGTGTGTTATCAACATTATTCTCACACTAAATCCAAAATACCAGCTACTAAGAAGAAAATTATCTCTATCCCAGCTGAAACCAGGACACACTTGAGTTAGCTGGTAACAATTAAACCCAGCCAAGACCAGGATGTAAACTGTGAGCAGCTGGCAAAAACATAGAAAGTCCCCACAGGCTTTGCTCAGCCAAGTGCTCTTAGGTACATTTAGGTACAAAAACTCCCTGGAGATAAGCCTTCAGTAGAAGGGACCACTATCTATGACAACTGAAGGCTTTGATCTGCGTCCTATCTGTTCTTGTGGCTTCAGAGCTGGTTTGTGTGTTCCTTTAACAACTTTTGCTGATGAAGCTTTTAAAAAGCTGTTGCACATACTCCTTAGCTGAGGAAGTTTGCAGACCTTGCTTCAGGACGAACCTTGTTTCCCCAAAAAAGAGTTTGTATCTCACTGGAGTAAGCTTTTCTGATTCTGGTCCTTGGTTTTGTCTGCTTGTTGCCTGTTGTGCATAGGCTCTGGTTCTTTCGTTTGTGAAAAATGCCTAACTGCAGTTAATGTTGTTGAATTTATTCTTCCTGTTGTACTCGTGTAGTTTCAAGGAAAAGCAGTGTATTAGGAAAAATGGTATATGTGATTTCCACTGTTCTGCTTGGTTTTGATCATGCTAAATGGGAAGTCATGTACTGTTGAAACAAAATAAAGAGGCCTTGTGTTTACACCAAACCTCATCTCTTTCTGTGTTTGACTTTGGAGGAGAGAAAGGTGGCAAGCTGACTGATGAAGATTTACAGTGAAGACCATAATACACAGCAAAGTGTTGGAGGTGCACAGAACTTACCTGTTCCCTGGGGAACTTGGGCGCATGCATCATAGGGGTTTGCGAACTCTGCTTAGTATGCATAATGTTACTTTAGGGGATCTTCTTCCAGATTCAAAACTCTTACAGCTTTTTGTGTATCTTTATCACCAGATTTGTTGGCTTGATAAATCAAAGCCAGTGCTTCAGTAACCTTTTTATTATTTTGTGTCTAAGTAGACTATCCTGAAATGCTTTCTTCTTGTACTTGGCAGCAAGCATACAGAGTCACATTTCCTTTAATGTGTTTTCTTCTCTTTCTTACTTTTCAAAGCTCAGGCATAGAAATGTCCCCAGTCTAGGAAGCTCTGAAATCCAAAAGAAGTGGATTTCCTTGAAAACAAACTACCATAGGAGAACCACTGAGGAATTGTATGCTGAAATTTTGAGAATTATGTGCAAGTTGTTACCAACTTATGCAAAATTGTGTGCACAAGATATAAAGCTGTTCTGTATTTTCATCAACCAACTTAGCAGCAGAAGTCATGCAAACTACAGAGAAAAGACAAGTGAAAGAAAACTTCTTCATAGACTACTGTTCTTGTTAGAAGGGCCCATTTAGGCTTTCAGCATAGGAATTCTGCTACTTAACATTTTCTTTTGGAAAATAGCAGTAAGAAATGCTTTTGTGACATTTTGCTAGAGTGGTATGTTGAGACTTACCTATTTAAAGTAGTATAAACTCCAGATGTGAGCACAGTTGTTATGGTATAGAGGGTTTGTGAGCCAGTTTCAAAATTTGAGAGCCTTTGGGTATGTTGTCAGTAAATCTCAGGCTACAATTACCTGTTTCACTACAATGAGTTGATGCAGGCACAGCGTGCGCAAGTGAGCACAGAATTTGCAGGCTTAAAAAAGCGCCATTGAATAATCATGAGCACGTTACCAGTGCAATTTTCATCAGTCTTCTCCTATGGCTATTAAAAAGAATACAATGACTGTTACTGGTTTGGGATCAGATACTGAATCATGTATAACTGAGCTTAATAGGTTTATAGTTCATGACTTAAGAGCATAGTTAAAATGCAAAATGAAGGTTGCTTGCCCTATGCTTGTACTCTGTAATTAGCTGTCTTTCTTCCAAAGTAATGAGTTTGTGACTGCATTCTTGCATTAATTTTGATTAAAACTGTCCTTTAGGAATTAACCTAAAAATATGGCCAGAAATGCCATGAAATCCAGATGAAATATGAGCAGTGCCTCTTCCTTTCATATTTTGTCCTAGAGGTACCATCTCAAAATATAAACGGTATTTTGCTTCTTAGAACCTGGAAGTATTAAAACATTAGCTAAAGTTTAATCTCAGCCCCCACTTAAACAAATCTCAACCTCCCAGCACAGTGGTGCAAGGTTCATAGCTGTCAGAAACCCAGCTCCTTTGATAATTCATACAGAATATCAGTTCCAGCTAGCTCTGGGCAGTGCTAATACTCGTTGTATTAACTTGATGTTGTAAAAATTGTTTCCTGAGCTTTTATTTTTGAGGAGGAGTCACCATTGTATTTTTATGGCTTGTGAAACAGCAAACAGATGTGCCAAACGGGAACATTGCTGTCTTGCAGCACCCACCAGCCAGCGCTGAGCAGTCCTCCCTCCCTACCCCGGCTGAGGGGCTGCATATGTTGGGGGCATTTCCAGCATTGTTATGTGAAGATCCACAAGCTCTGAGGGATAACTGAGGGAAAAGAGAAAGAGTTTGAACTGTATGCAGAAGGTGGTGTTACAGAAAGAGAGATTCCCAGATTTCTAGGCCTAAACCTATAGAGAAATGAACTGTTGCAATCCTCAGCTCTGACCTCTCCAGGCCCTGAGAGGGGGATGGATGAGGTACCCCATGAGGCCATGCCTTCATCACGTACCCACCTGTGGGGCTGAAAGTCTCAGCGAAAGCCAGGACACGCGCAGAGCAGGTTGGAGTGACTAGGGCTGGAGTTGTTCCAGGCACAGTAGGTAAGAGCAGCGTGACACTACGCACATGCTAAACGCTCACCATCTTGGCTTATTACGGGGGCTTGCTCCCTCAAGCGTGGTGCTCTGCTGAACTCCGCGCTAACAGTTTGGGAGGTTGCTTGGACACCCCATCGCTCAGCCAGCTTACATGAGCAGCCCAAACTCTCACCAGAGGCCTGTCGGAGAGCAGGGAGCTGAGCACAGTTTCCTGCCACTCCTGGGCTGGTGCCCCCATCACTAGGGCATCCTCTCCTCAATGCCATCTCAGACATCCTCACCTCAACACCATCTCAAACCTTCAAGAATAAAATGAAATTCAGATTGCTGTACTTGCACTTCCTCTGATACAAATGCCATCTCGAAGTGGTGCATGTGCACAGACAGCTCTCGGCTGCACTTCTGCCTGGTTTGGGAGCTGTTGCTATCCCGTAGCAGCTGCCACATCTGGCTGTAGGTGCTGATGTGGGACGAAGACAAGGTGAGGCAGTGTGAGGTGGAACATGGCATGAGCAACCTTCATAAACCCCTGCACTTCAGGTTTTTTTCTCTCTTTAAAAAGAACAGTGGTTGGTAATACTACCCCTGCTTTGTAAAACCCTTAGAGCTGTTGCAGGGGAAAAGGAAAGGGAAAGGGAAGGGAAAGGGAAAAGGAAGAAAATAAGAGAGAAAAAAGGAAAGCAAGAACAAAAGAAATAATGAAAAGAAGAGTGGGAGGAGAAAAAATGGAAGAAACAAGAATTTTTGTCCTGCTTTCCGCTGCTTTATTTCCAAGGCTGTGTCTTACAGAAGTGTTTTGGACCAGTGGAAGCAGCCCAGGGGTAGGGGCAGTGGGGACCAGGCTATGAGTGGAGGGTGGTATCTGCTGGCGCTGCTCTACCCCCGTCCCTGCACAGCCTCTCTGCCTCTTCTTCTGGAGCATGTTTCCTCAAGGCTGGGCTGCCAGGGCATCTACAGTCTTCCTAGCCCCCTGGTGAGCCACAGCCCTCTGATAATGCCCCCTCACAGTATCACATGCCATCACCTTTTGTGAGTATCTCTGCACTTTCAAAGTACAGTGCATCACGTAGAGAAGCAGTTGCTTGCAAGCACCATGCAGCCATTGCCCTACACACTTACTACCATTTCACGCTTTTGACTCCAGTGACCTATAAACCTTCCATTAAAAAAGTCTGACCCATACATATAGTTGGAGTAACAGCTGAAATCCAGGGTAGAGAAAGGTACAAGAGTCTTAGGTGCTGCACTGTCTGACAGTTGCAGTACTTCTTTGAACGGTCCTCCAGCCTTCTTGCAGCGTTGAGATCAGTGCTGGAGAAGAGGACACAACCTGCCCAAAGGAACACTCACTTCCTTGGTGTTGAGGCCATGAAAATCACACTTAAATTAAAATCACTACAACAACAACAACAACAAAAAAACCAGTAATGTGGACCCTCTAGGATCTGTGGAGTTACCTGATGGTTATTGCCCAAAGAACAGATGCTACACAGGCTGCAGTGCTGAAGGCTGCAGCCTGTGAAAACATGAAACGTGCTGAACCCACGGGTGTGTGAGTCACCAGCACCTTCATACGTGTGTGGCTGCAGGATGTGTGCCAGGCTTTGTGGTTGTGCTCCCCTACAGGACATGTAGCAGTAGGCTCTGGTGTGCTTGTGCTTGGAGCTGACACCCTTTTAGATTTTCTAGGTCTTTCCTGCAAAAATGTGATTTAATTTAAAGTGCCTGGAATTGGCTTGCTAACCTTTTCCCACAATGGTAGATGCTGCTGGATGAGAAAAAAGTAGATGCTATTTTAATATGATGGAAAAAGAAGCACACAGTAAAAGCTGCGGAATGGGAGAAGGAATGGTAAAGCCCATTTCTATCTTTCTGCTTCCTCCTCTTCCCCACCTGTACACGTCATAAGTGCAGTTCACCTTTAATGCAGCCTCATGGAATCTTATTCTAGATTATTTTTTCCCTTGGAAGACTGCTTAATGATGGCCTATGAGCTCAAGCAATTTCTTTACAGGGTCACAGCAGTGCCAGGCCAATAGCGATAACTCCCTCCCAAATTAGTCCTTTCCAGAAAAGTTAATGTAGTGGATTTCTAAGAGGAAAACCAAGAGTGAACTTTGATGCAAGCTGCTAAGAGCACGGAAATCAACCAGCTAGAAAATCTCCTTTGAAGAGATGTTGCTGGTGGGCTGGCGCCTGCCCAGCTGCTAGCGCCACGGGCTGGCAGCCCCCCTGCTGCATCTGCCTCTCCGAGGCTGGTGAGAGGACCTCAGCGTCATGGCCCAGGTAACAACAGTCTGCTCTCTGCATGGAATGGACTGCTTTCTTCCTCTGTAAAGGGGAAGCTTAAGGAAGAAAACCAAACCCAGTACAAACGCTAGTTTTCCTCACGGGAGGAAAGGTCAGCCAGCTCTTCTAGTCCTTTTATTCAGTGCAACTGTGGTCTCCAAGAAGGGCTATTTTTATAGTAATATTCCAGCATTTTTGCTCCCTTTTAACCCCAGACCAGAAAGATAAAGTCATACAGGAAGAATGGATTATAACAGAATTTATTTTTTATATGCTTTTAGGAGCAATTTTGATTCCTGCTTGAGTAAAAGCATCTGTTGCTAATGCTGGCAGGGGTGGCTTTTGTTTCTAGCCAGGATGGTAAACTGTAATGAGAGATGCAAGTATCCAGGCACAAATGACTGTGCAGAAAGAGTGAGACACACTATCAGTACAGTAAAAAAAAAACCACAGGAAAGTAAATGGTGTTACCTCTTTATTACATCACCTCATTAGACTGATGGGTGATTTCAGGTATGGAGGCCACGAAGGCAGCATGTAAACCACTGTGACAGCGTGGTCCAGGGCACCCTTCCTGCTCCTCGCCTGGGCACCGGCTGGGCTTGGGGTCACCTGAAATGATGCTGGGGATTTGCAGAGGGAGCACCCTCTGGGGAGACAGACAGCACTGCAGAAATCGATCAGTTCCCCACCAAACACGTGACCACCTACCCCTGGTTACCCTAAACACAAACAGCAAAGATGTGAAACGATTATTCCTCGCAGCTCAGCTTTTCCCTGCAAAAAGAGCCAGGAGACTGCCCTGCTTGCGACATTCAACATAGAGCTGCTTGTAAAATTTGATGTGAAACATTTTCTGATGGAAAAATGTGTTTTGACGTTTCCAATATTTCATCAGTTCCAGTGGAATTTAACCATCATTTAGGTAACATGTTCTTTGTAGGAATTTTTGCAACTGGCAAGATGTATCCAGCATGGGCTTCAAGTGAAATAGTTCATATCTCTGAACAGCCAAGTGAGGTAAGTGCTCAGCTGAGAGATCACAGGAGCAGTGGTTTTCTGTATCCCTGTGTCAGTCTGGAATCATTTTTCTGGAATGCTGAAAAACAGCTGCTCCTCTAATTAGTTCATGAAGTGTCACTTCTAGGGTATCCACGAAATCCAGCTTAGGCTGTCAGCAGCAGAAAGTTGCTTCAAGCTAATGGTTGTTTAGTGGCCTCTGCTAACCGAAATGCAATTGAACAAAAAGAAAAAATACAAAAAGAAAAAGAAGAAAGTAAGAAAAATTTCACCCATTGCAAATAGAATTGATTTTCTCCTGGCAAATGTTACCTGTAAATCCTCCTGGGCATTTGTGGGACTGGTGTGGGACTAGTGTGGAACTAACTAGGCATCAAAGTGGCTTGAACAACTCTCGCTCCTACAAAATACCTCTTCTGTGAATCCACAAAGGACTGTCACACTGATGACCCTGGCCCTTCCATCTTCAGATCAAAAACCCCCCACCTCTTTCTCATTTATTTAAAATAGTCAATTTGGAAAAAACTACAGCAAAGGGGAGTGGGCTCAGGAACCCCAGAACTGTTGACAGTGTTGCATTCTTCATGTGGAGCACAGGTATGTCCTCAATGGCACACCAGCCACTGCTCACTGCATCCATCCTCCTGCAGGGATAACTGTGCTCTTCCTTACGCAAGGATGTAAAAGGGACCGAGCTGGGTTTACCTAGCACAACTGACTTCTAGTAAGGTTGATAAACATGGGCGTGCAGGAGGACAGCAGGACACAGCATGAGCCATCCTTCATAGCCTTCCCCACTTTCAGCCAACAAGTCAAAGAGGTTTAAAGCCAACTTTGCAGCAGGGACATTTGGCTTAGCTCCTTAGTTTGCCTAATCACTGTCTGAAACATTTAGTTTTGCTTTCTGTAACACCCAGTGACTGTGAGTCGTACCTGTTCATTATATGTTGGGTAGCACAATAATTTCTTCTGTTTGTTTTAAACTGGCTGCTTAAACACATCCCTGCTTCCTAGACTGCAAGCTATAGTGAATAATATAGTGTCACCTTTTCCACTAGCATCACTGTGCTTAAAATCAGTTTCAAGGAAAAGTAGGAATGTTTTGTGCTTTTTATCATTTTGGCTTGGATTTATCAAAAGCATGTTTTCATGTATTTATTTTGCAATTTGGGTCGACAGAGAAAGTTTAGGGCTGGACAGCAAATTACACATGAAGTAGATTGGGCTGGTTTCACAGAAAGCATGGAATAACAGCCAGTCCTACCTATACCCCAAACAAAACAGACCATTTCGTAGACCTGGAAGCAGCAGAACATTTTGTACATGTTGTGCAAAGGCCAAACAGCTTGGGATTAACCATTGAAATGTCTAGTGTCTCTGTGCCAAAGCTGATAGACATGCTAAGTTGGGCACTGCTGAAGGACGGCGTCAGATTCAGCATTGGCCAGATTTCAGAAAAAAAAATGTACAGCTAACATCCTTATCGTGGTCTAAGGCTGATTAACAATATCAAGTGTCCACAGTTTCTTTCTCCCTGTACAAATGTGGTGTGTGGGATGAGAGCTGCTATGAAGAAGAGAGCAGTAACTGCATGCCAGGGCATAGAAAGAGGGGAGAGAGGCAAGAGGACGATATTTCTCTTCCTCTCCACTGGCTCCTACTTACATAAAACCTAATACTTAAAAGAGATCCTTTCCAACAGAAAAGAAGTACAATAAGAACATGGTTATTTTACCCTCCTGATAAGAACACGAGAGAAACAGGCAGCCTAGTTGGCAGTGGAGTCACCCTTCACAACTCCTTCCACAGATGTTTTGTGAGTTCCTGCTGATATACAGTCTGTAAGCACTACAAAAACTTTATGTTCTGGGACAAGTTTAAAAATCTGCATCAAAATACAGACATACTTGAGCTTCGACTCCACCGAATTCAAAGTTAAAATAGCTTGACTGCAAACAGATGCACAAAGTGCAAAATATCCCTTTGAATCATTATTCATACTCACTTCTGTTATTCACATAAGCACTCAGAACAATTATATTTTGTTTTCTAAATTGTCCTCCAAGTACAATTATGTAAACAATAAGATAGTGTGGTGACAAATGTGGGATGTACGGATGAAATGCATGATATTAGTATATAGCAAGGACAAGCTTTTGTAACTTGTTTTCGAAACCCAAGATTACCATGCAACCCAAACATTCTCATAGAAGCAAAGACCGTGAAGATTTCAGCTGGCCTTCTTTTGTAGAAGAAGGTTACAAGACCAAGGTCCTAGACATTACCAAGAATATTTGTAATGTTACCAAGGACTTTGTAATAACCACAACAGTCCTTTAATAAGACTTACTCATCCTTTTACACTAGAGGGTAAGAAAATCATCATGGCCCAGTTGCTGCTTCAGTCTTCAGCAAAGCCTAGGAGAGACCAGCTGGGCACTGCTGCTTCTCTGCCAAGAGAGGGGATATAATGATGTGCATCTCCCTTGGCCTCAAGGATTCACCCGCCAGCTCTGCCCCTCTCTGGAGAAAAGAAAGCCACCGCTGACTGCTTGAAAAGGTGTAAGCAACCTGCTCTGATAGGCAGTGAAATATTACATCATATTGCTCCCCTCTGTAGTGTTTGTGCTACATTGTGAGAGTTAAACCTTTCTGCAGGCATAATTTTACCAACTCCTTCCAGCTTCAACAGCATGAGAAGATGCTTATAAAGGGGACTTTTGCCTGTTCAGCAAGGAACACTGCACCCTAGTTACTAATATGGCCTAAATAACTGCTTTGGGTCGTTCTGTTATTTAGAGAAGTGTTCTGGAGTGTTAATTGTATATGTGATATCAGTGCTAAATGCACTGAACTGTCTTTTGCATTTGCTGAGATGGTGACTCACTAAGTAAGTTCACTAAATCTCTACATGTTTAACTCCAAAATATGGGGGCTGAGCTAACGGATTTCAAAGCAGTATTTAACAAGCCTATTCCTCTGCTGCCCACACAAATGCGTACTAATAATCAGACAAAATTAAGTATGAGAAAGATTCGTGTGGCGTCTCTCACGGGCATAAATAGCTTCCATGCTCCCCTCTGCATTTCCCTTGGATCATTTACTGCGCAGAGGGTGATCAACTTTAGTGGCCTTTTCAATACTAAAATAAGGTGAACATGACACCAGAGGTTAAAATATTTGTACACTGGACTTTGAGACTCCTATTTTAACACTTTATCGTATCATCATAAAAATAGAAAAAATGCTCTTATTTATTGTTGCTTGCATGTCAGATCACTTAACATGACATAAAATTCCTGGTTGCAAAATTCCATAAAATGATAAAACAGACTGGAAAAAAACCCTACTCCCCCCCTTCCCTGACAAGAAATAATTTCCTTTGCATTTTCCTTTATTTTTTTTTGTGGTGTTCCTCTCAGAGTTTGCATGGGCAGCCAGGAAAACCTTTGTTGTAAAATCTCACAAGTCAGGTCAGATATGGGCAAAAACCATGCAGAGGCTCTATGAAGGACATTCGCATATTGCAGAAATTCTATCTTCATTGCCTTTAAAGGAAGAACATCATTTTGAAAAACAAAAAAGGGACCAGAGACACAACACTCCCTGGCTGGAGCGATCCATGTGGCAGCTTGCAAGGCTTTGTGTGGGCTTTGGCGGCATGTTTATGCCTTGCCTCTGAGCGCAGGTAAAAGCGAGGTCAGCATCCCCTGGGGAAATTCAATCTTCCTTGGCACTTGCAGTGAGTGTGGGTGTTATGAGACTGCTTGTGCTGGGGCAACGCTGGTGGAGGGGATGCTGTCCCGCCACCATGCAGGGTCAGGTCCTTCTGGCTGACTTCAAGCATTTTCTCCATCTTTTAGTCACTTGCCCCAAGACCCTGTGGACCAGCAAAGGCAGTAAGTGCTTGCTCCCTTCGCAGTGCACCTGGCAGGGGCTGAGTTGGTCTAGGCAGGGCCTTGTAGCTGACCCATGCACCTCTGAAATTCCACATCCAGCATCACAGTGGTGGTGTGTCATAGACAGCCCCTGAGGCGCCGTGAATAACTCTGCCCTTTGGATAGCATTTTGGGCTACTTGAAGTCCCTCTGAGCTCTGGTGCTCAGCAGGATACGGTCAAAGCGGCCTGATTTCATGGTGCTGGAGCTTGGCACTATCAGCGCAGACAAAATAAACAAGCCTGTCCAAAATATTTACTTGGCCCTGAAACCTTGTTCTGGGACTCACTGTTACGCCTGATGATTTCTTCAACTAAACAAATGGGGTAGATCTGTCCTTAGTCTGTAGCCTTGGGAAAGGGGAACCTTAAGGTGCCAGTTAGTTTCTTCTATTTTTGTTTCCTTCTAAATGCAATTTTCTTATATTGAAATTCCTTGTCAAGACAGAGGGGGGAGGAAAAAAAAAAGGCTATTATTCAGATGCTGAGTCACTGAAGGGAGAGGCTTGCCACGGCTGGAGGAGGCATTGCCAGGAGAGGACGGGCTGGGGGTGGCACCGCCGCGGGTACGGCTAGGACCACAGCCCTGCCAGCCAGCGTGGGACTGCTGGAGGGGCATGGGCAGCCTGAACCGGGCCGTGGGGAGGCATAGCAGCTGGGACTCCTGCTTGCGTGGGGACGTCAGTGTCAGGGCTGTCCTGGCCATCCTTTCCCGCAGATTTTGTGAAGTGCCAAGACCTACCCAGCAATCATTTTTGGACGTGTCAGCAGGGAGCTGAGGCACGGGGAAGACTGTGGTTAGCCACAGCTTATTTCAAGCTGAATCAGCCTCCTGAGCAGTGTTGTGTTACTAGCTTTGTGGGCTGAGAATGGCCCTTTCCTTGAAACAGGAAACAAAAAAGCTGTACACTATGCTCGCGGCTGTAACCCTAGATACACAAAAGGTTTTAAAAAGATAAAAGCATGACCCTGATCTCTGAAAGACACAAGGCTTCACTTCTCTACACACAGCACTTGGACAACTTGGGTGGAAGAGTGAAAGGCAGGGATTTTCAGATCCAGCTCTCATCTAGAACAGAGCTGCATACCGACGAGGTGTGTTTGAACAACAGACTTTAAGAAAACCACAATGACCAGGTTTGGGAGAACACATGGATTTTATACAATCCCTTTGCCTGTACTCCACCTAACTAAATTGTATTTGGTTAAAAAAAATAAACAGAAGTCAGCAACTTAACTGATGCTAGTAAAACATGCCCTGAAAAAAGGCATAGTTGGTAGAAAAAAAGTGGAAGGTACCCTGGCTGCTTAGGACTTGTAGTCAATAGTGACATTTTTGTGTCAGCTTTTTTAAAAATAGCCCTCTATTTGTAGCCCAAAATGGCATACTACTTATACGCAGAAGCAGGCTGTGCATATATTAACTTTCTTTCTCCTGTACTAATAAGCCCTGCAAAGATATGTTCTTGCCATAACCTTTTACCGTGGTTAGTTAAAAAATACCACCACCCCCCAGCAGCTTTTCAAATTATGTGAACTGTTTTAAGAAAATCACAGACGTGTTTCCTTCAGACTGTAAAACTGCTACCAGGAAGAGAGGGGGATGGAATGAAAGAGGAAAGCAAAGGCCAGCCGAAGCTGCTTGCAGGAGTTAGTTACGGAGTAAGGGTGTTTCTGAGGTCGGTGAGCAGAAGTGTAACAGAGTACGGGTATTCTTGCCTATTGCTGCTTTTATTGTTTGGTGTGGGTGTGACACCGTTGCTTCCTGAGCTGAAGTGCTAGCAACTGAAGATTTTTAATAGCCTGCTCGAGGACAAAGTGTGGTGGTGGGTGGATTTTAGCCTCCGTAGAAGCATACTGAAGTACATGGATATTTTGGGGCAGTGTTTGCTGTAAGGTAAAAATAGGAACCATTACCTCTAGTCTTCATTTGTTTTTGCCAGCTAGCACAACACAATGGAGGTGTGGCTTGTGTAGTGCCTGCTCAGGCCCCAGCCGAAGGGCTGCTACATCTCCCCTGGTCCTCCCTGCCCTCCAGGAGGGGAGAAGCTCTTGCCACCCCAGAGCGTGGGGGAAGCAGGGATGTGGTAGAGGCACCCTGGAAGAAGCAAGGACAGCTGGGTCTGGAACCTGGCACTGTCACTGCCACTTCTGCTTTACACAGCCAGGGGCAGCTTAGGACACGGATGATGTGCTCCTCTCGCTGCAGCATGGGTTTGGTCTGCACTTGGGGCATCCCTAGATGTTGTACTTCTGCTTCTGGCAGCGTAACTCACTCACCCTCTCTGTGATCTGTGGTCTTGCTCTTTAAAGTGTGGCTTTTTAACTTGGATCACTTGCATGAAAACAAATCAGGAAGCAATTGCATATGGTGGGGTGGAGGGTGTGAAAAACTAGGGCTGTAGGAGAGTCAAGCAGCTGGTGGCAGTAGGCTGGTAATGTGGCTCAGCTGGAGCCAAGACCACAGAGCTGTGTCCTTGCTGACCCCCTTCCACGCTTTGTCCTTGCCTCTGTGCATTGGGGACAGCAACCTTTACCCACCATCATGAAGGGCTCTGGGAAACAAAGAGCAAGAGGACTGTAAAAGTCCTAATGTTATTATTCACTGATGTAACCTTTGGTCTCCAGCAGCTATTTGCAGATGACTGTTAAATGCCTCTATTTACTGAAGGCTGGTTGACACTGAGAAATGACTCTGTGCTGACCTGTGATTCACCCTCAACAGATGACAGACCGTTAAACACAACAAACTCTGCTTACGTGAAATGCTGAGTAAATTAACTTGTACCTCAAGGCCATTTCCTAACATAATATGATTTCCAAACTCTGGCTTAGAAAATGTTGCTGAGGAGCCAGTGAACTATTCCCACTGTTGGTCCTTTATTTATTGCCAGGTGCTTACATGTAAGAGACTAAATTACTAGTATCAGCAAAAATATCACCTTAAATCAAACGTAAACCCATTTCTGCAACCTGCAGGTTAAGGGCTTGGACTCAGCTAGCAAACCTTGAAGCCACAATGGCAAATGCCAGACTTTGCAGCACTTCTACATGCTAGAAGCTACCAGCCAATTTGTCTCACCACTGAGACTGAAACTGCAATTCCTCAGCAGCCCCTGCAAATCTGTGTGTGGTGGTCTCACCTCTTCTGACTGTCCCTGCCCCCTCCTTGTGCTAAATCTGGTACTTGGTGAACTCTCCATGAGCTGTGGCAGTGACTGAACTGGCAGCAAAACATCCAAGTCTTTGGTCCTACAAGGTCAGTCACAAGGTGATCTTCCAGAAATACACAAATCCGTATGGATATTATCCATGAGATGAGTCCAGTGTAGCCATCAAAGGAACCAGCTCAGTCTCACTCTGAAGACTATAACCAGAATGAAAGGGATCAAGATTTTTCCAGGGTCATAAACCTACTTTCCCCTCATAAATCCCATGCTACTTAAAATACAACTAAGGAAAATCTACTTTAGCCTAATCCTGTTTAAACCTAGTCTGACCTGGTCTCCCAGAAGCATTATCAAAGTCAAATGGTCCTGTGCACTAACTGTTTCACAGGCTCCCTTGGGAACTCAGGACATACTCATCATGTGCCCAACTTCTCACTGACCTACTAAAGTAAACTTCAATCAAATTTACAGTAAAAATGCACTCTGCTCAAGGAAAATCCTCATCAGCAAATGAGGCAGGTTGGATGGGTTTTAAACAATATAAATGTGAATGTACATTATGGTAAAGAGTAGATAAACAGGAATGAGGAACAGTGAATTAAATTGCTTTTCTTTTCCTCAGATCTGGGCTGTAAAATGACCAAGATTGTAAGTGAAGATTCACAGTGGGACTTCATCCTGTCTCGCTATATTGCAAAATCACCAATCAGGCAAAAATATTAGAGAGGGGCACTGTAGGTCTCCAAAGATGAAAGGTCTGAGCTGTAGGGAGCATTTCTCCACCTACATGTTTGCTGTGCAGTAGCTCAGCAAACACCTTGTACTTCTAACACCCCTCTCACAAAAGAATACATCAACAAGGTGATGAACATCACCAACAAAATGGTTTCAGAAAACAAAATACATTAACTATGTGTAAAGACCACTGTCGATGAAATCTGAAAATAAAATCAACCAATAAAGAGAAGCCCAAATACACGTCTCTACATATGCCTGGCTAACATTTAATGACACCTTTCAGACACTGGATAAAGGGACTGAGATACCTATGGCTGCAGTGGGAAAATTAAGCTGAAAGAGTGGAAAAGTTCTGCTTTGAGCAGGGTCCCATACTGAACCGTGGCTTCAGTTTATCCTTTAGGTCATGTTGCCTCCATTTAAATTGATTTCATTATTGTATCATCAGAAGGAGCTGTAGGAAGAACCTGAAAATACATGAACCAGGAAGAGCAGGTTAAAAGTGACTTACCATCAACAGCACTCAGCCCTATCAAAACAACCTCAAAAACCAAACAAAACTCCCGAAAAAAGCATTTTAAAACTGTTGATTTTTCCCTAATAGCAAACCAAATCATGGTGAGGCTGGCTGGCTGAGGGTATGGAGGAGTGTAAGAAAACAATTCAGGTGCAGCTACATTTTAAAGTAGCTTAGCAAGTAAAGCGGTGGGCAGCTAAGGTGTCTTGAGTCCAGTTAGGTAAGTAAATTTGGCTATTACACAGTCAGTGACTCTAACTCTTTCCTTGGATTTAAACATTTTTCATGAGCAACACAGCCTTGGTGGTTCACTTAGCAAACACGGCCCTGATCTATGATTAGGGAAGGTCATCTTATGCTGGTACTCAGGCTGGTCTTATACAGAGATGGTTACTTCCTAACTACAGTATATGACATTGCAAATATCAGGCTTGTGTTCGGTTAAATCCTTTAAGATATGGAATGTTAACTGGAAGAAAAATGAAAAAGATTAAGGCACTGTATATTTTATATATAAAATTCTCTGATACACACACAAGCCCCTATACATATTTTAAAAATATAATACATGCACAACAACTGAAAAAGCAAACAAAGTAAGAACCTGCTCCACAGTCACAGTAATGTAATTTAGAAATGTTGTCACCTGTGTATGGATTAAAAATAGCATCACCCTGCAATGGTAGTCATTTAGCATTACAGGCATTGCAACAGGAACTTGGAAGCAGGAGGGAGGCTCTGGAAATGCCATTGCTTGGCACGGGCCATGGGTAACCGCACTGTGAAATGCCTGCAGAAAGGGAGGCGCTTCACCCTACAACCCTCTCAGGTGCCCATACGGTCAGTTAAGTACAAGACTTAACCTGCCTGGGTCAGGACTTATTACACAACAGTCTACCCTTCATGCTTGTACTCAAGTGTGAGAGTAGATATAATTATCCTATGTATTTTTCTTTTTCTCTCTATAATGAATAAACCTCAGCTTGTGACAACCAGGCTTATTGCTACTTGGGAATGAATGCTGTGAGCTGGTTGTTGATACAGGGAGAAAAAAGCTAGGACTGCAAGGAGGTTTAGTGAAGATACACCTATCTTACTTAAAGGGCTTGAGCCAAAGTAACATTCACATGAGAAACCCAACTTCCAACATTGCTATGATACTGACCACAAGCTTACAGGAGAGAAACATCCACTGAAATGAAATGGGCATTATTAAAAAAAAAAAAAAAAGTGTCATCTACATCTTACTATCTAGTACAAAAGGCAAGAGTGAGACACATCTTCAGAAAGCTGTGACTCTAGTCATTTCAATAATCAACACTTTTTTTTAAAAATGGTACAGCTTTGTATCTACACAAATAAACAGTCAAGCTACAGTGTTTTGGGTTGCCATTGTAGGTGATGATTCTTGCATTTATTTCAGTACTGCCATCTTTAACAGTTTTACACTTCTATTTTCATTTCATTTAAATCACAGGCTGCTGATACTCTGCTATTTTGCATCCCACAAGATGCCAAGACTTGCTTCTTCCACTGAATTCAATTTTTTAGGAGTCAGAAATCTGGTCCTTGGTTCTGTTTTGTGCTGATGTGCCCTTTCAAGCAGAAATGGTCTCTGTATTTAATTCAATCTAGCAAAAACCAAAAAAACCCGCAACCCTGTTTCTCTTTGTCCATCACTAAATTACTACTACAATGGGCAATTTAAAGGCTGAAGCACATTCTGCTGAAGTGTTTACAGTAGATTAAGGGGTAACTCAGGGCTGTGAAATGGCATTTAAAACTGTCTTGTTAGATATTGACCTCACTGTGGTGATAACTAATCACTCACAGAGAGAACTTTGCTCTCGGGCTATTGTCACCGAGACTCACACAATCAAATTAAACAGGTGTTAAACACCATGGAATTTATTCTTCAGTCAAAATTGTTTAGAACTCCAACATTAGTAAATCACAGGTTCAATGATGTGAGAGGAAATTAATACTGCACAACCGACTTAAGAATTCTTAAGCTTTAGAAATGATGACCCCAAATGTGCGCATCAGTCACCTAAAAGATGAGGGCTCCCAACCTTGAGGAGTTACCTTGGGCAGCATCCCGACCCAAGGGGAGAGTCCCCGACTGCAGACCTGCTGCTCCGAGGAGGACCGACTCAGTTTGCCCTCCGGCAGGGCCCTGTTTAAACCCTAGTCGAGTCTGACCTGCCATCATATATAGTGAAAGGTCGAGAAGTTTCTTTTGACTGAGGTGTTTCACTGGCTGAGGGCCTTCTCCTTCGACCAGTGTGTACGTGACAGTTGTCACCGGCAGAAGCGTGTACATCACCACAGCCATCATGCAGGCTGGGTGGCTCAACCCCCAAACCATGGCTTCTAGTTTTTTGGGTTATTTTCTCTCAGTCAAAAAGTTTCGGTCTCTATGAGGGCAGGTGTACCTGCCACAACTATGTTTTAATGTTTCCACAGGTAGTCACTCATTATTTTTCCAGCTCAGGTTTTCTAACCGATTTCCTCAGTTAACTGTTTGGGTTTGTCATTTATTAATTCCAATGGCATCCAGACACTTTCAGGTGTACTGCCAGAGCCCTTTGTGTCTCCTGAATCAGAGCACAGTCCATCAAATTTCCCGGGTGGTTAATTATGAAAAAGATCAAGTGAGTCAGTAATAGGTCATTTGTGAGAAAAGGCATTTTCATTGTCCGGCTGGCTGAGAAACTAATAAAACAAACATAAAAAAAAAAATCACACATCTATACAGAGAGCAAAGTTCCTTTTCTTACTAAGTCATTGCTACTTAACACACCTGGATACCTGAAACAAACCAATTTCCTTATTTGCTGCGCATTTCCTCCTTCAAGCATATGCATCAGACAATACTGTAGAGTTGCTTAGGAACACAGAGAAACTGACATGCATTTCGACTCATTATAGACACCAGGCATGAGTCAAATCCTTATTAAGTATCCTTTGATTGAGTAAGGGACATGACAAATACAAGTAAGACATGCCTTTACACTTGTGAATAACGACCTTCCAAAGCACACGGCAGAGTTACTGATTCTCAGAAGCAAGTTTTCAAAGGGCTAAGGACCAGGAAGATAGCCAGGACTCCTCGACCCCATGGCATCCTTATGCACCACAACCAACCAAGTCATCTGGCAGCTCATCAGCCTTACAGCAACAGGTTGGAAACACCACAGGAAGCTCATCATTACACTCCAAGTTTTAACAGTAACAGCTGTCAGCAAGTTTACACAGAATCCTGTGGAACATAGTATTGCACAGCCATAACATCAGCTAGGCAAGGATTTCACCAAGTGAAGATTATGAAACAATTTTTTAGTCACATAGCTGCTTTAAGTTACTCATTTGTTTGTATGTTCCTTTTTGCTCCCTAACTAAATAAAAGTTCCCATCATGTGGTAAATTTGCTGGGGACAGAGGAAGACCTTTCCCAGAACAGTGTGTTTATGTGTAAGTCAAGAACATCTCAATCTAACAGCCAAACATTAAATGAGGATCAGTGTCATGGTGAAGGGATCATGTTTCTTCCTTGGAAGATGGGTATACTATTAGTAGCTGTTTGTCACTTTAAACTCAAGAGCAAATGATAGCAGCTTTATGAATGGCTTATGTTTAGACATTATAGAAGATGGACTCTTTCTCAAAGCATTTTAATACCACAGTATTAAAACTGTGACTGGCAGTGCCATGGGAGTTAGACATTTATTTTAGGAATATAGACCAGTCTCTAAGTTGGGCAGCAGAGAATGGGATCTGAAAGACTCTGCACCTACCTTCTTACTCTTTGCCAAGAAAGATGTACCACAGTGTTTCCATCTAAGTTTAAATACCGCCCCCCCCCTTGTCAATACCTGCTTTTTTTAAACAACCTTCCCCTCCTTTGAGTGTTTAGTGAGACTCAACAGCATTAGGGCTCCTGAATGATTATAGACACTACATAAATTACTAAAAGAACAAAGCTCAGGGGAGCCTCCAGACTTACTTTTGAGTACAGGCTCATACCCCACTTATGGGCAATTTACATATGATACAGTTCATGATTTCACAGGACAATGAGGGATTTTTCATTCCATACTTTCCTCCACAGATCTACTGAGATCAATTATTTCAACAAGTCTTCCCAAGTACAGCCTTTGGTCAGATGAATAAGCAGAGACTGAGACCATCATAATCATTAACTACCAGTATCAGTACTATTACCTGTCCTAACACACTATAGCCACAACAGTTTAAAAAACAGGCACATTCTCCTCAAGTACCAGTTACAAGCCATTCTTGGGTTCAAAAGAAAAAAAAGATAAAAGCATTTTATGCTACAGGAAGTAGCTGATTTTGCTTTAATACAGGTATAAAAATGATGATTTCAGTGCTTTAAAGCAGTTCCATGATTAAGTCATAAAATTCGTCCTGGAAAATGAAGTCACAGAGCATGTCTAACTTCCCTTGTTGAAGGTATATACAGTGGCTAGAGTAGTAACTTAGCACATGAGTATCAGCTGACTGGTGGGATGCACAGTATCCATTTCTGGTATGAGCAATTCTTATGCATTATCCAGCAGTGAAGATGTCTTCCTCCAAAGCAACACGTGATGTGTGCTTTGTCCTTCTCACTGGGAAGGATAAATCTCACATATTTAACATATGTATTTGGATGCTGATCCTGGCAACAACTCCGCCCAGGTCTGCTGGTGAAGATGTGGACAGAATGGTGTAGTCAGTATACTGGCTCTATTAGGGTGTATTAAAACAGATCCACTAGAATTAAGTTTTGTAGGCAAAAAAAAGAACCTTTGAAGTTCATTGCTAATGCTTTCCTTTGCTCCCTTTAGGCACATTGTTGTTTGCTGGCCATGTTTGTCAGGCCATCAAGTAGTATATCCAAATAAGAAGTAAGGACATAGGCAGGCTTAAACATAAAGACAACATCTACAAGAACTTAGTACTAACTTTGCACCTTAACCACTACAAGGTCACCTTCTGATTGATTACAGCAATAACTAAAACCAATGAACTATCACAAAAGGAAGTATTTCCTTCTGTACATGATTTTTATTATTTACATAATACAATACAGCATAGATGCTGAGTAGCATGATTATGTGCAATACATAAATATGAACTATCTGTACATGTTTGCATATCTAAAAAACTCAGAAAAACAAAAGCAAAAACCTGATGCTTTTAACAGTTAAGTAAAAGTGAAGTCAACACTGCAATTGAAATCAGAAGTTCAGGAGTAGCGCCTTGTGTACATACATAACTATTTACAGATGAGAACAGGCATTATCACAACACTAGTCTAAACTGTACTCGTTTATATAAAAAACACAAGTTTCATACATCACAAAAACCCCTTCCATTATAACACAGAAGTGATATTACCAGACAAGCATCAGTGACGTATACTGCCTTTTCTAGAGTTGTTATTGTACAATGCTGTAGATAATGCAGCCCATGCAATACACCCAAGAACACTACAGTCCTACACCCAAGTACAATTAAAAATGATAAAGCAGCCCTCCAAGAGTGGTTCCAGCTACCACTTAAGTCTACAGCAGCCATATTGGGTATGGTTTTCCATGCAGAATGGTGCAACTGTTACATTTAAAACTAGAAAAAATTAACTCCTAATTTTTTTTTAACTCAGAACACACAGAACGTAAGTAGTATATGAATAATAAACTGCTCTAATACTTCAGCAACTTACTCAGACATGTGTTGCTTGATAGAGCTGCTGTGGTATGTCTAAAAACATATGTAACTTTTTTTTTTATAAGCCAATCTTACAATATTGTGCTACACAACATTTTTAGCTATGCAAGGAAAAGCAGACAACTCTGTTGCAGGCCAGCTCATAAATTCCCAGCAGGACATTTCCTTTGGGAACCTATTTTGACAATTCTAAAGTTAATGTAATCTTTTGGAAAACAGTTTGCTTCTCATACATATCTGATTTTTTCCATTTTTCTCAGTGCAATTGATAAGTGACTTTCTTAAATATGGCACCAATACTCATCTTAGTGGGATGGTGGACCCCTCTATGTAGCTTATATTCTGCTGGAAAACAATGGAGTGTGGAAACTAAAATCAGAATGAGATTTTAAATTATAGAAGTAGACTGCCAACCTTTTTGATGTATCCTTCTTCAAAACAGGCACATAACACTAGCCAAAGATTATATACCTCAAACACATCTCAAAAGGCAGATCTGCTGTAAACGTGCAGATAGCATACATCTGTTTGGCACATGTGAACTAGTGAGTCTCTCCTCTGCGCACGTATATTCCTGTGCAGGTTTCTCATCATCCAATTATATTCTGGGGAGGGCATATATATTTTCAAGGGCTGTATCTATCCAATTCTGCCTGTAACAAACACCCAAACATTCTGAAGTATCATTAAGACAGACAAGACTAAAAGTAAAACTTTGGAGAAAAAAAGGAAAGTGGCCATGCACCTGCTCTTTCATGTTTTCCTAGGATATATTAAAAACAAACCAAGAAGTCAGTCAGTCTTTTCACAAGCAGGTTACTTTATATTCTCTGGATTTTTTCCGCCACCACAACTGGATTCTCTTTCCTGATTTTTGCTGCAGCTTCTGCTTTGTAATCATATGGGCAGTTATGCTTGTCAGAGTAACGGTGAAGTCCACAAAATAAGTTTCCACATCGGCAGTCAAATCCTGTATACAGAAAAAGAAGCAACATCACTAGGAAGTTTCATAATTAAGTTTTAAATTAAGCTTAGTCACTACAAAGGGGGCATGTTTGTTACTCTGACATACAGAATAAGAAAAATGAACAACCATACTAAGTTGTTTGGATTCTGAAGAAGCAAACAAGTTTAATGGTACAGATATGTAATCAAGTTTAATCTAGTGAGAGGCAACTAATCATACAGATCTGTTAAAAATTGTCAAGATGTTCTCATACCTGTAAGGCCAACCTTCTTTCTGCACATGAAACATCTGTTCTTCTTTGGTTTGGGCAGTTCAGGAGCTCTCTCTTCACTCTGCGAAGTACTAGGCTGAGAAACTGATGGGCTTGGTTGAGTAACAACTGTTAAAGCAAGCAAAGGAAATAGAGGTTAAATTTCCTTTTCTTGACTTCATTAGCTATTCAGTAGCATGCATGTATGTCTTAAGGATTAATTTCCCCTACTAACTCTGATGTTTGTTGTCTAAAGTACTACATAGACTAGTCTACAAAAATGTGTATCAGGAACAAGGATTTTTATGTACTCTATTCTTCCCTTTTGGCTCTATGCAAGACAATCAGATTTTTCCTCACAGTTGACAAGCCAGAAAATATAGGGCACTTATTTGTTAAACCTATACAGGTATATACAGGTGTTATGGGCTTGGAAAGCACTCCGGAAGTTCCACGAACACATTTACTATTTTAAAAAAGTCCCATGATCAAAGTAACATTTAATCTAAACCAATAACAATACTGTCACAGCTAAAGTTGCTGAACAGAGGGGATACCTGTAGAGAGTATAACTAACAGGGATGTATTTTAGAAACAAATGAAGTTCAGTACTGCGTTACTATCATAGTACTGGGTTACTCTGCCACTACACTTGTGAAGTCAAATGCCTAAACCAGTTCACCAGGAGCAGCTAGAAAGCCACCAATTTTGACAGATCCGGAACACAGCTACAAAACACACACAGTTCAAAAGAGACATCATGTTTTCGACACTGTGAGAAACTGAAAGAGTTCATGTCTCAAACATTGTGGTGGGGCAAGTTCTGCTTAAGGACAGAACCCTGGAAAGGAAGGAACCACAGGTGAAAAGAAGCTGATCAGCACAGGACATCAGCAACAGGACAGGGAGGTCATGCCTGAGGGTGCGCAGCTCCCTGTTCTGATATGCTGAGCAGGGCAGCTCACCATGCATGGCCAAAGATCAAACAATGGTCATGCCTGCAGGGAAGGGGAAGTTACTCCCCAAACAACCTCCAAGCCCACGGACCCATTTCCTGAAGGCTCACAAACCATGCATGACACCTGATTAGCTAATGAGTTTGAGTGCCCACCCGAAGGAGGGGCAAGGAGATGATAAAAGGACACAAACTGAAGCCCCAGGTGCATTCGCCCTCTGGAACCAGACCCCTCAGCTGGTGGGACCAACGCTGGACCCAGGGCCAGTGAAATCTTTCTCTTTTCTCTTCCTTTTTGTCTCTGTCTTGTCCTCCCTTTCTTCTTCCTTTTCCATAACCCCCACACCTCATCCCTTTAGACATCAACCGCTGGCCAAGTCTGGGACTAAGAGCAGATCCAGCCACCCCTGGGCTCCTCTCTGAGAAGGAGTCTAGAAAGCAAGGGGGTCTGCTCTGAACCTTGTGACCCAGCGGGAGGGATCTCCTTATTGTCTTCCCTGAACTGATGTGTATGGTTACCGCAGGTTACACGGGTCACTGAGGCAGTTCCATGCCAATTCCTGTTGTGAGAAATCCCCGCACCTACTGTTACACTTCCCAAGTTCAGGTTGCTTCCGCCACAAATAAACATTTAACTCATTGTTTGGTGTCGTTTAGCCCGATGGAATTCCAAATTCACCATGACCCCTCCCTGGTCTCTCCAGCCTGGGTCATGACAGACACTCTCACTATTTTAAAGAGCTAAGTGCAGATTTACATTGAATATCTGTATTTTTGTACTTTATTCAGCTATAGTGTTCAAGCAGGTATAGTCAAAATTAATCATTTTTCAATTGCCTCTGTCATGAACACCTTCAAACTTCAGTCACCTTTTACTTAAGTTCTCTGAAGGATAAAAATTTGTCCTTTTGTGAACTTTTGTGAATCTGTTAGTTTTGTTTAAAAAAGTTTGGGTTTTTTTCCAAACAAACAAACTCTTTGAAATATCCTCTTTATATCCAAACCAGAATGGAGGAAAGCTGAGAGGTGTGTTTGTACACAACTTTAACACCTGCTCCTGGTACAGTTTTCCTGAACACTCCCAGCTATATGATGACATCTATTTTTCTAAAATAGAACAAACTAGAAAACACATTCCAGAATAAATGGAGTATATAAGCTTTAAGGACTTATTTGTAATATACTTTATGCACACAAATAGTATTTGTTAGTTGAAATTGTTTTGGATCAGCAAGTCTTGTATCCTGTGAAAACTGATTTTTTCCAGACATGAAGAAGTAGTTATGTTGGCATTTTTTCTACCTTCACTCTTAATACTTGTCTTTTAAAATTGTGTTTGCATGACCACATTCACAGGTATTCTAAAAACCAGCTCACTATTACTGCTAACACTCCAGAAAGCCTCACAATTCACTCTACAACAAGATAGCCCCCAGTCAGGACCCCATAATCTAAACAAGATTTAAAAGTGACAAGCTCTCGGAGGTTAACAAGGAACCTTCAGTGCTCATCACCAAAAAATTTAATGCAGTAAAACAATGGTTGCTAATACTTATACATTATAGCAACAGTCCTAATGAACAACTACAGCCATTTACTACCTTTATTTTTTATCACCTTGCATAGATCTTTTTCTAAAAAACTTTGGGAAGTTCAGTGTCAGTGCTATTTTGCCAAGTCTGAAGGGTAAGAAAACTATTACAGCACTAGCACTACAATCATTATTGCTATTGGTACTTTTCAGAGTAATTTCTGCTGCTGCTTTTGTTTTTTTGGAAAACAATTTCTTTGTCTTCATGATTAACATTTTCTAGATGAACAGATATGATCCTCTGAACGTGTCTTTAAATCCCAAGGAAGTGGTATTCAGTATCAGTTAATCTATTTGAGAACCTGTGACGAAAAAAACCAGGTTAAAACCCAGCGGTATCAAGAACAGTGTAAACCTGTTGGCTACTATGCACCTTGGATAACAGCCATCAGCTATGGCCTTAAAAAAAACCCAAACAAAAAACCAAACACCTCCCAAAAAGCACCGTCAAACTCCCTTTAGATTTGCTATATTGTTCATTTGTTTAAAAATGAAATACTAATTGTCATGGCAGATGAAAAAGAACAACCAGAATGCTCACACACTTTGCAATTTGGTGTATAGCTAGCCAGGGGGAAGCTTCATCTGCATCAGAACAAACTTGTAAATATGAGCCCTGGGAGCAGGCATGCTGTTTCAATCAGATGCAAAAGAAAACACAGAAGAAGGGGCAAATCAACAGTGACCTAAATAATTAAAGTAACATACAACATGCACTAAGAGAAAATAAAAACAAGAGGAAGAGCAACCTTTATCACAGCCTAACATGCCAACAAGGAAGTAAAACTGGAAACAGCAACTTCCCAAGAATCACCAAGGCAAAGAGCCTAGTAGATCACTCTACCGCAAAACAGACACTGAGAACAAATGCATGGAAGGGAATATGTTACCAACTACTACAGGTGTATTTCCTCCTTCGCATGAAGAAACTGTAGCAGCATATGTCCTGAAAGGTCTGCTGAACAGGATCATTCCGCCACAGCTAAAACACATTCCAAGAAGGAAAAGCAGCACACAACATACAGTAATGGGCACTAAAAGGTCACAAGACAAGATAGGACACAGCCCCCTAAATCCAAATTAAAATGTTCAATTTATTACTCTACCTGAATAAAGGATTCTCCTATTCTTTTACACCAGCAGACTTAAGCCTGATGGTGAGTTTTTATCATGTTAAACCTTCATAAATGTGCTTCTGAGTAGTGGCTAGGAGAGAGGCAAAGCTGCCTACCCTGCCCCTTACTTAAAAGCTCTGAATAAAAATCCTTTTTCAACCTGTGGCCCAGATGAAAAAATACTGTAAACGGTAGTTTTTCTACCATGACATCAGGAGCCAATATAAATTCATCAGATACTATCCTGACAACTGCTTGTCACAAAAGGCTTCCTTTAGCACAGAAGTCAAATCCAACCAGGGAAGTGCAATTCCAGACCTCAATATATTAAATTCATTTTATGCCAGAAATCGCACAGTGTTAATCATCAGGCAAAGCGCTCTAAATGATTGCTGTATGATCACCATGGAATAACTGAAAAAATGCTGAAAGTTGGAAAGTTGTCATTACTGGTACCTGTACACCTGCTTCCTCAGTAACAGTGTTCAGATGAAGCAAACCCCTCACCACTAAAATAGGTTTTATCACTTTAATAGAGTTCCTGTTGGCATGTACCCCTCTCTATCACCTTGGTCATTTCCCTTCCCAACCTTTGGCTCAAGAGGTTACCCAATCACATTTACTTCACTTGAATTTTACCAGACCAGGTCTCCTATTACAAGGCTGAAAAAAATTAGGAGCAACAAGATTTTCAGAACTGGGCATAACTTTATTAAATATTTTTTCAGTCTTAAATTATCTGTAGTCACTGTAAGACACATTACCATCATTCACAAGGAAGACTATCACCAATCTGCTAGGATAAAGACTAACATGATCCTAGTATTGCAGAGGTACCTGAGAAAAGCCTGCACAAATACAGGCATTGCATCATGAACTCAGGAAAATTCCCTTCACATGTAGTCTGAAGGTAAGATTCATCTTTAAAAAAGGCATGTGGGAACAGCAAAGCCACTGATAAGAGGTTAGCCACATGTCACAGCGTGACAGCTACTCAACTTATACACAGAAAGGTCCTACAAACTGGAGAACAAAGCTCTTCTCAGACCCGGAAGTGTTAAGCCACAGTGACTATGTGGGACTACCACTCGAATTAAAAACCACTCTGAGAACAGGGCTTTTAAAACTGGCAGTAGTTTACCATATACACCAGTATGGCTGCTGCAAAAGAGCATGCCTACTGTAGGTATTTCCCCACTGAGAGTTCACACTGGAAAGGAATTAATCCAATGTTTCAACTGAACAAAACATGATGAAAATAAAGCAATATTACTTTTTAACTCGACCCATATCAAAAGTGACCAGAAAGGGCTACCAAAGTAACACCAGTAAGATTTTAGAAGCTTCTCTGACTAAACAAAAATTAACCAAAATAAAATCCCAACAGCTTAAACTGCATGACTGTCATGGTACTAGTAAGTGGTAAACACACCAGTGGAGCAAAGTGTTGAAAGCATAAAAAAAAATTTGATTTAAACATTCTGACTTGTTAAAGCTAACCTCCAACTCCCACCATGGAAGAACCGGAAAAAATAAAACAAGAGAGAAAAAAGGTATAGTCAAAAGTTATCAGAAAGACATTAGACTGCACTTCCACAGTACTGGAGCAGAAAGCTGTAACAGAGGTTGTGCAATTGTTATATTGCATATTAACACAATGGAACTTGTATAGAAAATTTTAGTCTGAAAAGATGGACAGTACTTATTATGCTTTATCAAGCTTCCTGAGCATAAATACTTTATTCTTCAGGAACTACAATTGCTCTACCAACCAAGGTGCCCATGATGAAAGGCTGCAGAATAAGCTTTCATCATGTTTAATTTCATGCCAAAGAAAGGGAAAGAAATGTTCTGCAGCATACAACTCATCTGCCGCATGCCCAAATAACAGGCTTATTGAGTATCTTTCCTGCTACATTAATACAGTGTAAAGCTACCACAATTTCAGTATCGCACAGAAATATCTTTTAATTTAGTCACCATGAAGACTTGATGTCTGTGGTATACGGCTCTTAAAATAATAACAGCATCCTATCACCAACAAGCACAGAAGCAACAGTTGGGTCCCCAGTCTCATTTCCCAAGGTGGACGGCTTCAGGGCTTAGAAGAGACTACTGTTCCATTTCAGAACTGTTTCAGTCGGGGCATCTACTGAAGCTACAGCAGACACAGGAAACATGAAGATGAGCTAATTATTTTCAACACAAGACAGAGTTGTTGTATCAGACAATTTTACGAAGAGCCACAAAGGAATTGTCTACATATAGCAACATGGTTAATATACTATAGCCATGTATGAAAACAAATCAGGATCAACAAGGCGCTCATTACAAGATCTAAGGAATATCATGTGGTAACCACTTAGAGCCATTTTTAAAATAAGCAATTTACACAAGACCATAATCAGTTCAATTTCTGGTTCACTTTCTTTATAAGCAGTGCTACTCTGCCCCTGTGGCTTCACAAAATGATAGGTAATCCCACTATGCCCTAAACCAGATCTATTACTGGGTTTAAAAAAACCCCAACCCCTGAAACAACAACTGAAAAAAAAAAACCCCCAACCCCAAGCCTCTGATACATACATGCTGATACTAATTATGTCTGTAAACACTGACAGACCTGACTGGAAGCTCATCATTCAGCAAGGTAATGACCTACAAAAGCACAAGAAAATACTAAAAATATGCTGTAACTTGAAACAATATGATTGTTTAACCTTATTTGTTTTCAAAACAGGTTTTCTAGTTGTTACTATGCAACTCAATTCTCTTTCTTGTACAGACCTGTCATGGCCACAAAGGGTTGAGATAAATGACATAACTCTGACCCCACTTGGTCAAGAATAGGGTGTTTCTGCCACTCATTCCCAGTTAGGCTTATTTCAGCCTCCAACACAGTTAGCTGTTGGGATCCTCCTGTCACACCAGAAATACAGATGGGTTCTGCACCTTTATAGCTCGATGGCATTACGGTACACTGTCTGGTGTCCACTAGAGCCTTATGCTCCTCCTGTGGGTCTGATGTGCCGGGCCATCGAATCCATACAGTCCAGTAAACCTGGTTGTCCCTCTCCTCCACCTGGCTGGAGGCAGGGCACCTCTAGTCTTGGTCATAGGATTCTCCACTCACTTTTTGTAAAAATGGATTAGAATTCCTTCTCATAGGATCAGGAGTAAGATCAACCTTTCTGCTCTGTCTGGCATACTGCTCACACTGCCCACCGGAGACTGGAGCAGCAATTTTCCTGGAAGAACCTTTATCTGTGACTGGCCCAGAGGCTCCATGCACCCATGGCATAGACCATCTCAGAAGAGGGTATTTCAAGGACCAAAAAGGGTACTGGTGGGCCATTGGTATAGCTGCCTTGGAGATGGAAGAAACTGAAGAGCTGTCTACAGGAAACTGAACAGGTCTCTCTGAGGACCCTTCTGTTGTGGGGTTGCTGAGGGTGAAGAACAACAGGTGCCAATCCCTACCACAACGGTGCACCGGCAGCAACAGTGCACAAACCGAGACTCCCCAATTCCCATCCATATGCTCACTCATTGACTGGAGAGCCAAGGGGTGATCAGCAGGACTTGCTCACCTTTTAACAGCCCCACATTGGGCACCAAAAAGGACTGTTGTGGTTTAACCCCAGCCAGCAACTAGGCACCACACAGCCACTCGCTCACTCCTCCCTGCTCCCAGTGGGATGGGGGGGAGAATCTGGTAAAAAAGTAAGACTTCTGGATTAAGAAAAATTTAATAACTGAAATAACATAATACTACTAACAATAAAATATAATAATAATGATAATGATGATACTGTTGATGATAATGATGAAGATAACAAATATAACAAAAAAAGAAAAAACAAAACCCAAGAAAAGAAAAGTGACACACAATGCAATTGCTCACCACCCACTAACTGATGCCCCAGCAGTGATCTGCCCCTCCCAGCTAACTCCCCTCAGTTTATATACTGAACATAATGTTCTATGGTATGGAATATCCCTTTGGCTAGTTTGATCAGCTCTCCTGGCTGAGCTCCCTCCCAGCTTCTTGTGCACCTGCTCGCTGTCAGAACATGGGAAACTGAGAAATCATGAACTTAGGACAAGCACTACTTAGCAACAACTAAAACATCAGTGTGTTAGCAATGTTATTCTCATACTAAATTCAAAACACACTGTACCAGCTACTAAGAAGAAACTTAACTCTATCCCAGCCAAAACCAGGGCAGGATCTTTTACTTCCATTTGAGTACCTGCTAAACCCCCCCAGCCACATTTCTTAAGGGCAGGCTCCACTATGCCTCACCGACTTGGTAGATACATTGCTCTGATAGCATAACACAAGGGAAAGAGTTCACCAGGTTTTGCTTTTAATTCCTGCAACTCAGCACAGCAAAAAAAGCAACTATGAATATATTTCTGGAATGCTTTGGGTATAGTCTGACTTTAGTCAAGACTGTATTAGAAGTCAATCCTTAGTAAGGGTAAAAGCTTATCAAAATCCTATAAAGAATATTTTGTAAATAGTGCCCACTTCTGAATTTGAGTTTGGACATAAAGGCCTTTAGATTTCCCTGACTTAGGAGCAGTTCAGACACACAACTGCACTGAACACATGCCACTATTCAATTATAGATTTGCAACAAACAAGTTGAACTAAGAAATTACAAGTTACAAGAAACATAGCACATTAGACATGCGAATTACAACCAACTAGGTCAGTTACATCCATCATGCCTTTCTTCCTTCAAATGTTAAGATACAATTAATTGACTTAGCACTGGATTTATTCTGAATGAGAAACCAGGCTGCAACCTCTGTGAAGAAAAAAACCCCAACCACACAAAAAGAAAAATAAGCCTGTTAAGCTTCACTGTTTCTTTCTTCTCAACTTCACCACCTTCTCAAGTCAGTTGCTTCAATTCCAACAGCAAACAAGTATAATTTTATGCTACAGACTGCTAAAAAAGAACAACCAATCAGCTGATCAGATGTAATTCTATTTTTAACTTTCTAGCTTGTAAGGGAAATATCCAAAATTTCATTTGCTAATGAAAATCTGGCAGAAAAGATTGTGACTTCATACTGTTGAAGACATTAAAAGGAGAGCAAGCTACTTTGCTTGAAGGCTACATTGTTTGTTCATCATCTCTTACTATCTGATGGTTATGAAATTCAGTTGCTAGGGTCAGACCATGCTTACAACTAGACTGTGTTTTCATTAGCAACTCTATGACTGTGGCATTACCTTAGAGAATTACACCTCATAGAAAGTATCAGCTTTGTTGTTATGAGGCTATGTGAATTTACCATTGTTTCAGTTCCTCCTTGAGAGGGGAGACCAACACATACTGGATGCTGTTGGAAAAAGGAAGGGAAGAAAAATGCAACTAGTCCACACATGACAGGGATTTCTATAAAATGTCTAGGCCAGCTTCTCCTGCCTGCAAGACAGAGATCAATGTACCACTGAATACACCCAACATTTTGTGTATTTTAAATGTGTGACACACCCTAAGAACAGTATATAAGGACACTATTCCATGCTGTCTACATCTGTGCCAAACAGTAACACCATTTGGGAACTCGGGTGTTACAGCAGCTGAGGCTGTCTCAAATTTACAGGTATGTACTCAGGAAGGCAGTTTTGTTCCACAGGTCTTTTCAAGACACATTTAAGTACTCTGGTAGTTTTTCCAGTGATGTCGACACAAGCTTGTGACAGCTTTTACTGGTTTCAACCTGCGAGATTATTTACAACAATACAGAAGTATCTTGAACTGCTTTTGGATTTTTCCCCCTATTCTAATCAAGAGTGCTGTGTGACACTACGCATCGTACAGTTGACCCACAGTACCTGAAAAACAGGTAATAAATATATCAACAATAACTGAAGATTGTCCTTTACACCTGGCAAAATGACAAATTACTACTGGCAGTTCTAGCAAGAGTAAAGTCACCTATTACTGCACCACTGCTACCATTTTATGTATGCTTCTTTCCTGCTTGCCACATTTCAGGTAGTAATTCATAACAAGGCAAGATGGTTTATAAATATTGTTGCAAGTCTAAATCATTTCTCAGTTACATATAGAAAGCCTCTTCAGATTACATCAGTTACAGGAAGTTAACACTTGCAAAAATCTCCTCTCAGTCTATACATAATGAAAAACCCAATATACAGTATAATTGTACTTCAGTTCATGTCACAGAATCTTGACTTAGCATGACTTACTGCAAATGGTAAAATCCTCTGTACAAATACTAAGCAATTAAATATCAGGTGTTATAGCAGTCTTTGCTGGCAAAGACATATCTAGATAAAAATCACTTTTGTACAGTGCTTAGTAGCATCTGCTGCAATTTTCATCTCACCGACTTCAAAACTAAAATTAATTTTATCTTCAGCTTGAGTGAACAGACTACCTACTAAACATCAGCTTTTAGTGTTTTAAGACTGTTTCAGAACTGTTAAATACAAAAAGCGTGGATATGTATAAGTACAGAACAAGAGTGTTAAGATTCCATTTGAACAAATTGGTATGAATTCACTCACTAGTTGTAGGTAAGAAAGCTGCCCTCCCTGCCTCTGTCCAAGAAAGAGTTTATACTTTAAAGTTTAACTACTACAACTACAGCCTTCCAGTACAAGAACAAAACTTTTAAATTGACAATTCACACCCACCAATTAAGGCTACAAGCATCCTAGGTCCGCAGAACAATGCTTTGGTTATATCTACTGATTACTTAATTAGTCAGGAACCCTAAACAGCTTTTGTTAGTATTTTTAAACCACCTATCCCCTTCCTCCACAGCCTCACTCCTCTGTAGAGTGGAATTTATTAACTCCATTCTCCAAATGCAACAAGCCATTTTGACTGCCATGACTCAGCAGGAATTATTCTGCTAGATAACACACAGAAAACTCAACATTTTGACTTAAGAACCGAACACCTTGCCCAAATGCAATTTTAGAGTGCCTTACTTTTAAAAATGAAGGTTTGGGAGCCAAAACCACCCTCACGGGTGTCTTTTTTTTTTTACTAACATTGAACACGCATCTTAAAACTCTGTTGTGGCACTAGTTCTTTTTCATGATTCTGATGAGCAGAGTACTCAAAAAGCATCCTTAACAATCATCTTAACAGTTCAAGACCATCACCACAACAGGAGATGCCTACTTAGAAAGTAAACAAACCATCAGCTTCCGTTAGTAAGCAGTTGTACCCAGCATTATTCTGCAAACATACCTGGCTCAGTCTCTGTTTTCGGTGTTACTTTTTCCTCTCTTGAAATGCTCATTTCTGTCATTTGCTGTGTTACAGGCAAAGCGGCAACAGGCACATTTCTGTTTAGGTACAGTGAAACATATAATTTATGTTAGTTTTGCATTCATAATAAATGCTTAAACTGTCCAGACCCATTAGTAAACTACCTGTTCAATTACTACTGATACGCATTCCTGACCTCTGCCTCTACTATCTTCAAAACACATTTTTTACTCTATTTTAGTTTCCCTAGAAGAAAACAGGCAAACCTGTAGCAAATATTTCTACGGATAAATCAAACCCATCCTTTTAGATGTAGCAGTCCAACACCAAATATTTTAATCAGTTCTCATTTACAGAGATTCATAAAGCCCTGTCAGGTAGACTGTCCTTTCTTCCTCTGCAGAAACTCACTGCAGGATTGCTACAGGCCTTCAACTCGCTGCACACCCACAGCTCACTCAAACCTCAAAGTAATACCTTCATCTTACCTTGATTTTTCAGAGGTGCTGCCAGCAGCACCTTCACAGTTGTTTAAGCTAGTGTCTGATCTCTGTACAGATGCAGAGTCTGAGGTAGGACTGTTTGAACCACTGGCTGTTCCTATATAACGAGAATTTGACAAGTTAGTTATGAACAAATTGTAGAATATATGTTAGTCAAACAAACAGTCTCGTACACACAGTTATGAACTGTCTGCATACAATCTTAACTGCTACTGCATATTACTTCTTACTTAAGGACAGGCTATACTGTTAACAACCAAAATACAGAGATTGTGTAAGAATATGCTAACAGAGGAGGCTAAGTGGGAAAGCAAGTTATGGCTGAATGCCAAGCAGACCAGAACACATTGAACAGAAACATATTTTTCTCTTTACTGCAATTTAAGATAGTATTCTCTTTGATATTCACTGGTTTAGTACACAGCTTTCAGAAGTTATCCTGAAAAATGTTCTGGGATTCCTCATCATCTTCTATATGTTCTATTTCACAAGAAGTAAAAAAAACAAAAACAAACCACACACCCTTACCCATTGGGCTGATTCTACCACTATTCTGCTGTCGCTGAAGATGCTCTTTGTAGCAAACAGAACACATCCCATTTGTCCTAGGATTTCCATAAAATCCACATCCTGTACTACACAGCATGGGCCCTGGGGTCTGGTTTGTCTCCTGAGTCATCTCGATGCTGTAAATAAAACCAAGAACTGCATTAGGAGCTGGCATGTCACCAAAATCAATTAGTGTTACAGAATTAAAGTACGTCTGCTCACCCTACCCCCCAAAAGTGATATCAGCATTCTTAAAGAGGGTTATATGGATGTTAATATACTATTCAATACTGCAATTGTATTGCTAAGTAACATCGTTATGAACCTTTAAGAGAAGAAAAAGTGGCATCACACTAATACTGAGAAATAAAATACTTGTTGGGCACTGAGCTGCACGTGCAGGTTATGACCAAATTCAATTTGACAGCCAAAAAGGCCCTTTATTACCAACCTCTGAGCATTAACAGGGATACGCAGAATAAGCAAGACCGAGCTCATATCTACTGAACAGTTCTGGCAAATAACATGGCTTATTTTTTCCCCACTTCAGCAGAAGAGCCCCACTTTTTCAGTAACGTTGATCTTGCATCATTTTTATGTTCATTCCACTATTAGCAGTTCCTACTCTCACAATACATTTGTCAAACAGAACAATAAAAATCCCTGAAGTATTGGCAGCAGCCATTTAAAGTCTGTATTCCTATCTTTAGAAGGAGTTTCCAAAACAAGGCCATGAATACCACTTAAGTGGTGTACGAAACCTGATACTGAGTACTAACTGGCAACAACATGTGTACAACGGGCCCTTCAACCAAGAATCTATGTAGCATTTCTGAAGTAAGTTTAGACCAGGTCTAACGCTTCCAAGGGAAATAAAATTAACAGCTTTAAACTGTTGAATATGTTCTATTACACAAGCTACACATTTCATTAAAAAAACCAAACCAACAGCCAGTTAAATCCTTTGTCTTAACAAAGTTATAGCAAGACTTGTGAGCTTCCTCAAGGCAGACAATGCTAACTCTCTGGCATGAACTGCAGAAGCTGGGAATAAAAATACTTCACCTTCACTGCTGATTAAGCTCTGAAAAGCAAGGTTAGTAGAAAAACTGAACAGCAACAAAATCCTTGACTCCCAAGGGCAATAAAACTGGAACACAGTAATCAAGCCATCTGCTACAAATTGAGGACACGTAAGAATATTGCACTGTCCTCCCAGATTTGAATTTAGTAGAAGCACTATACACAGCACCTGGAGACATTTTAGTGTAATCTCTAGACTGCTGTCGTCCTATTCAGTCACAATAAGAGATATTTGACTGCTGATGCTTGTGAGAAGCCAAAAAGGCCAAGAGCGAATTCATGACAGCGTACAGAGATACACTTCTTTTAATTAAGACACCCCACACTGCAAGTAGTAAACTTACGTTCCACTAGTACGACAACTACAACTGACAGCTGCCTTTGTCTAGTTAAACTAAACTTCTGGGATCAAAGTAAAGCAAGGGCAGGAGAAAACAAACAAGCAAAATTCATCTGCTTGCCTGCTGGGACCTCATTTTCCAGGTGTAAGTAGTTGTGTTACTTATGCCTTTATAATACCTTCCAGGTATAAGGAGTTTCCTTTCAGGACCATGAAACAGCTTTGCACTTATTCTGGCAAGAGTTTTACAGCCATCCGCACTAGTCAAGGGAGCAGAAGAAACCGTGACCCACCTAGAGAAATCTAAAAAAATCCTGTCGTCCGTATCGCAGGCCTATGTCTATACGATACAAACAAAGGCTGTACTTCTGCCCTTTTATCAAGCAGGTAAGCTCGAAGTGCTACCAAACGCAGTGCCGCCACCGACCCCGATCGCCTCGCTCCACTCCCAACCCCGCTTCGCCACATCCAGCTTTAGGTGCTAGTGCTGGTGCGGACCTACCGCACACCGGAGTCTCCGCAGCTCCTTCGCCAACACGTTCTTCCACCCCTGGGAACGCGCGCCCCTAACCGAAAGGTCCCGTCGCTGTCATGCCACGCGTAAGAAGCCCGTGCTTCTCCGGGCTCTGGAAGGTGCCCCGCCCGTCACCCGCGCCTCCTCTACGAGCGCCCACCGCCAGCTGGAGACCGGCTGCCACGCACTCACCGCGGCTCTCCCCCTCGGCGTACTACCGGCGGGCAGCTAAACCTTTCTTCCCCGCCTCGGCCCCGCTCTCCCGGAGGAGCGCCGCGCCCCCCCC
>NW_010972687.1:1863619-1864872 GCF_000737465.1 Haliaeetus leucocephalus | reverse complement strand
GCCGCCGCGGGTCACGTGGCCGAGCGCCCGCGCTTCCGCCTGTCAGGTGGCTGCGACGTGACGGGGCCGCAGGGCCGGGGCGCCCGGCCGCCTCCGCCGGCCTTCTCAACCCAGCCCCTATTTATATCGATCCCCCGCAGGCCGCCGGCTGCCGCGCCACCCGCCGAGGCGAAATCCGATTACCCCTTCCTTCCCGCGGCGGGGGAGTGCGGATGCCGAAGTTCAGTGCGGAAAACGCAGCATCACCAGCCCGTCGTCTCCAACAGCCATTTTCGCCGCCAGCTCGCACGGAGGGCGGCTGGGCGTGATCGGGGGCCGAGCGGGCGGCCACCGTTTCACAAAGGCACCCCACAACCGCGGGGGTGGGCGGTTAAACCCAACTATTCCTCTTGGGGCGGGGGGGCGGGAGAAGAAAAAAACCCAGATCATAAAAAAAGGTCTCGGTTCTGCCACCAGCAGGAGCAGGTCTTTACCCCCAGGGATGCTCGTCCTCAGCCCCGGGACCCCCCCGACACAAAAAGGAGCCCTTTCATTCGGCCTGTTAACTCCAGCAGCAGCGCACGCCGCTCACCCTCGCCCTCACCAGCCGAACTCGGGGCGGGAGCGTGAATCTCGTCAGCGACCCAGGCCTCGCACCAAGCCGCTCTCCTGCCCCCGAAGCGACGGCCGGCCCGTCCCACCAGAGGCGGGCGCAGCCCCGCTCCCTCCCGCCGGGCGATCCCACGCTTCAGCGTGACGGCGGACGCGAAGACCCCGGCGTGCACCGAAATCCAACGAAAAACCCGGGGACTGCGTCAGCGGTCGGCTTGCGGACCTAAAATACTTACTCACTAACATCCTCCTCTCGAAGAGGCACCCCAGTTGAACAAGGGAAACGTACAAACGAAACAAAAGGGGGGGTTCACCGAGGCTGCCCAGGCCGCTCGCCCTTGCACGGCCGCGCTGGGGGGGAAGCGGGGCAGGAGGAGTCGGTACGGAGAAGGGGGACCGACACCGGGCGCTTCCCGAGGAGGGTGAAGCCCGGCTGGGTGAGTCAGACAAAAGGGGAGCCGCTGCCAAACGCCCGCAGCGCCGTACGTCTTCATTACCCCCCCCCCCGCCTCCTCCGCCGAGGACACGGGAACACAAAAGACCCGGAGGCTGCCGGGCAGAGGAACAGCGACGGCGGGCCGGGCTGCCCAACCGGGGCGGCGGGGCCCGGCCGCTCCTCGCAAACCCCTGAGTCACGGCCGCCCGGCCGCCGCCAGGCCCCG
>NW_010972687.1:1805301-1862716 GCF_000737465.1 Haliaeetus leucocephalus | reverse complement strand
GCTGCGGCGTTTCGGAGAACCGGGGCGCTTACTTCGGCCCCGGAACGTGCTCCTTACGAGCGCCCTGGCTGGATGCCTTGGCTCTTGCCCGCTGACGGTTTCTTGGGCGTAGAGCGATGCTAAGCGTAGGGCACGTCGGTGCTGGGGCGGCTTTGCAGGGGCTGCCGGACCCTGCGAGCGGGCTGCGGTGGCGGAGCAGCCTCGGAGGCGGGGGTGGCTGCCTGCTCGCCGGTGGTTTCTTGCTGCGAGATGACGGTGCGGAGAAGTCCGTCCTGCTCGTGGTGAGCTGCGCTGGTGTGGAAGTCCTGACTCTTGAGCGTTTGTAAAACGTGCTCTGCGAAGAGCGACGTAACCTCTGCGGCATGCAAAGGTGTCAGCTTGGGACACGTATGTTTCGGGGCACTGTCTTAGACCGTGGCCCATAGCCAACTGACCCTGGCCTGCCTGGGGGTTTGCTGCGCTTCCCACGAGCCCAAGTATCTTCTAACCAAATGCTCGGGTGTTGAGGCCTTGCTGCTAGCTATTGGCTGTCACCGTGTAGAAGCGCAGGGCAAGACCTTGGTTTGCATTCAGGTTTGCGAATCTGTGGGTCGTTGAACCTCAAGATGGGATATTTCTGTGCTTCCGCATGCCCAAGCTGTGTTTCAGAGATGGTATCGGTACAATAAACAGACTTCATGTCTATTGGATGTTGATGAAGCTGTTATATTCAAAGGATGTGGCACTGACCTAGGAAGGTAAGAGAGAAGGAGAGGTTGCATTGCTTTGGAGAGAGGGAATTAGAAGGTCCTGCAAGCCTGGGTAGCATAGGAAGAGAAAGAAATCAAAGGAAAGAGAACAAAGCTTGTTATTGTAGACTTCCTCGCTCCAAGTGCAACACAGGGTACCTGATGGCTTCAAAACACTGTTAGTAGATATAGGACGATGATTACTTGCTTTGCCATAGAAAAGTAAGGGCAATACTTTTTTTTTTTTAAGGCAGTGTTCCTGAGAAGCAGAAAATGCATGGATTCGTACAAGCATGGTACGTTTTTCTTAAGGATAGAACACCTTCAGCTGTAAAATTCAAAGTTGCTTGGATAAGTGTTCTGAGTAATTCAGCTTTCCTTAAACGCAGTTTCTGCCATGTTCTAGTGATGTTCTAAGGCAACAGTATATTGGGGCATATGTTTATGGGCCTCTAAACTACTTCATCTGAAGAAAACGGCTAGAATTGGAATGTATGGCTTTATGGGAAATACACCACAGAAATTGTCAGAAAGTCTTTTTTTGCCTGATATGCTTTCTAGAGTTCATCTTTTTCCTCATTTTTCAGAGAGATGTCTCCTGAGACCCAAAAGCTTCAGGTACATGGAATTGCACAGTGCTGCAGTATAGCACACTGAAGAAGTATAGGGCAATCTGCTTGCTGCAGGAGGCTGCTATTGTGCTATGGAACAGGAGCCGCTCCGTAACCATTATTTGGAATAATGCCCCTGTTATCTGCAGTGTCTGAGCAGGTAGTTCCTACTTGGTAGTAAAAAATAGCTTCTAACTATTAAAAGAAAACGTTTAAGCATAGCTTGCTGATTTATGATGTAGAAGAGAAGTCTTCTAAGATCACTGATCTCGGGAGTCTCTCTGAGAGTTGCATATCTTTATCACTTTGAGGGGAAAACTGGAGAAAGAAGTTGAGATGTGTATTCTTTTTCCCTTGCAGAGATTTTATGACCAGAACCAAAACTGAGGATGACAGTGAGTCTCATTGTAAAGATTCAAGTTTTTACTGGAGAGTAATTTAGACCTCTCTTACAATGGCAGGGCACAGGACCAGCTCTGTCAGAACAGCTTCAGCTGAAAGCCATTAACTTCTCTGGCTTTTTCCAAGGTAAATCTCAAAAAGCAGAGTGGTTGTTCAAGAGGTACATCAACAGGCAAAGTTTGTCTCAAAGATAAGGAGCCCCAGAGGAATGGGAAATGGGCAGAATTCCCTACTAAGGTCCTTTGCCTACACACTCATCTCATGGTTGTTAACTTCCATATAAAAGCTGTCTTAGAAAGGCAGTATTTTTCCTGGAAGTCTCAGGCCTAGAAACCAGGAGAGTGCACAAGTATGTAAGAGTATTGCATTTTTTATGGGGTTCTGCAGAGCTGGGTGGACGTCCAGTTTCCCAAGCCACAGAAAAATTGCCCCTGTGACCCTACGCGTATTTACCAGAGATTTCTAACTTCAATGCTTAGACTTCTGTGACCTTCTGTTTGATTTGGAGTCATTGGGACACACTCCCACTACATAGTATCTTAGAGAAAGTAGGTAGCCCTTAAAACATAATTTTCTTGGTTTTTTTGGTTTCTTTTCATTTGACCTAAATTTACCTACAAGATCTAGGTGTCTGTGAGATCAAAAGCAAAAATGCAGCAGTGTTGCCCCAAAAGAGAAGAGACCTTTCAATTTAAATTGCTGATTATGAATTTCATTGCCAGTTGGCTGATCATACTCTCCTTCTCCTTCAGAGCAAACCCACACGTAATTAAAAAAAAAGAAGGAATAAAGGAGTAGCCACACATTTTACTTAATTCAATGCTAAAGAGCTAATTCTGTCTCCTGTTCTGGAGATCACCTTATCCTTTAAGAGCTTGGTATCTTCAAGAATACTGTGAGGTTCATGCAAGCTGCTTTAGAGACCTTTTCTAATTTGTGATGGTTGGAATATCAGGGACCTGTAAAGGGAGACCACACCTAGGGTAGCCTCAACATTTTTCTGAGAGAGCAAAAGGGTACTTGCTTCCTTAGAAACCACAGCTTCAGAAGAAGGAGATGATTTTGGACCTCGTGTTGGTCCACTCAGTGTCATCACAGGTAAGCTGCACTTATAAGGAAGCAGGCAACTTTGGTTAGCGACAGAGGATTTTAAACAAGACTTCTAAGGTGAACATCCTCATTTTCAGTCAATAAGTAAAGCAGAAACAGACACCTTCCACTGTCTTACAGCTATTCCTGGTTGTATTTTGTGAATTGTTCAAGGGTGTAGGCACCTGGACCTTAGCAGGTGAAGGAGGCAGGAAGTACCTAGTTAGGGAATCTGAGGGTGACAGGGTATGGAGCAGGGTTCTGGGCACTCTTCTGAAAGAACAAGCTTACCTCCTGATGAAGGGCAGCTGCCCTCTGGAGACCCAAGGTGAAATGTAGCATCCCTGAAATGTTTTGGTCGAGTTGTGTTGTTTTTAGAGATAGGGGGTAAGCAGTCTGACACAGAGCGATGAGTGCCTGTCTTACCCACTGATTATTTTTTCTCTAAAATGTATTAGTCTACCTCAAGGTACACAACTGTAAGCTTTTACCTAAGAAGGGTCGTAAAAGGCTGCCAGTACTCTCTCCCCCGTACTTTCTTCTGTAATGCTGACATTTGAGTAATGACACATACTCTGATGCTCTCATCTTCATTGTAGGCAGTAGAAGAAATGTACAGAGTGACTAGAATACAGGCTCTTTGGGCAGTGGCTCTCTCTGTATTTGTGTTACTACTTAATGTATTGTGACCCTCGACACGGCTTCTGTTCCCATGTACAACTAGATAATAATGGCAATAATTACTATTACAGTGGAGGGTTTGAAAGAATGAATCATTATTTGCATGGTTACAGAATAGGAAGGTCTGCTGGCAAATGTTTATGTAACCTGTTTTCAAAGATACATTTGTGAATACCAATTTTAATGAACATTCCTCATTCTATTTGGGAAAAGTTCTGCTTTAATTCTACTTTATACAGCTTTACTGAAATTAAATTTATGCACATACTTCTTGAAATTAATGCACTCAGTACCTCAATCTTTTCTTTGTCTGCTGTGACTAAGTCATCCACTCCATTCAGCAGCAGTTACCTATTTTCTCTGTTCAGTCTTTCACTACTGGTGTAATAGTGGAAGCTCTTCTTGTTGCTCTTGATGTTTCTGGTAAGTCTCAACTCCAGCTGAGCTTTGGCTTCCCTGGTACAGTCCCTGCATGCCTGGGCAGTGTTTCTTGATTCTCGCTTTGTAGGCTGTCTCTGCTTCCAGTCTCTGTATGCTGCCTTTTTCGTGTTGTCGTTCTATCGTGGGTTTCCTATCTTGCCAAACTGGCTTCCTGATATGTCTACTTGGTTTCTTGAGTGTAGAGGTGGACCGTTCTTGTGCTTGAGGATGCTCTCCTCAAAGGCCAACCACCTTACTGGGATCCTTTTCCCTTCAGAGCTGACTCCCATGGTATCCAATCTACCAGTTCCCCGTATGACTCAAAGTCTGCCCTCCTGAAGCCTGGGGTTTGTGCTCTGCTACTTACCTTCCTCCCTCACCCCCCTCAGGACAGCATCACCCACTGTTCATCGGCCCTGCTTGGCCCATCCAGTACCTGTGTAACAAGAAGTTATCCTTGACACCCTCCAGGAATCTCCTGGATGGCTGGAGTCCTGATGTGTTAAATTTCCCAGTGAGGATGGTGGTCTGTGACACAGAGCCTTCCTCAGGTTGTTCAGAGAAAGCTTCATCTGCTTACTTACCCATGTCGGTGGTCTGTAACACATCCACAGTGTCATGTTTAGCAACCTCTCCTCTGACCCTGACCCACAAGCTGTTAGCCAGACCTGAGCCCCCACACATCTGAGCGGCTCCTTCACATGAAGGGCAGCCCCTGTCCTCCTCCGGTCTGCCTGTCTCTCCCAAAGGGCTTGTCTCCATCCATCACAGCACTCCAGTTGTGTAAGCTGTCCCACCACAATGCTTGCATGGAAAATACCTTGTTGCAAGCACCCTCTTTGAACGTATAAGTCTATTGTCTTCATTAAACCCTGATCCGTGGAAATGCGACATGGCAAAAGCCATCATCTCCTAGGCAGTCAGGTCCTAAGTAATTTTTGGGCTTTAATTATCAAATTGAACATGTTTGGTTCTATTTGCTGCTTGATAAGATGCAGGTCTGAGCTGTGGAACAGTGGTAATGGGCTTGGCAGGAAAATCTTCCGTATATTTTGTATAAATCTGAAATCCCGGGTAGTTCTGACATGGACCACGTTACAGTAATCTAGTTACAATGAAGACAATACATAATTAGGTATAGCAAGGCCTTTAAGTGACTGAAATCTCCACGTTCTTAAGCAGATAAAAGTAATCTGCATTACCCAAACAGCCCAGAGCAGGCCTTGATTTAAGGCGTACTGAGTTGTGAACTGCTGTGGATGTGGTGAACGAGTGCCTCATCTAGACTGGATGTGTTGATCCTAGCCAGTGCTTCTCAGTTTCCTTTCTTCATTGTGCTAATGGCACCGTAGTCTTGTCCAGACTCATTTTAACCTTCAGAACTTAATAGGCCCCAAAGACATGTCAGTTCATGGGCTATTTGGCATACTATGCCTGCTTTTTGTGCAAGTCCTTGCATCCTGCCCTCATACGTCTCATTTTTACCCCTTGAGAGCTCTTTTTAATATTTTGATACTGTAATACTTCTGTACTTTGTTTTCTGATGGTGCTTTAGATAGTTTTGTATCAATGGATACTCGAGGCTGGCTTGGCTGCTAGTTTAGCTTCTGTAACTGCTGTATATAAATTATAAATAAATATATTTATACGGGGTGTATGTGCTCAAAAATGTTTTACTAATAGGGGTGCGTGATGAAAAAAGTGTGGAGACCACTGATCTAAATTATGTCAGTCAAGCCCATCCACCACACCTGGTGCTATAAGTAAAGAATTTCACAGCATTCACAGAATTAACACTGTGTTGTGCACCAAGAAATGCCTCAGATCTCATACGTATTTAGTTGTGTTTGAAAAAATACATTGATTCTTTCATAAAGTAATTACTAAAGCTTTTTAACCAAGACTCAAATACATTGCAAACATTGATCATGTTGTATTAAGCATTGATTGTTCAGCTTTAAGCACATCAAATTGGAGACCTTTGTGTACCTTCTGTATCTTTTCCTGGAATCTGCTGCTGCCAGACCGTGGCAACAAGGTATGTGCTGTAAACAAGTATCCGGTATGAGTTGGGGATATGCTGTTTGTATCTCAGTCTGTCTAAAATCTGTTGCATAGACTAAATCTTGGCTTTATGAACATAGTTATGTTTTACATAGGTAAAAGTATGCAATTTGTAGAATGCAGTACGAGTAGAGATAGATGAGCGTTTTTGTAAAAAATACTACTTTCCACATTATTCATTAGAAGCTGTTGCATGACAAAAAAATAAAGTTTACGTAATTTCACTAACACCCTTATCAGCCATGTGTCCTGAAATGGATATGTGCATTGTTCATTTACTGAAATCTTTGTTGCTGGTAAATCAGTTTTACGGCATTTTTTATAATTAATATAAATAATAAATAGATTAATTTCAGATCTTGTAAACAACTTCAATTTTTTTCACAATCTTCAAAAATAGTTCTACTGTTGACCTGTGTAATGCCCTTGAGATCGCTCTCTCTAGTTTCCCTAGTTGTTTCATATTTTGCATCATGTTCTTTCATGTTCTCTGTTTTAATCCTGACTGCCTATGAGTTCTTTGAAAAAAGAGCATGTTACACTTAAATATGTACATCAATAAAATAAAAAGCTCTTATGTTCTATCAGAAGTGTATACAGGAGATAAATCAGACTATCAGTAAATTTCCTCATGTCTTAGGTTTGGTTTTTCATGATTTTTTTTTTTTTTTAAATTTTTTTTTTTGTAACAGACCTTCGTTTCAGCTGGGTTGAAAAATTATATAGGTATATACACAAATCTTAAAGACGACTTTTTCAATTTTTCATTTTCTTGCACCCAATTCTGATTTTAGTTACATCAGTGGAGATTCGGAATAGCTGAACAATAACTGGTAAAAAGTGCTTAAGAAACACTAACATATGAAATATAGAAAATCTCTACATGGTTTTAGTTCTTGTTGCATCACAGTCAAAAGTACAAATTCAGTGACTTTTATGTACTTTTACTGTAGACTGGGGTGAGAGCAGAATTAATGGCAATGCTGAGCACTGTTGAAGATATCATTCTCAAGCATTAGTAAATTATACTAAAGCATCTGATAGCTGCTGGTTTGGGTTTTGTTGTTGTTGTTGTTGTTTGGTCTTTTTTTTTTCTTTTTTTTTAAATGGGACAGGAGGACAGACTGTTTGCTTTATTCAGCTATGTAGCTTCCTCACAATGATTTTTCTGAGAAAACTGCAATATTGGTGGTGTACCTCCACTTCTTTTGATAATCTTAATTTTCTACATTTTTTTCCTACATTTAAAAAGGAGTCAGATATGGTCACTCAGACTGCAGGGAATTTCTCCCCAATCTGTTATTTTATTTAATCTGACAATTAAACATTGCCTCCATTTTCCTTGTCATATTCCTCTGTATTTTGGGGTATTTCCTAGGCAATGATCAAACTGTATTTGTGTGGTATGACCACGCATCCTGATACAGAAAGCCTGAAACGTGACCAGGTCTCAGTCCTGGAGAATCAACAAATATGTTTTCATTTTTCACAGAGGAGGCAAGTATTTACAGGTGGATGTTGTGGCTGTAGTATTAATAGATGATGAGGTAAGAGGGCTGAGGTAGGCAGAGAAGTCGCATCGTGAAAGCAGGTGGATCTGCAGTGCCTCTTTGTTCAGTACAGCAGAGTAATGTGCTGATTCGCGTCATGCAGTTAGTGGTGGCCAAATTCTTTGTGTCTGTGTGGCTGTACAGACGCTGCTAGGCTACCAGCTCTACTTGTGGACGAAGTCTGTCTTGTCTTAACACAGTTCTTTGTGTCTGATGTAAATGTAAACTAATCTGTTTTTACCAATACTGGGATGGATCTGGTATGAAAGATTATTTCTTGAGGGCACAGCAATTATTCAGATTTCTATGTGACATAAAAAGATTCCTGCAATAAGGGAAGGACTTCATTTGGAGCAGGTCACCTTTCTATCTTTTCAGAGTGGGAATCTTTTGAGCTAATTTGGATATGTGCTTACCACAGAGATGTAGATAGTTGGCAGGACACCACTGGTAATGGTCTATGAATGTCCTCATTCAGTTTAAGGAAGAAAAAAACCCCACAAACAACACAACTTTAACTCTCTCCTCACAGGAGTTTTCAGGACGATACTATTTTTGTTTTCAGTAATGCTGGGAAGAGCTCAGTGATAATTGATCAATTTGCTCAGAAAATACGTCTAATCTCAATTCCCTATATGCCAATGCTTTCATGTACTGTTCTGTGGGAACCTCATGAATACGATAGTATTGGGTCAAAACCAACCTATAGTAAATTTCCTCAGAGAATGAAAATTGTGAATGTGAATTGGTGGAACCATAAAAGAAATTTACCCTTATAAGCTGCTTAGATCCTTTGCACAAAAGAGCCCCAGGAGTTCTTGTGCCTTGGAGCTAAGACGAGATCAATGAAATAGAAAGCAAAAAGCTTTACATCTGCTGCCATATGGACACTCATGCAGTACTAGCAATGTTGTAATGAACGGGTTGCCAGGGTGTTGGGTGTATAGAAGCCAAATTTGTTTTATGATTAATATGGAGCATTTAAAAGGCTGGAGTTTTAAAGGCATAGCTGAAACTTGCATATCAGGTTGAAAATGTTCCCCAGTAACCGGAATAAGACAGAGTCCTTCTAACTTCAGAAGACTATAGATTATACGAAGCATCAGAGTTACTGGTCTTTGAAAACCTGCTTCCTGCTTAAGTTTTCAACAGCACTTAACTGAGGGGTAGGACTTATACTAACTTTTCACTAAGAGTGAAAGATACCTTTTGTGGGATAAGCTATTGATAGTCCCCGATTCTAAGAGCTTTTATATTATTTATTTATTTATTAATTATTATTATTTTTATATTATTATATTATTTTATAGTATTACTTACATTGTGTATGATGTGTTATTTACAGTTTTATTTGGATCTCAGGACTAGATATGGGTACATAAAAATTGACATAATTTGTAGACCAAAGAAAATAGTAATTGTTACACAAAGTAAACTATTAAATACAATTTGACTTCAAAGGAAAATAAGTAGTTTAAAAGCAATATTTGTGCTCTCAAAATAAATAAACACGAAAAATGTTCAGACACTTTAGATGGACATACATGTAAATAGAAACATATTTTAAGAGAAGTAACAGGGTGGGGGCTGATTCTCTCTTCTGATACAATCTTTCTCTTATTTATATCTTTGCACTGAGGAGACAGTACTTCAGTATGGGGAACTTAAAAGCTGTTTGAGCTTTGGTTCAATTCTCAGGTATCTAAAATGATGTCCACAAATAAATGCTTGCCTGCAAAACTGGGTGAAAAGTGATCGGTACACATGTAATTTCTCTCTGAAAAGCTAGGGGGTTTTATGTAAAACGCTCTTCTGGGACAGTAAGGACCAACTGAAAATTTGGTCTCTATTGTGTAAAACATATCACCTTCAGAAAGCACTGGTATAAAAGTTGTTTGGTGAAACTAAAAGCATACATGCACCCCTTTCAACGAAAATGCTGACACTGTTCTAAGATCCTGCTTATTATTCTGGATTTTTAAAATCTTCTGTTGCATGTGGAAGATGCAGTTACAGTACTTCAATGTGCTGTAGTGTATGCATGTATGTGAAATGGCATGGTAGCACATATTGCAGTTTTAAGGTGACTTAATAGGCACTTCTCTGTAACCACATAGTTACTCATTAGTAGAGTTTCATTAACTGCTAACACCAAATTTATAGGTAACACTAGATTTGCAAGCACTCCAGAAAGCTAAAATGTCTCCATTGCATCCCCTAGTATTTCTGCGGTAACTCACATAGAGGTTAAAACACTACTTTTCCAGAGAAGCTAGCAGTCTGGTGCATACCTAGACTGAGATATCCTTTGAAGAAGATGGTTTGGCAAAGTTCCTGTAAGCCACTCCTTGAACAGGAGCCTTGTGTCCTTCAAGGTATCCAAGGTATGACACCTAGAGGTCCATCTAGCCAAAATTTGTAAAAGCTTTTGAAAATCTTGACTTAAGTGACTTTTAAGAGGTATGTAGCAACTCAAGAAAACCCAGATGTGTATTAGTCTAATTTCCACAGCTGCTGGTTTCATGTAGTAGCCAGTTTGGGCTTCTGCAAAAGAATTCTTTGTGTGCCAGTCCAGTGTTCTTGCTGTGGAACCACAGAAGATGTTTACTTAAGTTGTGAATTTAAACACATTCATGAAGATCTTTCATTCACAAGCCATTTGCCTCAGACTTTTCACACGTGTCCATCTGTTTGTTTTGGCAAGACTTTAAAGTGTCTGTAACTTAGTCTACTTTAAAAGCTTTGTAAGTGTAAACAAATGCAGGTAATTTTCATTAAGATGTCAGTTTGTCATTCATGTTTCATTTCCAGAAGTAAGATACTTTTGGAAAAAGCATGCAACCACTGCTGCGAATGCAGTTTGAAACACGATGAATATGCAAAGTTAGCAAATCTGAGAAAGCATTTCCTTCATTGCACTCCAAAGGCACCACAAGCCTGGAGGGAACTTCGTGTTACCTGCCCATTTCATTTTCTCAGCACTAGGAGATTTCTTTGTCTATGTGTTCCTGGCCCCTTCCAAGTATCTGATGGCATCAGTTTCTAACTTCTGCTTTTGCCTTTGGGAGTCTTACTACAAATGAGACAAAAAAGAGGATTTGTTTATAAAAGAATAAAAATAGTGTTTACCTGGGCTTGAATAGAAGATGATGATACAGAAGGGAATGCAGATGCATCAGGGAGAACTGTCTACCCAGGCTGACTTGCCAGACTGTCCTGCCATTTTGAGTAATGGTGCATGCTCCCTTGCGTTTTAATCTGAAATAATAAAAAAATCCAGTGATCGCAACATTGATCTATTATACATAAAATGCATAGCCGTTTTCCTGCTGATGATCTCATTACACTTACTTCTTTTAGAAAGCCCCAGCTGCTACGGAGAAGATGCATTTCTCTCCTGGCCTGAAGAGGGCCTGTTGTACTGGGATCAAAGTGGGAATTATACTGAACACTTCTAGAAAGCAGGTCAATACCTAAATATGGATTTATGTACCTAACTTCAGTCACACATGCTGACCTGAGAGATTGGGACAAGGACACAGTGGGAGTGTGGGAGTGGGACAGTGGGAGAATCAAAGAAGGACCCCAGGAGCCTTGGTGCCCTGCCATTTGTTTAATCCTTAGGAGACCGCTTCAGTACTCACTGTACTCCTCCTTGTAAAAGATTAGCCCAGCCCGCCCATGCTAGTTCACACAAAGTCAGTTAAATCTGTGTCTAGACATTGTACAATCCTGAGAAGCAAATTTACTGATATAAGTGAATTTCTTCATGGCATTGGATCACTATTTTTACTGTGCCGATCAGCAGAGACTGGACGGTTTAGTTACTCTGCCACTGGATAGGTTTGATTGCTTGATAAGCTGGAGGCTGAAAGCTGCAGAGGCAGGGAGAATCTCCTTTGAGAGCTGGTGTTCAATCTGTAAGTACTAAGAGGGACTTCCAGGCCTGTCCTGAGCAATGCCAGTGATGCCTCCCCAGGCACTTCGGCTTTGTTCACTGTGGCCCGTCAGTGGTCTTGCATACTCTGTCATCACAGGCCTGAAAATGCCTCTTGGCTTTTTGTAAAATAAGCATTCCAACAATAAAATAAAATAAAATGATGATGATGATGATAATAATAAAGCTATGTCATAATAAAATACATAATTCTGAACTCCAGGGAAGTATACATCTTTCGGAATATAATTGTCTTTTCTTGCTTCTTTTTGAAGAATGTCTAAGCATCCTATATATCTTTTAATCCTGTTAGGCTTTCAGTATCTGGGCTTTATTTACTTGTTTTATACACTTTTGAATTTTTAGCATTGCTCCTTCTGTTGGGTTTCCACTGTTGATAACCTTCCTATTATCCTCTGGTTTTAGCATCAGTTTTATAAGTCTCACAGTTTATGACTAAGGCAGATTTTAAAGCTAGATAGCCACCAAGAATTTTACTGAAAATTTGTCAGATTGCACTGAACTCTTGGGGCTTTGGATTCTCAGTCTTGTGGAAATAGAGGTCCTTGCTTGTCCATCCAGTTCTGTGTCTGCAAGGTCACTGTAATGGCATTACCAGAACATTTGCAGTGCATTGTCACAAGACCTTCTCTTTACCATCAGTATCTCATCAGAAAGAAGCTGTGCAAGGTCTGTCTGTACACATTGAAGAAAGCCGCCTTTTCAGTGCGTTCCAACTAGGCACACATAAGAGAAACTAATTTTTTTTTTTTTTTTTGCCTGGGAAGAGATCCAGTGGTCAGGTACCTTTCTTAAGTGGTCAGTTTTCAGCAAGGAATTGAATGTCTTCTAAGCCTGGTCTCTTCCCTCTCTCCTACTAGTCAAGCTATTTTTTGAAGGAGGTGGTTTATCTCACCAACATCTTTCCACTTCGCTTGATTTATCACTTCAACATTTGAAAAGCACAGTAGAGCATAATTACACCCAAAAGTGTAGTTTAATATTGAAAACATTTCTTTTCTTTCCATTGCCACAAAGGAACCAAAAGGAACTTTTGCAAGACAGAGGCAATACACCTATGAGCAGTGTTTTGAAGAAAATTATTACTACAGCTCGTAAAATATGAAACAAAGATAGAGTATGGAGGAGCTCCATGAAGTCTGATTTCACTAGCAAAAAAGAAAGTTACATCTAAAGTATAACTAATAATCTAAAATTGTATCTGTGTCATCTTTCTTTTTTTAAACTAATTCCTTTATACTTTGGAATTTTTCACTTCTTCAGTCCACAGAAAGTGATAAAACCAGCTGGTAGATATTTAAGTAAACAGCCTGTTAATAAGGCCTGCAGGTACCCTATTTTTTGTCTGCCTCTTAGCCAAATTAGGGATTAGATAACTGCGGCGAGTTTATGATACAGATGTGTCTTGGTGATGTTATCTCAGACTGACTCTGCAACAGACTCTCCTGGTGCCAGCACTTTTCTAATGACAAAACTATGTTTTCATCCATGTGGCTTCATTCATTTGTAAGAGGAACAGGGGAGTGGTTTTATTTATACTAGTACCAAAGGTACTTTGCTGGAGTGATTTGTCAGTATAATATAGCAGACTGTGTAAGGGGAAGCTTTCTCTGGCAAAGACCCACGTTTCTGCATTGTAACCTGTTTGCAGACTTAACACTGGCATCTTGTAATTTGTTTTGATTCACTTTGTGATCTTAAGCTTCTTCCCATGTCCTTTGAAAATTAAGAAACCATTTGAGATCAAAAGTGCTTTCCTAATGTCAGTGGAAAAGCACAATCGTTGACAAAAAAGAGAGTTGAGAGTGGAAGTGTTGCCGTCTGGGATGGGCTCACCAGGGAGAAGAGGGATCAGGCAGGGAACCTGGGCTCCCCTGTGCTACTAAGGTGGTGTGATGCATGCAGGCAGACTGGGAGTCTGCCAGTAAACCCACTGGTTAAATGACTCTACTTGCCTAAACGCCAGCTAAGAGGTCATATCTGCCACCTTTTGTTTCTTCCCCAGGGCTGCTCGTCAGGTACAAACTGGGACGATGCTGAGATCCAGGGTTCAGTCTGGGGGCCCACTTCACTTGAGGCAGAAAGTGCATAGCCTAGTTAGTTGACCTGCATGCTCATCAATCTTGGAGCCATGAGGAAAGTGGAATTGAAGCCAAGTTTTGATAGGATCAAAGCTGCGTGGGGGGAATGGGGGCACTTGGGAAGTTGGCCGAGTCATTTGAACAACCAAAAGAAACATAAATGTGGTTGTCATCAGTCTCAAAATGATGACCCCAAAGCAGTTAAAATGATGTAACTGAGGTTAAGAAATAATTACAAAAGATGACAGCTGTTGGAGGAGTACAATTAGGGCTGGTATATTATCACATATGTAACTTGGCTCTTTTTGTAATTGATGGTGAAACTCTCACTGACTGTAGCAGAGCAAAATATAAACAATACTGAGCATTGCATACTTGCAATCAGGACAACAGAAGAGGGCCCAAACCAGATAAACGCAGCATTTAGTGAGCCTAAGCAGAGCCCTGTGGAAATACCTGTGGGCAAAAGATACCAAATACCAGTGGTTCTCTTTTGGGGAGGCTGATTTTATGCTAACAGGTAATGAAGATACGTACTTCTTCCAAAGGAAGGTACCAAAGATGCAAAGATGCCAAAGCATAGGAAATGACATTAACAGTCTTAGAGCATCAGGGCATCCGAACCGTGAAGAGATTATAATCTGCATTTTGTCATTTTATGCTTGTGTTTGCTATACCCTGGGAAAAATAGCAGTGTTTTGTTATTAAAGGAAACAGTGTGTTTACCCTCTACACTTGAGGCTGTCTATCCCAGAACATTCCGAAGATTGTTAGTCTATGTGCAGCGATCATCAAGGTCATTACTGATAAAATTATAAAAGAATATAAAGTAATGAAACTGTAGTAATGAAAATACAAAATCTATAGAAATTCTACCTACAGCTTTTCTTAGTGCGATTCTTGCTTGTAGTTTCAGCCCCTTGGAGCAATTGCCATGGAAAATAACACCGATGTGAACTTTTTGGTCTAATATTTCACCTTGCCCTTCCAATAGAACAGACACTTAGAAAGTTTTGTGGCTGCATATTGGGCATCAGTCACTTTCCTCTGCACAGCAAAATTAACCCAAGTGCTGTGTGGAGTTACGTTGGTTTCTTCTGCTATAAATTCAGGTGCTAGGACTCTGCCCTGTGGCAAAAAGACAGGAGGGAGCAGCCAGACATTCCCTTGGATGCAGGTAAGCACTGCTGCCAGCCAGGGCAGAAGCAGGGGATTGCCTGTTGTTGGTGAGGCCATAAGTGAGTCAGTTCAGGACAGCCTTTTGGTGACTGTCTGCTGGAGATTTGATTTACACTGCTGGGGAGATGGTATTATAGGAGCAACAGGGAAGGTCCTGCCTGAGCAGCTCTTCCCTTGTGTTTTCTCAACAACACAGTGGGAAAATCCTCACCGTGTTTGCTTACCCACAGCCTAACCAGCTTAGCTGGCTTTATTTCAGTTTAGGCTTTAGCGGTCTCTCAAAGGTGCTAAACTGTATTGACTGAGCTACACTGAGTGGAAAATAAATCCTTTTTTAGGTATCTAGCCTTGGCTTAGATTTGATGACTCTAGTGTATGGGAAATAGGGATAGGGTAAGTTGGGAAAGGTTTCAAATACCGTACCAGTGGTATTTCTGGAGATCCTGAGAATGGCCCAAGTGATTTGGGACTCTCTATTTGGGAGTGTACCAGAAGATTTTCATTGATGCTGTATATAGAGATTTTCTAAGATGTCTCTCCCATAAACCTTTACTGAAAATAGGATCACGGAAAGGCAGTGGTAAGGTAAAGCACAGCTCTGTCATCTGCCTTCTCATGTTGGCCGTGGCCTCCCCAGGATTCCTGCCCTACTTGCTTATGGTGGCCAGAGCATTACTTCCCCATCTACTTTTTTTCTCATCTTCTCACAGTGATGCAATCCTCAATAGTAGAGGGCCACGATGAATCTGTCCATGTCCCCCTCCTGTGATACAGAAATAACAACCCTGCCATTTAACCCACACATTCAATGTATTTGCTTTCAGTCATACTAATATGAAGGCTCTCTGCTTGGGCTTTAGAGCAGCCCTGCAGCCATTAGCAGAAATACTGAAAAATTAAAAACCAGCCACACTAAATGAAAATGTTGTAGCTTAAGACTTAGAAACTCAGCTTGGCACATCCACTGCTTAACTGATTTATTTTACCATTCCCTTTATAAAGAGAGGGTCAGCACATACTCAAGCCCACCACCGATTTTCGTTTTTCTCCAATTGCCTTGGTGCTGCTATTAAATAGCCAGGAACTACTGAGCGCTTCTGGCCTGACTCCTGGCCAAGCAGATGAATGTGAATGCGCCGAGTCCCTTTCCAGCTTGCAGCTGTTTTGTAGTGGTGCTCGTATGTGCTCTAGGAACAAAAGCAGACAAAGGGTTGGATTGTCTGCATGCTGCCACCTTTTCTCGTGTCCGGATCTGGGCAGGAGGGTAGTAGAAGACTTTCCACACTTCTGGCTCCTGTCTCCCTTTGTGGAAGGGCTCTGCTCATTTCAACTGTAAAATTAGTCATGCTTGTAAGTGCTTGTGCCAAGCTGGTGGGTTAGTGACTTTGGGGAGGTTACAGTCATGAACCATGGCTTTTGTTAAAGGAAGTGAATGGACTGCTGCCTGGTTACAGGCTTGAAACTGCAGAAAAGATATATGCAGAGCCCACTGGGCTGTGTTCATTTGCCTTTGGGTCGCATTTTGCCTGGAGCCAGTGTCTGGACACTCTGCTTGCTCCTCTTCCCCTAATCAAAATTTCAAATTAATTCTCACAGTGTAGGCAGTGGATTTTGTATGACATGTTGCTCAATTTCTCCTCCCTACCTTTTACCTGCTGTTACGTTTTGGAGAAAAGATACAACTCTTTATTACTCTCACAGCTGAAATGGCTTTTGGGAAGGTTTGTCATGCTCCTTTCTTTTCCTGCTTTTAGCCCTGGATGTCAAGGCCCATCCCCATGCCACTGTAGTATATCGAACTAGTCCTTCTTTTAATTGTGGAGTGTAAAAATGCCTCCCTCTTTGCCTTTTTGTGGTCAGAATAGTGTTAAATTACATCACACTAACAGGGCATCAAAGTGTGTAGGTGGAGCACAGGGGAAGCCAACCTATTGCAGGGTAATGCAAGGATGACAAAACGGCCATATGGGACTCTGGTCACACCCTGTCAAATGAAGGAGTTATCTGGCAGCTCACAAGGGGTGGTGGCAGAAATAATCCTGTGGACCATCTTTCTAGAAGCCACAGTATTAAAATGTGCATTTAACTGAGTCCCCAAAGGGTCAAGTGATAAGAACAAACCAGCTGCAAAGGTTTATATTCATGGATGTGCAGCCTATTTGCAGATAGTCTCTGTTTCTGTCTACATGTCTGTAATTACTGTGAGTCACTGTATGTCTGATATGCAATGCAAATTACTAGGATAGATTAAATTATGGAATATCTAAACCAGCAGATTTTAATGTGTTGATTTTCACCTACATGTCCAAAGGTGACAATTTTTTTTTTTTTTTAAATATTTATAATTTTCAGTATATGGTGCTGCTTACATTACTGAAATGAAAAACTTTGGTGAAGCCTTACAGTATATTCTAACTTTGGGTATCATGACACCATTAATCCACACGTTAATTCATGTCTGATATAAGACAAACTCTTACTGGTTGGGGGAATGGACAGGAGCTGCATATTAGTGTTTATAACCCACTGAAGAATCATAGCATCTGCTAATAACAATTGATTTTTCTGAAAATTATCTGTGCACCATCTTCATCTGTTTCCCTTGGCTCAGGAGCTCCAGTGTTTCTCTCCTCTCTCTGCTTTTTCTAAGGTTACATGAACACGTTCTAATTTTCTTGCTTTTTCAGTTCCCAGTGACTCTTACACTAATTTTTTTCTAACTGGGAAACTTGGATTTGTGATTGTATTTGAAAGCAAAATAGATACGTCCTGCAGTTTTTTTTTTTTAATTTTGCCGTCATTAAAACAACACAAATTCAGTCTTCTGTATAAACCTAGCACTTTAAGAGGAAAAGGTTGTCACTCATTAGAGAAGCTTGCAGTTTGATAGAGCTATTGAAAGTCTGCTTTTCTGTTTTATTTTAAGCTACTTTACACTGCAAGAAACCAAGCTCATGAGATTAAAACATTATCCTGAAGAAGTCACATTGCATGACTGAAATCACCCAGCTGTTACAACAAGCCTTTCCAAATCAGTGACAAATGACAAAATACTGTAGTAACACTCAGGCATATTGACCTTGTGACCTTTGGTCTTACACTTGTTTTAGAAGCTTTCAAAGTATTTCAGGATGGCCTGTTTTTTTAAGGTCCATCCATGGTGGCAATGTCCAGTTTGTGAGTTTTAATACCATCAGCTGGTTCTCTCTTTTTGCTGAGTAACTTAATAGAAAATACTATGTCGTTATGTATTAGTAGGATCTCTGCATGTTAGAGTTTGACCTACAACCAGGTTAGCAAAGCCCACAGATGGAAACAAGGATTGCTAAACAAACTTCCTGAATTTGCGAGTAGTAGGAACCAAAGAGATAGGCCTGTGAATCTGTGTTAGATGTGTGTCACAGTGAATCACCCATCTTTAGTTTAGCAGACTCCCTTTGCTGAATTGCTGAGCCTCATGCATGCTCACCTCTGCAGAAAGGAGAGAAGATGCTGGTACATTTGTGAGGAGCTGCTGGTGTTGTTTACCAATAGTGACTTTGTTCATCAGCTCAGCAGAATTTTGCTAAATAAGATAAAAGCTTACAGAAGTTGTCGTACTGGAAATACTGCAGCTCCCAAGTATCAGCAACCAGACTAGTTTTTCAATGTAAGAACTGGGAGTTAAGATGTATGTTTTCTAGGAAGAAGGTTTTGTGGTTATTTTATGAAATTCAAAAGTGAGTGCTAATCGGTGTACCTTTTCATGGTCACTGTAACCATAGCATTTTGCTTGACTTTAGGAACAGGCAGACTTCATGGAACTTCAAACTTTGCAAATTAATATATGTTGCTACTTTCTTTTTTCCCTACAGAAATTATTTAGAGTATTTTAAAAATCCGTATTTTTCAAGGTTGTCTTTGTAATCAGGTTTCTTAAAAAATGGTGCTTTCCATACAGCCACAAGAAAAGTTGACAGTGAATACATCACAGTCCAGAAACCTGTGAGAAAGAAACATGAACATTGTGAAACCTACTATTTAAAAGTCAGGGTTGCTGGGTCAGCCTTAGCTCAGGCCCCCTGAGGTTATGCATTATGCTACCAGCTTTAATTATATTGTTGCATACATTTTTTTCTACTCAAAATTTTGCCTACCATTATGCTAACATTTATGAACCTTTCAGTGTTTGACTTTGCATTAACTTTTCTCTTGCATCAGACTTTTCTTATGGTGTGGAGGAAGCTGGAAACGTGGAGATGTAATTTCCTGGAATTTTTAAAAAAGAAGTCACCCCTTAGCTGAAGAAGTCATCTTCTTGAGCTCTCCTGACTGTCTTTCCTGTGGGTCCTTAGCAGAGATAAGGAGTCCTAACGCTTTTCTTTTCTCAGCTATCTGAACTAAAGGAGTAACTGGTAGCGGTAGAAGCCCAAGAGACTTAAGTTTCCTAAAATGCTAAACAGCAAAACCAGAGGTGTGTAAAGCAGCCTTGGCTACTGGCCTCCCCTCCTGGATGACATACAGCAATCTCCCTTTTCCTCTCCTTTTCGAGTCTGGGAGGCTGAATATAAATGTGAAGATGCTCCAAGAAGAATCAAAATTCCAGGCCAATAATGCTGGATTAGTTTCAGTTCATCCTGCCAGCCAGCACAGCCTTTGTTCTTGTGGCAGCTATTCGTCTGCTTTTCAGTTGGATGGGAATTGCATTAGCCTTTTCCCAGTTCCCTCTCTGTGCTCTCCGAGAGATGCTGTCTTGAGCCTCCCCTATGAGGAGCTAAGCACTCACACTTTTCAGGAGCTGGTGAACTTCTCAGAGGACCCAGACCATGTAGTAAATGACAAAGTATTTTTCTAATGAAAAGAATATGTTGGAGGAGAAAATAAATTAATATTTAAACAAAGCCCTTGAGACAGCCTAAGACACTGTTCTTAAAGAAGGGCAGGCATTTGAAAAGACTCAGAGGAACAATAAGAACACATTTTTTAAATCAAAATCTCATAGAAAAAGATCTTTGGGGTTGAGAGGATGGAATACAGATTTCAGCTCCACCAGCTGTAATTAAAACCGTAAGCTTCTCTTGGGATCCTATTAAAAAAAATCCAGGAACCCTTATGGAAATCATTATTCAACCTCTTGGTGCACCACTGAAAGAGGGAAGCAAGCTCCAGTGTCACAAGTTGCTCCACATGGGGAAACTGGTTTACCCACCACAGGCTCCACTGATTTTACTAATTATTAGCATAATGTCTTAAAGGGAGATAACTGGCAGCTTTGGGGAACCTTACTGCTTGGTTTGGTCTCTGCTTTATAGTTTTACCAACATAGGCTTACGTTGGCTGGGGATGTTTTATGATGGTGGTGACAGCACTAGAGTGGGTCTGGCAAGCCAAGCAAATGGACCGTGCTGCAGCACGAGGAGGAGCTCTGCCCAGCCCAGTGCCTGCACTGTGCTGCTGTAGCACATCTGATCGATGCATCGCTCCATACGCTGTGCAGCAGGGATACACTGGTTTTCCCACGTGTGCACAGAGATGAGGAGTGCTGGCTTCACTCCCCAAACCCGTGCTCCATCACGGTAGGGTCCTGCACCCGCATCAGCCTGCCAGCGGTCCCCATTGGGGGCAAACGCGCCCATCCTGCTGCAGCAACTTGCAGCATGGAGTCCTCATAGTCTACAAGGAGAGACGGTGTCAAACCACGAGTGCCTGCAGAGATCCTCCAGCATTTACAAGCAGGTGCCTGCTTCTAAATGATAAGGATCTAGCTGTTTGAACATTGGAACTGTGTAGGTAAGAGATGTGCTATGAAAAGGGTGTCCTCTTTGACCATTATAACTTTAATAATCTCTTCTTTAGCCTTCTCTTTTTTGAAAATGTGTAGGCAGTCATTGTCTCAGGAAAAGAGAGAGACCAAGAGCAAAAGATGTCCAGTGAAAGGCGTTTTATTTTCTTCTCTTTCTTGCCATGAAAGGGTTCGTTGTTCCACCTCCACAGTTTGTTGCTCGCTGTGGAGAAAGGAACAAATTACCGAGTTCAGGCAGAGGAGAAGAATTGTATTGAACTGGGATGAACAGAGGTTTTCATCACGACAATAACTGGCCAGATAAGAAATCAGTTGATTTGTGTCAGATGGCTGATATTATATTTTAATATTCCAGTAGTGACCATGCTGTCTCTGATGCCTTTTGAAACTGTTTGTACTTTGATTTAATTTGGAATTAGAGCTTTCAAACAGATTCAGTAAGCCCGTGGGGGGAACAGTTACTTGTCAGCTCTGATTACATTTAATCGGTGCAAATGGGAAATTTGCCATTTTCTCCCTTAATCATAGCTTACCTAGCTTTATTGAGTCTTTTGGGGGGTCTGTATTGCCTTTTGATTCTCTGGGTTCTGAGTTACATTATACTACCATATTCTTGATATGAAGTTCTACAGCAATTACTGTTGGCATAGAAAAAGATATAATACCAGACAATGTAAAAAATTCTCCCTCCTGCACTATATAGAGAATACATTTATTTTCCTTTCTCTATGTATAAAAATAGCAGTGAAGGAATGTGGCTGAACAAATGAAGGCAAATTGATATTGTTTCTTCTAGTAATTTTGACAGCACTTTCTAGATGGGAATTTATACCAGTAGAACTATATTGATCTAATTATAATGCTAAGTTATGCTGGAATAAATACCCACGTGAGCAGTCTTAGGAAGGAGAGTGTTCATGCAAGGATTTATGCTGATATAGCTCTACTGAGATAATTATACCAACATTGTTTGACCCATAAATTTCTCCGTGTAGATAAAATGCTTAGCACAAATGCCTAGCTCGTGGACCCAGATCCAGTATACAACAAGACTTGGAATTACCTGCAACGGAGTGCTGGAGAGTGGCTCAACTACCCACCCTTTTTTCCCACATATCTATCAGTTCCTCTGCTGAGCTCTAACCATTAAAACTTATCATCATCATCTGGGAAAGCTCTTCATCAGTAAAACAATATAGATGCTTCGTAATATATTGTCCAATATAGTGTGTTTTTTCCTCACAATATATGGCATTCACTGAGCAAAAACAAATTGGGAAACATCTGTAGCTAATTTTAGTCTGGAGGAGAGAAGTGGAATTTTCAGGGATGTCTGTAGGCCAGGGACATTAACAATGACATGAGCAATGTGTATTTGATGTAAATTGGTTAAAAATCTGTGGGCCATGCTGCTGTAGGCTGGATAGTTACTGTAACAGTATGTGCAAACAGCGTGATGGCTGATTTATGTGCAAAGTCATGATTAACTTCAAGTGGGTTTGTAGGTCTGCATTTATGTTTGACCTCCTTTTCTATTTCACAAGAGCAATTTTGTGATAGAATTTGGTCTTCATTAACTCTTAATAAATACTTTCAGTTAATTTCAGTGTTGCATGACCAGGTCATAGCAGCATGGACAGCACAACAGGGAAAGATTAACTTTGTGGATCAATATTGATTGTACCTGGAGACTTTTGCGCATGTTGAATTTACTTAGTAGTAACTCAAGCTGCATTGATATAAAAGGATCTGCATATAGGCAGCATATTCCCTTAGTTTAACAGAAGTGACAGTTGCTATATTGCTGTTTTTTTTGTGTTTGGCTTTGCTATCATAAAATCTGAATGATGAACAGCAGAAAATTTACATTCAAAGTGCATCAGACCTTTCCTGGAACACTGCTGCTAAACACTGCACAACATCTGCAAACAAACGTTTGGTAACCTATGTGAGCATGATGAAATGAAGGAGAGAGGCTTGGGTTTGGAAAGGTTACATATGGAGGACAATCAAAAAGGCAGCAGTGCAAGGAGGCAAAACTTAAGAATTGCTGAAGAAGGAAAATTGCTATAATCAGGGAACTGGAAAGCTGTTGCAGAAGCAGATCTTGTGGATAAATGAACCAACAAAGCATGCTTCCTTGTTGCTCTTCTACTTCTTCCTCTTTGGTGTCTGACTGCCTTTACATTAACCTGAAGTCCCATCAGCAGCAGGCTCTGAAAACCCTGTGAGTGAGGAACAGCTGCCCACTAGAACCTGTGACTCAGAAAGTCCAAAATAACTGAGAAAAAGAGGCATTGTCAAGCAAAGGGAAGGGTTTGTTTCATCTATATTAATAATATATTATGTGTGATCACTTTAGGCAGCTGATACGGCTCCAGAGCATACCTGCTCAGTGGTAAGTGTATTGGATGTCCCACCTAGATGCAGATTATGGAGTGGACAGTCTGGGTGGAAAGGGCACCATTCTGAGCTGCGGACACTATACAGGTAATGTTCACCCTGCAGAGCAAACGTCCTTTGAGGTCTACCTCCCAGGCCCTGACCCTATGATCACTTAGCCCAGTGGAGCTCATGGACCTTGCTGTGATTTCATTCTGGCCTCTGTGCTTGGGTTTCCCTTGTGTGGAAAGCAGGACACAGGGGATGCTGTGGGCTGTATTTCATCCTGACACAGCATTGCCCTGCAGCTGGGTGTTCACCTACACTCCTGCAAAGGATCCACGGCCCCACAATACAGTCAGAGCATGATCAAACCCTGCTCCCCACTGTCACATCTGGGCCTGGCTGATAGATTATAGGCAAAGAGTACTGAAGCAGCTAAGAAATATCCCTGTTGCTAAATATGAATCAGGTTTGCATTTGCATTTTCTTGAATTAGAACTATTTATCTTGTATATTGACATTGTTCCACTTAATGAACGTTCCTTTCTTTATACCATGAAAAGTGAGAAAGTGGAGGCAATGAGAGTGGAAAACCAAAGTTGATCAGGGTGAAGCTATATGGTGCAGTGCTTCAAAGGAAATAGCAAATCAGATGTGTATGTAGGCAGTCTTCCTAGACCTGGACGCTGGGAAGTGTTCAGCAAACTTAGGGGCTGGCAAGATACTTCCTGCTGCTCTGCAACGGATCAGTACAAGGGCTGGTGCTGGTGGGCAGTGAATTTTGGTGAGGATTTCCCCTTGACAGGCATGAATGAGTGCCTCCTACAAGGAACATACCTTGAAGTGTCATAACCCTTCAGGTAGTGATTCCTTCTATAGTGAGGACAGTGGCCCATGGAAGCTGAGTTGCTTTGATTCCTCTGGAGGTGAAGCTGGTCCTTCATGAACTCCTTCAGCCTCTGGGGTTCTCGAGGGGGCTTCAAGAGGCAACGAGGAATCTTGAACCCAAAAGTTAAAGTTTCCAAACTGAGACCTCTCTGATTCTACAGTTCAAGCCCCCACTGTGTGCACAGCATGTAAGCAGCTGCAGTTTAAGGAAAACAGATATATTGTTTGTTCAAATGTGATTTCATTTTCCCTGTTTGCCCATTAAACCAAATGCTTCTGGCTAGAGAGAGTTCTTCTCCCATTCTTTTAAGAAAATACCATTTTACAAAGCATTTGAGGAGCTATTCCACAGAGAGTAGCCACTGTTTCTTTTGAGCCAATAGGCCAAAATGCTTAAATGGATCACATAGCAAAGGTACGCTTATCACCTTCTTGTCAGTAAGTGTATCTCATACCACTGTACCTTCAATAAGGTACACTGCAGGTGCAGCAAAAGCACGGGCCCAGGAGAGCATGGGACTTGGCTAATGGTGTCACACCCCACGAGCTAGGACAAGTGACCCAATATGTTAGTCAAAGCCTCTTTTGCTAAATGGATGTCTACCTGTCCATATGAGATATCCCTGATACTGTATCCCCAGCAATTCTCCCTAAGGAGGAGGCATCTCCTAGTGCACTCAGACTGCCTGGAAAATTGGTGTCTTTCTTTCTCTTCAGTGCTTCTGCATTGGGTTTGCGTGGCAAGGTTTTGGTAGCATGGGGGGCTACAGGGTGGCTTCTGTGAGAAGCTGCCAGAAGCTTCCCCCATGTCTGACAGAGCCAAGGCCAGCCGGCTCTAAGACGGACCCGCTGCCGGCCAAGGCTGAGCCCATCAGTGACAGCGGTAGTGCCTCTGGGAGAACAGATTTAAGAAGGAAAAAAACTTGTGGCGGCACAGAAACTGCAGGCACAGAGAGGAATGATAACATGTTAAGAGAAACAACCCTGCAGACACCCAGGTCAGTGAAGAAGGAGGGGAGGAGGTGCTCCAGGCGCCGGAGCAGAGATTCCCCTGCACCCCATGGTGAAGACCATGGTGAGGCAGGCTGTCCCCCTGCAGCCCAGAGAGGTCCACGGTGGAGCAGATATCCACCTGCAGCCCAGGGAGGACCCCACGCTGGAGCAGGTGGGTGCCCAAAGGAGGCTGTGACCCTGTGGGAAGCTCGCACTGGAGCAGGCTCCTGGCAGGACCTGAGGACCCGTGGAGAGAGGAGCCCACGCTGGAGCAGGTTTTCTGTCAGGAATCGTGACCTTGCAGGGGACCCACGCTGGAGCAGTCTGTGCCTGAAGGACTGCACCCCATGGAAGGGACCCGTGCTGGAGCATTTTGTGAAGAACTGCAGCCCATGGGAAGGACTCACGCTGGAGAAGTTCATGGAGATCTGTCTCCCATGGGATGGACCCCACACTGGAGCAGGGGAAGAGGGTGATGAGTCCTGCCCCTGAGGAGGATGAAGTGGCAGAGACAACATGTGATGAACTGACCACAACCCCCATTCCCCGTCCCCCTGCATCGCTGGGGTGGGGGGTAGATAGAGGATTCGGGAATGAAGCTGTGCACGGGAAGAACGGAGGGAGGGGTGAATGTGTTTTAAGATTTGGTTTTATTTCTCGTTACTCTACTCTGGTTGATTGGTAATAAATCAAGTTAATTCTCCCTAAGTTGAGTCTGTTTTGCCCGTGACAGTAATTGGTTGAGTAATCTCTCCTTGTCCTTGTCTTGACCCACAAGCCCTTTGTTATATTTTCTCTCCCCTGTCCAGCTGAGGGGGGGAGAGATAGAGCAGCTTTAGTGGGCACCTGGCGTTCAGCCAGGGTCAACCCCCCACAGCTTCTGATACTGCTCCAGACAATATTGCAGCCAACACATCTGAATTGGGTTCTGAGGTTGATATTGCACACCAGGCATCACTGTTTCCCAAAAGCACTCACTGTGGTTACCCTGCTTTGGTGACTGTTAGACAGTTCCTGGTAAAAGCAAGTTTTTATCAGTTGTGGTAGCTGGAAGAAAACATGAAGATTCATAAGATGACAGGAAAACACACAGTAATGTCCGTGTATCTAAACAGTCAGTAGCTGAGGGCAAGGCAGTGGCAATATCTGTAATTCAAGGGATGTGCCTGCGTTCACCACAACAGCTCTGCTTGTCAGGCTGTCAGCACTGTATTGGTTAGCACCTGTAGGCAGCAATGGAACATCACAAACTTCCAGGTGCTCTAGGTACTTGCAGGAGGTCTCCTGTGTGTATGTTCCTGTTGCTGAAGTGCACAGATCTCTGTCTTCTGCAGCCACAGGTTGCTCTTTTTTCCCTGACAATGCCTCTTTATTGTTCCCAGAACAACAATGTGCTAAATGAAGATATTCTGTGTTGTCCTCGCTGAAGCAGCTACCCAGGCTTCTTCTCTTGGCCTCATGCTTGTTCTATTTCCTGGGCAGCTGCAGATGACACAGAGGAACATGTGATTGTGCCCACTCAAGCCACTGTCACAGCTGTTGACGAGCACAGTGCTTGGCTTGTGGTCAGCTTGCAGCGATCGGCGTCAGGTCAAATGTACACACGCTGTGTGTGTAGCATCTCTGCCTGACTATCAGACTGAAGCCTTTGTGGTAGTTGTGACTGTTCACTGGTGCTGGCTGTTCAAAAGCGTCAGATCACGAGATGGCAGGAGAACTTCCCAGGATTTTTGTTGTGTGATCCTGAGGTGGGGCGCAGCAGTTTTCAATTGCTTCATGGCCCACATCCAATTGCTAGAAAAATGCCACTGTGAATGGAGGTCAGCGTTGTTATAAGCAAGTGAAGCCATCAGAAGAAACCTTCCTTGTCTGGAAGCAGTAACTCACTGTAAAAGGAAAGCTATTAGGATGCCGCCTGCTCAGATGGTACGTTTAAAATGAAGTACATCATCCTGATGTAACCTAAAGAAAGCAGACAAACTCTAAATCTTTTTCTGTATTGGGCTGGCTTGGGTTGATATCACTGAAATAAAGGGGCTTGCGCAAGTGAGCTGTATTTATTCATTGCAGCTGCTCTAGACTGCTTTTTAGAGAGGTGTTGACTTGTTTTGATGTGATCCCAAAGCTAGAAAAATTCTGGCCACAACACTAGAATTTATCTTCTCTTTAGCAAATAAAATTGTATAGGCATTCAACAGTCTGGGAGTACCCCTGCCTTTATGCACCAAGGCTCCAGGTATAAGCTGGTGGTGAAGTCTGACGTTATTTCATTACCACAATACCTGGGAAAAAACTACCTAGAATTAGCTACCAATCACAGACTAATTATGCTAAATAAAAATTGTGTTGTCTTCCCAGTTCTGTTCCAAGTTACAGCCTAACTACAGAATGGCAAGATTTGTATATTGCCATAAAATGCCACAGACCAGAGTTACCGCTATGTCAGGGTATGGACGCTGAGCTGCCAAGCCCGCTGAGCACCATCACAGTACTCAGAGATGCTGCTGGGCCAAGAGACTGCAAATCCCCTTAACACTATTTCAGAAAACTTGTCAGCAAATGGCTGGAAAATGCAGTAAATTTATCTCACCGCTTCATTATTGCTGCACAAATGCCACAGTTCTTTTTCCTCAGCAGCTCTGTGAGGAAAACAGTAATTTAAGCGCATGAAAATAAAACCAGGCTGCCACTGTGAACACTGGTAGAACCAATGCTGAGATGAGAGTAACAACTGGGAGCAAACTGATTTCTTCTGTTCATATTTTTCTTGTGTTCGTTTAATTGTCCAGCTTTCTTTGTAATGAAAACCAAAATTTAATAAAGAGAAGCCACATTTGCTGAGTTTGACTGTTGTAGATAGAATTACTTTTTGTCTTACAAAAAGTTAGCTGCTGCTTACTTATTTGCTATACTGCTGCTTACTTATTTGCTATACATTTTATAAGGCCACAATTTGAATCCTCTCCCAAACTGCATGAAAGGCTATGTGTGTGTGCATGTGTGTGTGTTCAAACTGTCTTTTCTCTGTGTGTGGTGAGAGCATGCCAAGCACCTTGTCATCATTACCAAAATGCAAATGAGTAAAAATAACGTAATATGCATTAATCTATTTTACATGTGCAGGGGGTGTGCACGCAGATTGTATTGGTGCAGCTTAGCAGCCAAAGCTTTAAAGCTTTGTCCTGCAGTGTCTTGACACAAAGCTTTCTGTAAGCTATGTTGTAGGATGATGCCATATTATTTAATTTTGCAAAATGTAAAGATGCCATGTATCTTCCCCATGTATCTCCCTGCGTAAGAGGGAGCAGGTATAACAATTAGGATCTTGCAGTAATGAGTGGCTCCATTAGAGGAGTGGAGAGAAATAGAGCAATTAGAAACTTGCAGTATCTGGTTAATATTAAACGTTAGCCCTAATTCTGAAAATACTTGTTCATTTATTTAAATCTGAACACATTTTCAAAGTTCAGGGCCCTTTAGTGTCCACCCTTGAACTGACAACATGAGAAAACGAAACCCTGGGCAATTTTACTTCTCCAAGGCTGCTATAGCCTCTCTGTGTTCTCTCGGGATCATATGATTTGCTTGGACTGTTTTAAAAATAGTATTGTAAGTATAAACAATTAAAGGTGGAGCCTGACCTACCCCGTCAGCACTGTTTGACTCTCTGCTAATGCTGAACTTTTCTTAGAGTTGACAGTGCAGTTCTTCTCTAAACCCTAGCAGTTGTCATAGTCCCTTGGGGAATTGTAACTAAAACATAAGCATTGCTTAATACTTAGAACCGTGGTAAGTCTCTGTGGAACTATAAAATTCCAGGCGGTTTTGCACAAGTGTCTTTTAAATGACAGCAGAGCATCCCTCTTTCTTCTATTCAGAATTGATTAGAAAACTCCCTCCCACAACTCTTCCCTGCTTTTAAACTAGAACATGATGTGTTTTTCTCTCTCTTGAACAAAATTTATTTTAAGGAGGTGCGTGCAACAGGTTTATGCATGTGCTGAATTGGAAAATATTTACACTTACATTCAGAACGTGTTGGAGTTAACTCAGGGGCATACACTCTACATACTTCGGTATACATGAAAGGAACAAAATAGGAATGTATTTACCATATATCTACACTGGCATTTACTATGGCTGAACAAAACAAAATGCGCAAGACTACATTTCTGACAAGTTTTCTGGTGGAAAATGTGCAGTAAAAGTGTTCAGCTATCAAAATACTGAAGAAATCAAGCCTATTTTGCTCTCTGGAACTTCTGTTAAAACAGTGAACACGAAAATATTTGAACCATATGAAGATTTTCCAATAAATATTTAAGCTGAAAATCTACAGTGTTTAATAAATGACTTTTCATTTCAAGTATTAAGTATGTGTACAATATACCTTATAATACATATAATGCAATATAACAGTTGAAAAACTGACATTAATACAGGATGATTTTAAGATGTTTTGAGCATTCCAGCACTTCCCTTTTCTCCCCAGGTCCTGGAATTTCCTTCCTGAAGAATTTTGAAATTTTTTGGTTGTTGGCTGTACAAAGGGATAAAAAGTGAAAATCCTTCATAAAACTTAATTCCTGGCACTGCTCAGTACTAGTGATGACTGCTGTACTGACAGAGCTTTGGTGATGATAATAGATTGGATATGACACTTCAAAGAAAGTGGAAGAAACTGATTTGAGACAGCCACGGTCTAGAAAATACGTTTTAGGGAACAAGCTAGCACAAGACTAGATGGCTTTCCTATCTTTTACTTTTCTGATTCTGTGACCCTGTACTATGTGTTGTTAACCCATTAAAATAAGCTTTGAGTGCTCACCATCAATTTCCAGCCTTACAGTCAGTAACAGCAAAACGAGGAGTATTACTCATGCTCAGACTGCTGCCTGGCACTAGTGGGTGTGCTGTGATCGGACACTGTCAGACTGTCAGAAGATGATAAACCACTCTTCTGAGCCTCCCCCCAAGGCCACCATGTAATTTAGGAGATAACTACTAGAGTAGTAAGATTTTCTCACCTTCCTGTGTGCCAGGTAGGGCAACATTTTCCGTGAAGAAAGAGGATGGAGGCAAATGAAGATTTCAGTTAAATCAAATGCTGAATCACCTCAGGGCAAATGATAAGCCACACAAGTACTTCTAATTTCTATGGCGTTGTCACCTTTGTAGTGGAAGGAAAGGAGTGCAGGTAGGAATGTAGTGAATACAAGTATGCTGTCTGGTCTTTTAAACTGGGCTTCTGGTGTACTGAGCAACTGGCATGCTCTAAAGTGCTTTATTTATTGCAGGACCTGCAACTTAAGTCTGAAGTATGCATAGCAATCATAGTAGAAAATACATTATACAGAAAGACTGCATCAGGAAGCTACCTGTGTACTTGTGACCAACACATACAATTATCCATGGATGAACGTGACATTTTAAGAATGCAGAAGAATTGCCCAGTTAGAGAAATCTTTCAGTTTCCATTACAGGAAGGTTTAAACAGCAAGAGGAAACCTCAGATTTTGACTTGCAATACTTTCTTTGTAAATTCTTGTTAGTGTTTCATAAACAGACTGCATGAGAGGTAGCAATATTCAGAAAAGCCTGTTGTTCCTCAGTAATGGTTCAGTCATGCCTCCACTAGCAGAAGTCTGTCCCTGTACTTTTGTGTAATTCTGCCTTTCCTTTTACTAGCTGCTCATCATCCACCCCAGCAGCCACACTGTTCTATGTAGAGCTGCTGTGAAAATTTTTGAGGATGCTAAAAACTGTCACCTTTGTGAATCTGCTCCTTTTCTGTGGCATTTGGCAGGAATGATGTGGCAGGAGTGGAAACAATTGGAAAGAGAGCTAAACATATAGCAAAGTTGCCAAGGGCATGCCAAGGAGGTAATGCCATGAAATTAGGCAAAAGCTACACATGAAGAAATCTTTCTAATTTAGGAGCCATTAGGCTTGTGCATTGCCAAAGAATTGGTGGAAGGCTGTATGCAACTTTTATAAAAGGACTTGAAAGCAGTGCTGAATATATGGCAGGGAATAAGACTGGCCTGGCAGTAGAAGGATAGAAAAGCTAATAGATCTTTTCTATCTTTAATTCTTGTGATTCCTATTCCATCAGTCAGCACGTGGTATAAGGAGAGGAAACTCGGTGCCAACCAAATTGGTGCAGTTTTACAGATGGGACTGTTTTCAGCAGTTAGTTCATGTCTGCCAAGAGCCACTTGCATAAAGTCCTTAACCCATCAAACACGGGCACATTTCGGCATGCAGGGCCTCATTGATACTAAAGGAAAAAACAATCCACCTTTTCAAGAACTTGTCGTTCTCCTTCCTGAACAGTGGTGCTGCACTTTGTAAGCAAAACGGTTGTACCAGCCCTGTAGCATTGACTCCTTGCACTCAAAAATCACAGGACCGCTAAGCAGTTGTGCAACTGTAACATACTTTGGCTTCTTTGAATGTTCAGTCTAGCTTTGAACTTTTAGTATTCACAGTATTATTATTATTTTATTCTTCAGTAGCAACAAAGGCTAAACTCTTTTAGAAATAGCAAGGATCCCCATAATAAATGCACACACTGGGAACTAAATATCCATTGTAAAATTGGACATGATTCTGGGTGTACAATTCATGTACCTGAATCACAAAAATGATACTTACAGGCCAAACTAGGCCCTGGTGTAGGCTTTCACAGGACTTGGAAATGCAGAATAAGAGCTGTAGTTTTGAGCATGGTCTCCTGGCAATCTGTTCAGTCCTTGTATTTTAACCTGTGCTCATGGCAAGGAACAGCATTATTCTGGATCAACGAAGCCAATCCAGGGATGGGGAGGAAAGAATTATGTCACTGGATGGGATGAGAGTCTGCGGGGGTGTGCAGAGTTAGTTGGCATTTGTACACCTGGCTGCTACACTTCAAATAAGAGAAGCCATTGTCACCCCACACTAATCAGCATGATACCTCATGGGACTGGGAGTCTAACCACAGCTCCCTAATGACCTGTTAGAAAGACTCCTCAGGGTCAACTGGGAATGCGCTCCTGTTGTAATAGGCACTGTGCGACATGGCTTGGGTCATGTCTGCCTGGGTGGCTAAATCCTACGCCCAGCATCAACAGCTTGCTTCTCAGTCTGTTAACATGAGATGCCAGGCAGACAGGTAGTGTTGCATCTTTTGAGACAAAAGAAGACAGGAGTAAGTGCATTACAATAATTTATTGTCTCCATTGTGATGCCTCTCACTCGTGTCTGGCCTGTTAATATTCAGGAAATGTGCATGTTTGACCAGTGTTTACTTTCTCGGCAGGTCCAAGGTTCCTCTGTTGCAAATAATCTTGCAATGACAGGGTGTTTAAGTGGACAAATAGCAGGCCTGGAAGTAAGCAAAGCCGTCTGGGTCACTAAGGTGGAGATGACTCCTGTCCTACCCTTCCGTCAAGCTCCCAGCTTTTCAGGTTTTGAAATAGTTTTGTTTACTGACTCTTCTATAAGCCCCAGTGTCCATGGATTATCTCTTCTATTCATCTTGGAGCAGATATATGTGTCAAAATTTTCCGGTTTCCTATGCATACTGATTCCAGGCTGAACTAGTCTGGATGTTAGGTATACCTTCCAGGCATTTAAAATTGTAATCTCATCATTAAATTCATCTGGAGAAAGGTGATAATAGGAAATAATCACATGAGGAAACTTTACTGCACAGGAGACAAAACATCTCATTAAATCACTAGCTAAGATCTGTGTTAATGTTATTTTCTTTTTTGCAAAGTAGTGGATTTTCTTCCTCACCCTTCTAACCTCCTTCTGTGGGAGGCTTGCTTTCTGCGTGCTACAGTCCTGGATACACTTTATTCATAAGCAGAGTGGAAGGCTAAGTCTTTAAATCCATCTCTCCTTGTGGAACATAGAAGGCATATTGAAGTTGATTATTCATTAATAATATATTTCTCCCTTGATAACTATTTTTAACACAAACTCTGCCAATACTTGAGAATATAGATCAACCTAGAAAATGAGTTGTCCCATTGAAGTTAATGGGAAAACTTGCATGAATAAAGTAGGGTCATGATGCTGTCTACGGACTGTGCTCTGTGCATGGGTTTTGCAGTTGTGCAGTCTTAAGTCCTGCTCTGAACAGGTTCTGGTTAGCATGAAGCAAAAGCCAGTTTAATGCTCATAAAGCTGTATCCCTTTGAGGTTTGAAAATGGGACAGAGGTTCTCTGGATTTTTTTTTTTTTTTAATTTTTCCTGACCTTTACTGGGCCCTAACACAACAGGGTGTGGAAAAGCAAAACATTAGTTCAGTGACCATTTTTTTGCAGCATTTTGCCTACACTGAAAAGGATTATAAAATTTGCAAGAAAACCTCTTCGGTCATCTCTTTCCACTTTTAAATTTGGAGCACTTCTTTTGGAATACATCCACAACAAAACTTGGATTTTCAGAGATCATTTTCAATGAGTGTAAGTAGCCCTTAAGGTCCTAAATATTTTGGATGTCTGCTCAAATCCAAAGCTTTTCTATTGAAAGTAAAAGCAAGGTTGTACCCCTTTAAAACAACCTTATGAACCAACAGAGCTCACTGCTCAGTAGGAACTATTTGCCATCTTCAGCTAGTTAGACTAGCAGTTTTCCTATTTGAATAGGTGTAGTAAAATGATGATCTCGACTGTAGGCTGACCATGTGTGCAGGTGGTCTGAGGGCTGGGAATCCCAAGGCACCGGACAGCCATTTCCTGGGATGTGGCTCTGGAGTTGGGACACCTCAGCTTCTTGCCGTGGCTTGCCTCAGCCAAGTGCAAGGCATCAGCAGGGGCGGGGAAAACGTTTTTCCTGAGACCTGATTCTGGCAGCTCTCAGGACTTCTGTGGAAGAAGTGGATGCCCGGGGAATGGTGTCTTTGGGTGAGCCCTCAGGCTCTTGGTTTGCAGGTATAAACCTGAGGCTTTCAAAACTTTTAGCCTGCTAATTCATCCATAGCTACCAGTATTTTTAAAAAAATCTGACTTTTTTTTCACTTCTATAAGACTGTCAGGAAGAGGAAAGGCAACAGACTCTGCCACCCATGGCTTTGAGGATCCTTAGGGTTGCTGCTTTAATTTTGTGCAGAATTCCTCTAAACAAAATGTTACAGTTGTTTTGAAACAATATTATAGAAGTGTGGATGTTTCCCTGCCACAGGAAATATAAAAACATCCTACTAACCTGCTGCTGTGGTTCCTCACACTGTTAGTGGAAGTTGAGTGGAAAGCATTTGTAACGGTGTGTATCCAGTTATAGCTCCTGACTGACAGTGGTGCTAGGCAAGGAATTAGGACTGTCACCAGGATATGACTGGGGGAGCAGGGTGGTGCTGCACGTGGGACTTAGGTTTAGCTTAGTAACTGCAGAAGAGGGTGACACAGCTACACAATGAACAAGGGCGAGCACAGCCACATGACGTCACGACCTTTGTGGGATAAACACCAGAAAGTACAAATGGAGGAGCTATTGTGGGCTCAGAGAGCTGTCAAGGCTATTTATTCTGTGAACTGTGTACAAAAAGCAGTGGGGAGAAACTCAGGACTCCTGTGATGTAACGCTGGGCTAATACTAGCAAAATTGTGGACATGGTTTTCCAGCTCATGCTCTAGTTTCTTAAGATGGTGAAGCTACCGGAACACAAGGGAATAGAAGATGATTAAAAAAACCCCAAACAGAATTTGTTCACTGAGCTGCAATATTTGAATCACCAGTGCCCTGTGTGACAGTATTCTCCACTTAATCCATTAGAGAGCACTGACTAAATTGGTACGTATACTTAATAGCAAGGACTTTCAGTCTGTCTGCAAGCAGGGATGAGTAATCAGTGTTGCAGATATGACACATTCATAATACTTCGTAAGAGTATTATCTCCATCCAACGCACGCGCGTGCACACACACACACTATGTCATGTTAACCTAGTTAATAATTAGTCAAAACTTGTTTATGCCTTATCATATTCCTCCTGGAGTAGCCCATTGAATTAGCCTGCATTATAGATACTAACCTGTTATTTCTCTAATACTAATATCATCCCTTGGAATAACAATAACAAAGTTCCAGTCTTGTGATGAATGTTGATTTGCAATTGATGTTGAAGAACCAGTTCACTGTCCAAAACAGCTTCTTTTTTCATAGTTGGCTTTATTGCTTTTGCAGTACAGAAACTCCTGCGAGTTGCTATTTGGATATACTCAAATGATATTTCAAGACAAAATAACAGTTCAAACAGAATAATGCCATTTCAGCATTTCTTCTGGAAAAATCAGGCATTCATATTTTTATTTGAAGAAAATGTCATTTTCATTGAATTTACATACTTAATCTAGGAGGTTTTCAGCAGGAACTTTGGACCAGCTGTAAAAATGACAAAATTATCATTTTTCTCCTTCCCTTCCAGTAAGGAATGGCCATCAGGGAGCATTTATTTCCTTTCAGTGATATACATAACTATGAGAGTAAAGGAAAGAAGGCACTACCATAACAATAGGAGTGTTTGTGTGAAAAGGTGGTTTTGCATTGTCCTTGCTGTGCACTGAACTCAAAAGCTATTCTCACTTCAGCTGGCAATTTGGTACAGCCTTCGTCCTCTTCCCATTAAAATCTGGGACATGATTTTACCTGCATGAATAAACATTTCCACTCTAACAGTGGAACAGGGATGTCTTGAGATGTTCTGGTCTCAAGAAGAAGAAATCTGTCTTGGGTAGCTGGAACCAAATTCATTCAGCTATTAACTTGAATTAGCTTCTGAGTTCAGTTGTGAAGTGGGGTGGGCATCAGCAGGCTGATTCTAGGTGACCTGTGCTGTAGCAGGAGCAGACCACGAGGTGGGCTTAGAGCTTTACAGCAGTCTTAAGTAATTTGACGTGTTCATTACAGCTCATCTTTAGTACTGGGATGTGAAAGGTTTAATGCTGTGAAATAATTTTCTGTTTGTGCCCACTTCTAGTGTTGCGCTCCTTAAAATTCATAATGAAGACATGTTAAAAGAGAGATAATATCTGCAGAGTAATGGATCTTATTGATGAGATATTTGAATTCCCATTACCCAGAAGTCAACTGGCAAAAAACCTGATAAAATCATTAGATCCTACAGTTTTAAAACCTTTTTAAATCATTCCTTCTAAGAAGTTTTGGGTTTTGGTTGGGTTTTTTTGGTTTTTTTTCTTTTTTTTTACATTTATGCAGGGCAGTTTCACTGGGCACAGTGCTAGTTTTTCTGCAGTTTTCGCTGAAGTACTCATTTCCAGCAACAAAGTCATCAGTGACAAGACGGTAAAGCAACATGGGCAGAGAAGGCAAACAAGGGAGAGAGGAGAGGTGCTGAGGGAGATAAGCACCTTTCCAATTCCCCTTGTTTCTTTCCTCTTCAGTAGGTGTGAATTTGCAGGAAGTAAGTAAATAAATTGGAAGCCCTAAAACAGCCTGTCCCACCCTCCTTTTCTTGTCTTACTCCTGGGCCATACCCAATGTCTGGTGCATAAACATGACCTGACGGGAATGTGCAGGCTGTTCTCCAGGACCGTCCCCACCTGCCACCCATGTGTTTCCCAGGGGTTAAGGGACAGGTCTCTTGCCTTGGCTGTTCCTGTGCCAGCCCCAGGTGGAAAGGTGTGGGAGAGCACATTGCTTTTTGGGGGTGGTAACTAGGGAGTAACCTTTGCCACTTGCATCTGCCCCTAAGCTCCAAAACATTTGACCAGTAGAAACCTGTATGGGGTTCGCAGGGTTCAAATAAACAAGTTTCAACTCATGCACTGTATGTTAGTCAGCTATCTTGAGGGAAGTTATTTACAGCTAGTTCTGCCTACCTCTTGGCCTCTCTAGCCTTCTGCCCTCCCTCTTCCCCAAATTCTTGATTGATTTCCAAGGTATGACTAATGCATTTCTATAAATGCTTTGGGTTTCACACCACAATTCTTTTACTTTGATGATTTGTTTCATCACACTCCTGTTTACTAATGTTTCAGTCAACAACAGTTGTTTGCTGCCTGGGGGAAACACAGGAGTAACAATGGCTGAAATTATTCCTAATCAAGTTCCAACTCCTACCTGATGGGAAAGATGAGAGATTTATTATTGTTAATTTAATCCTTGCGAGACATCAGGTGCTTTGGTGATGGGCATGAAGATAAGAGCTCAACTACATAAACAATGAATGAGATTAAAGAATGGAGGTATTAAGATTTAAAATGAAAGACCGTACCCTTCTGCCAGTGAATGCAAATTGGTCATCAGAACAGTCACGAACACTTTGTGTTGTTTCATTTAGACTTGTCTAGGCCAGCATTTATCAAGAGATCTACCACTGTTATAGCTTCATTACAGTGAGACTAAGCTTTATAGTGTAGGAGAAATGATGTTATTTAACCAGTCCTAGCCCTGGTTTAAATACCATTGAATTCTGTCTGGTAAACTGGGTGACAGGCGGTGCAGGAAAGCTACCCCAAAGAGACACAGAAGAGAAGCTGCAAACACTGGAAAGTGGCCAGCAGCATGTCTCCCATGTGCCTCCAACAGAAAGGGGAGGCTGGGAACTGGCAGGGGTTAGTAGTTTGTAGGAGGCATCTGGGGAAGTGTAAAGGAGCTCTTGAGCTCCCTCTAATCCTTGGAGAGGTTCCTGTGGATAGGGGGTGGTGGGTGTTCAGAATCAGGGACTGGAAAGGTCACTGGGACACTTTATATTCTTCCTCCTCTGCTCTCTCGTACTTGGCTGAAGTGAGAATCTTTCTCCATCCAGCTTGTGCATGAATATTTGTATTCTTGCTGTGCTCTGTCACCCCAAAAGAAGTTGAGACCTTGCTGAGTTGTTCACAGAGACACAATCATTAACATGATTGCATGGAGGCCCACAATGTCATGATCAAGATACTGTGCTGACAATATGGGCAACCCAAAAACTTGTGGAAAAATTAATTAATTTCAACATAAATGAGTAATGTGTGGAAAGTGATCTATCCAGCTGAAAAAGCAGGTGGGCATAGTCTACTAACAGGATATCATGGTTTAACCCCAACTGGCAACTAAGCACCACACAGCTGCTCTCTCAATTCTCCCTGCCCCGGTGGGATGGGGAGGAGAATTGGGAAAAAAAGTAAAACTCATGGGTTGAGGTAAGAACAGTTTAATAATTGAAATAAAATAAAATACAGTAATGATAATGATAATGATGATGATAATGATGATGGTGATGATAATAATAATAATTAATAATAATAATAGTAATGAAAAGGAAGGTAACAAAAAGAGAGATGAAACCCAAGAAAGACAAGTGATGCATAATGCAGTTTCTTGCCATCCACTGGCACATGCTCATCCAGTCCCCAAGGAGTGATCTACCCCTCCCAGCCAACTCCCCCTAGTTTATATAGTGAGCATGACATTCTGTGGTATGGAATATCCCTCTGGCTAGTTCCAATCAGTTCTCCTGGCTGTGCTCCCTCCCAGCTTGTACACCTCCTTAGGATGAGCACTACTTAGCAACAACTAAAACATCAGTGTATTATCAACATAATTCTCATACTAAATGCAAAATACAGCACGATACTAGCTACCAGGAAGAAGATTAACTCTGTCCCAGCCAAAACCAGGACACAAGAATTTTGCGTCTCTTCTCTTTAATCTCACAGTATAGGGAAATACAATACTCCAGAGAGGATCTGATGAGCACGGGAGAGAAACTGACTGAGTCTGGAACCTCAGCTGGGAGGAAAGGGTGCCACTTCCCATACAGGAAGACCGACAGCCTCATGCATGCAGGCTGATGGTAACATGGGTGATCATCTAGGAAGGTCCTAAGCCTTTGCTGGATTTCCAGGCATATAAATTGGTTTTGTGCAAGAGCTGTTCTCACAGTTTTCTAAGTTCTAACCTATTTTAAAGACTACAGTAATCCATGTAATTAACAAAAAGCACACTTCTGCTACTGCTGAGATCCAAAAAGATCAGAAAGCAATTACACCAAGAGTGTTTACTGTTCTACCTCCTTTATTGCAGCTGCTGTTTTATCAGTTGTCATTCTCAGATATGAGCAGGTAAATTCCTTCCAATTTTTATATTGCAATTGACAAGCCTTAATTGGCTAAGCTTTTCAGTTCTTGCTTTGCAGACTTCATAGAGCTGGTAAGTAAAGAACACTGGTAATATGAAGTGAAGCTTCAGTTGCTTTCTCCAAAAAACGTACTGAAAGCCAGTGTTCACAAAAGAACTATAGTAATGTCTCTGTCACATCTAACCTAGTTTGTACTTCAGATGCTGATAGCAGAGTTATATCACTTTAAAAAAAAAAGTAAACTAGGTGCTTTGCTAGCTATTAATTAGATGACATTTTATATTTGAAAGTCACCCCCAAGATATTTTGAAGCCTGCCTACTGCTTTTGATACTCCTCTGTTTTAGATTAATTTGGAGGTAGTTGTTATTGTAGCATTTCCCTTGTCAGGGGAAAGAATTTTGCTGCTTGTTTGTATGTTTCAACTGGCATTTAAAATCTCATCTTTTTTTAAGACTTCCTCCATTAAATTGCACATGTTTAACAGCAAAGGAAGTACATATTCTGTAATGTAATGTGCTAAAGTAAAACTAGTACATGCTGCTGCTGAAGCCCTGTGTGGTACTTTGGTAAAGAAAAATTGTGCAGGGAGTTTTTTCCTTTTATATACCCAAGCATTATTTAAAAAAAAAAAAAAAAAAAAAGAAAAGAAAAAAGACAAAGAGGAAAAAAAACCAAGAAAAAAAGACTCAGTCAGTCACAGTGGCTTTTTATGTTTGTGGCAAGGATAAGATGTACCCGCACTGGACTCAATGTGCTCATCAGTTACAGTCTGTATCCTTATCCAGCACATTCTTCCTCTGATTAGCACACATTTGCACATGGAAAGATGAAGTGCAAACAGTTCCCAAATCCCATCAAATATGAGTATAGACAAGTTGGAGTCATCTGTGAGTAACCTTTTTCTGAGCTCTTGAGTGAATCTTCAGCACTATGTGTATGAGGAGCAAGTAATGCCCAGGTAGACAGGGACTTCCCCATGGGACTCCCACAAAATCCCTACAGTATTTTCCAAGTAAAGTTAAACTGAGTGAGCTACTCAGACAAAAATGGGCTATAAATGATGTGATAGGAGGCACTGGGTGGGCTGCTGGCTGCTAGGAGTCCAGCTTGACCTCCTACTGAACATGTGGGGCCATTGCTGTCCAGCTGGTAATAGCTGGGGAACTGGCAGGAGCTGGGGACACAAGCAGTAAAAGGACTCCTATTCTTGTTAGGAACAGGTTTCCAGGAACTTACTCAGCTGATGAGAAGCACTTGCTGGGTTTCTTAAGAAGCTTGATCTGGCTTTAGAGAGTGGTAGTGTGACAGGAGATGGCACCTGGATTTCAGTCAAAGGTTTCTCAAACTGCAGGCTGGTGACCTTTCCTTGAGCTCTAACCTATGTTTCTGCGAGGTCACTGCCAGTAGGAGTTTAAGTGAAAAGAGATGAGTGCAGATATTTTTATTGTTTGAGGATTCCCTTTCTCAAAATGTCTTGTCTCTCCTGGTTCAACTACTTAAGGTATGAGAAGCCAGAGGGAATTCATGGCTGGTTGCAAATCCCAAAGGGAAAAGCAAATTGCACAGATATGCCAGCTAAGCAGACATGATAATTAGCCAGACAAATTCAAAGACTGGGAGAGTCAGAAAATTTCGTATTTCCTGGTGTAGGGTCAACAAGCTCAGACACCTGACATGATTTACTCAGACACATAAAAAGGTTGACAGAAGAACAGGTGACTTTTCAATGAATTTCTTATAAAGAGCATTCCTGTAGAAGAATAACGTGGAGTGAGGCAGTGGGGAGTTGGGATATTACTGCATGTTATTAGCGGGGGGTGTTCATACCAAGGATGATCCAAGTCATTGAATAAGGGAAAGCTTTTTTGTCAGAAGGAGACTGAGGGCCCACAACACCCTCCTAACCCCAAGACAAAATTCTTCAGTAAACTCACCTCTGACTGACAGGCACTTACTGTGTTTCCACTAAAGAAACAGTTAGTCACCATTTCTTGGACCTTATGTGTGAATAAATCTGTATAAAATAAAAAATGAAAGATTAGGATATGTCCCTATAGAACTGTTGATGTTTCCTAGTACTTTTTCTGTTTGGATACTCTAAACTTAAAAGTGAAGTTTTAAATGGTAGAGTCTTGATTTCAAGTGCAGATGGTTATGATACTAAGATTTTTATTTGACTGTGACTGAACTTGTTACAAATGTAATTTGTTCTTTATGCGTGTCCCCTGAAATGTCTTAGAAGGCTGACTGGTAAGAGTCAGGTGACCACATGATTGTACAAATTTCAGGAAATAACATGGCATGATATTGCATGGGGAATAAATTAAGAAGATTTTTTTCTTACAGCAGTGGCAATGACATGCTAGGTACTTTCCAAACACACCAGCAGAGTCTCTAGTGCAAGGGGTCATCATCTAAGGGGAAGACAAAGTGACAGAGGAGACGGAAGTAGAATAGTAAAAGCTAACTGCTATTGAAACAAACAAGATTCTCCACAAGGCAAAACAAAACAAGCAAAAACCACCAAAGACCCCAGTAGTGTGTTTGTGTGTGTGGGGGGGGGGCTGAAGACAGAATTAAAAGTGGAAATAATAATGGCCTGTGGAGAAATTAATGCATGGGCTGGGGCAGGGCTATCAATGATGGCATAGAAATGACTGTGAGAAATTGGCAGTCACAGAGACATGGGTGATTGCTTGGCAGAGTGGTGTGACATGAAAGACAAAGAATGCAGAGAGACACATTTACAGATTCTTGAAAATGAAAAAAAAACCCAAACCCAAACAATCCTGTAATTTCAGGAAGGAGAGAGAAACCTGGCAAAGAAGAGCAAGGCACATTGGAAAGATAAATAGCAAATAAAATCTAGAATGCAGGGCCTACATGTTCATTTCTTCTGTGCTATGACACATTTCCATTTTGCAGTCCTGTCTCACCAGTAACAGCAATAGTGAGAACACTAACACAAATAATGCACCACCAAAATTGCCCCCAAATTCTTGCTTATTCTCAGAAGCAAATCACCTTCAGATAGGGTACACAGATGTGAGAAGAGGTGGATGGTATGGTGGGAGGACCTAGAGAGGCCCTGGAATAAAAAAGGGGCAGGAAGTCATAAAGAGAAATAATCAAGTCACTGGCCACATTGCTCTTTCTATTACAGGTGAATCATCTTTGTCTTCCTCATCTTTACAGGTGATTCTGTGAAGACCTTTCCTATACAGGAAAGATGTTCCAGTCAAACAACTAGGGACAAGGATCTTAAATTGTTCCAAAAGCTGAGGCTGTTAAATGTACTCTTAGGGTGTCTCCAGTCTACTTTTTCCTCCTTCCATTTTGCATCCTTACTTATTTCTCTTTGAAATAAGTCTTAGTTTATCTAGAGTGAGGTGCAGCCTGGATGGAGTATGAACCACTTCAGTGTTCGGCTGCTTTGGTCCCATTCCCTGTGGACTACAGAGCTGCTGGAACAGAGTTTATTTCTGCCCTATTAGTCCTGGTACTTTATTCCACATGCGTTGTCATGAGTTCAGTGGGAGATAGGTACTCTTCGGTGTAAGCAGCAGCAGCAGCAGTGCCATTTGGCCCATAACTATGTGTCCATGGAATAGTGAAGTAAGTGCATTAGTTGATGTTCCTTTGTCTTTGTGACCTTGGCAGCCCATTTTTCATATGGCTTTATTCCTTCCCCTTTATATCAAACAGTACCTAAACTTGGATTGCTAAAGCAGTGGAGATGCAGAAAAAAAAAATTAACCCAGACCCCCAAAGGAAACAAAGTGCTGTATTTCAGCATCACTTGGCTTTTTACATAACTCTGTAAAGAGATCTCAGAAGACTGCTGTGGTGGCTTGACACTGGCTGGATGCCAGTGCCTACCAAAGCCACTCTATCACAGCCCCTGTCAGCTGGACAGGGGAGAGAAAATGTAACAAAGGGCTCGTGGGTCGAGGTAAGGACAGGAGAGATCACTCACCAATTACCACCATGGGCAAAACAGACTCAACTTGGGGAAAATTAATTTTTTGCCAGTCAATCAGAGTAGGGTAATGAGAAATAAAACCAAATCTCAAAACACCTTCCCTCCACCCCTCCCTTCTTCCCAGGCACAGCTTAACTCCTGGATTCTCTACCTATCCCCCACCTCACCCCAGTGGCACAGGGGAATGGGGAATGGGGGTTGTGGTCAGTTCATCACATGTTGTCTCTGCCACTTGATCCTCCTCAGGGGCAAGACTCATCACACTCTTCCCCTGCTCCAGTGTGGGGTCCATCCCACAGGAGACAGTTCTCCAAGAACTCTCCAATGTGGGTCCTTCCCATGGGCTGCAGTTCTTCACAAACTGCTCCAGCATGGGTCCCTTCCATGGGGTGCAGTCCTTCAGGCACAGACTGCTCCAGCGTGGGTCCCCTGCAAGGTCACGATTCCTGACAGAAAACCTGCTCCAACGTGGGCTCCTCTCTCCATGGGTCCTCAGGTCCTGCCAGGAGCCTGCTTCAGTGCGAGCTTCCCACAGGGTCACAGCCTCCTTTGGGCACCCACCTGCTCCAGCGTGGGGTCCTCCCCAGGCTGCAGGTGGATATCTGCTCCACCGTGGACCTCTCTGGGCTGCAGGGGGACAGCCTGCCTCACCATGGTCTTCACCATGGGGTGCAGGGGAATCTCTGCTCCGGCGCCTGGAGCACCTCCTCCCCTCCTTCTTCACTGACCTGGGTGTCTGCAGGGTTGTTTCTCTTAACATGTTATCATTCCTCTCTGTGCCTGCAGTTTCTGTGCCGCCACAAGTTTTTTTCCTTCTTAAATCTGTTCTCCCAGAGGCACTACCGCTGTCACTGATGGGCTCAGCCTTGGCCGGCAGTGGGTCCATCTTAGAGCCGGCTGGCCTTGGCTCTGTCGGACATGGGGGAAGCTTCTGGCAGCTTCTCACAGAAGCCACCCTGTAGCCCCCCATGCTACCAAAACCTTGCCATGCAAACCCAATACAACTGTACAGACGAAATGGACAGAGAATTTCACTTCTCACTGATCAATGAACACATGTAGCAGAGTTACCTGAAGAAAAAAAAAGTCCTTCCAGTTTCTGTAACTCCATGTTACCATACACATTGCCATAGAAACTCCAGCAGATAAAGCCAGTCTTGCAGCCTGTACACTTCTATCTGCTTATGTTATCATGACTGCATATGGCACTTGACAAAGAAAATTGACAGCATGCATGGAAAGTAATTCCTCTGTGGTCTAAACCTTATAAATCGTGTTTTGTTTCTTTGGTTTGGTTTTTTTTTGTTTTTTAATAAGGCCACAATCATGGATGTGAGTTGTGAAGAGAAATGCAAAGTCATAGAAGGTAAGCATGTGAATCAATTCAAGAAGTTGTTCAACAGATGACTACCATGGATGAAAGAGTAAAGATTTTCTGTGAGATAAAGTGTTTTGTGCAGCCAGAAGAAGAAACAAGAGCTATCATAGTAGTAATCTCCCTCTGCAGGAGAGGAGATTAAGCAATGGGGCAAAAGCAAATTTGAAAAAGGAGCAGTATGTGAGGGCTGCAAGTACTTGAACATCACACAGCAAAGCTGGAAAGTTTCAAACAAATGTGACACCAAGATAAAACCCCAGGGAAACAATTTTGCAGTGATGAAGGACAACGTGGGTGAGAGGCTTGGAACAGGTTTGCTCTTCAGACATGACTATAATAAAGACAACAGTATAGTTGTCTGCCTTCCTCCTGTGGCGCAAGACAATAGCTCAAGACATAGAAAAGTGAGTCTGAGTAGGACTAACAGTCATGGGAGATCAGCAGAGAGATGGAAGTGGAAATCATGTCAGTGAGTGAGAAGCACTGACTAAAAAAGAAAACTGGAAACCCTTTGGTGCCTCAGTGAGAGTGGGAGAGGAAGGGGGAGGAGGACCTACTGAAGAATCATTGCAGTGACTTCACTGCATCTTGCCACAGTGGACTTAGTTCCACCTATTTCAAAAGTACTGCAGAAAGGGATGCCTGGATTAACTGATTGCATGTATAACTAGCCTCATGTTTTTAATTTTTTTATCATAGATTCTGCTAGAAGTATTAAGATATTCTTACAAATATCTGCTGAGTGGAATGATTCTTTTGGAACAAACAATTATGAAGTTGTTGGGAGGAGAGAGAGAGAATGAGGAAAAAACCAAAACCAAACTAGTTCTAACTAACTGAATCCTAATAAGAGTCTTACACTTGTGTGAAAATATTTAGTAGTGGGTTTTTTTGCACCCTGTTATATCACTAAGCTATATATCCTAATGGTCAACTCTGTTGCTTTCTGGACAAGAAAGGATTGCTGAATCAGTAATTTATTGTCCATGGTTAGTAGGCTACACATATTTTAAGCAGTGTAAAGAACAGTAGTGTACCACAATTGTTTTCAAGAATAAATGAGCTTAGACTACAGTCTCCTCAGGGCAGGCATTTTGTGGCCTATGCTGTGCTTGCCTAAAGAAGCCATTGTAGAGTAACATGTTCACCTGTGGTGCTACTGAAATGCTTATAAATAATCATCTCTTTGTAGCTTAGTGAATGTTTTTTCATCAATGACTTCTGGCTATTAAATGACTGAGGTACCTTATAAATATATCCTACTCTGGGGAGGACTTTTTCTTTTCTGTAGTGAATTCAGTGTTCAGGATTCACAGCCTTGAGGACTGCAACTATTTTATCTTCCACCGAACAATGGCTAATGGAAAACAATAACTGCTAACACTACCTCCTTGTGTTTTTACATTGTTGTATTTTATGGTAGTGCTCTGACCGGCTTTACTTGATAGTGAGTGACTCTCTGGAGGTGCTTGCTGTATAATGTCCTCTTAATTTCAAGATGCATGTTCAAGAACTTGGCTAATATATAAAGATCAGAAAGAAAGGGGTTTATATTATCAGGGAGGGTCTTTTTTCTGTCAGTGCTTTCTCTTGACATTTGTGGGAGGTAGAGTGCTTTGGCCAGCACCTCCTGGGGTCTATCATCCGCAGATACTCTGAGTCATCTAAAACAGGGACTTACCAATTGTGAACTTCTCTCTGCCAGTTGAGATTGTCGTTACTAGCTTTTTGCTACCATCTGCCAAGCAAAGGTTACCATCCAAAGGCTTGTTGCAGTAAAAGGGTTCCCATCAGCTGTGAGTTATCCACATCAGGAAAAGTCAGGTAGGTCAACTCAAACCACCTGGCTAGATAAACCAATTTTGAAATAGATAAGGGATTGCTCCTGTAATTGCTTTTCTAACGTTGATTATGGCTGGCAGAGAATGGTAACAACCAATCATCAACCAGAACACCCATTTGCTAGCTAAGCTTCTGTCTAGCCCCCCCAATATGTAATTTGTTTGGGTTTTTTGCTTTCCCTGAGGAAAAGTCAGGTATATATATGAGTCAGGTATACCAAACAAGAGCCTTCTGTATATGAACTATCCCCATATGATGTGTGTTTTCTGAAGTCTTCATGATAGCTTAATCATACCTAATTGCATATGCCATATTCAGCCACACTGAGAAAGAAACCAGGTAAATGCTCAAGTAGCTCATGATGGATTTGCTTGCCAACACAATGCTTGCATAAATTAAATGCAGGCTAATAATTTGTGCCCTTGAAATCATAGAACAATGCTGGAAACAGTGATGTAAGAGCTGAGGTCCCCATGGGGCCAAACATTTTTATCAAGCAGCTACTTACCAAAAGACCATCACACTCAAGGCTGGGTTTGCTGAGAGTCCAGACAGAGGAACAAGTAGCAGAAGCAATAGTTTCAGTCAGCACCCAAACTGGCCATTCTGAGTCTGACCTTGGGGCCCTTTCTGTTACCATTGCTTTTCTTGTCAATGTTAATAAGCAGATGCATTGACCAATAGCCCTGATAAGTAGGCTACCATAAGAAGGAGCTGGTATTGAAAGTATGAGTAAAGGCAAGGAAGATAAAGATGATTCATCTAGAGCAGGAAGGGCAATGTGGCTGGTGGCTGTTGTCACTGCACTTCCACTGTACAGCATATTGCTCTGGGCAAAGCATGGCCTTTTGTTACCAGTATTAGCCTGTTACATTCTGCTTAGGTCTGCTAGGTTTTTTTGCTTTGCTGCACTTTTTTGTTATGACTTTAAAATATTTCTTAAAACATTGGGGAAAAAAAAGTCCCATAATCATAACTGTTGCAATCCAGTACTACACAAAGGCATTACTTCATGGAGAAAGCAGGGATAGTTGTTACACCTCTCTTTGTTCCATGTTAACCTTCTCTCAAAGTTTGTGTCTCAGAAGTTAACCACCATAAGGGAGGTTTTGCTTGGAAAAACTTCTTTATTTGATGGTATCTTGGGAAAAAAAAGGTGTAAGGCAGAAGGGTATTTTTAACTGCTGTAGATGATTTCACTGGATGCCAGACAATACGAAAACAATTCATATTTGTAAACAATTTACATTGTTACATTTTTGGGTTACTAGCGATAAGAAGCACCGATTTTCTCTGCAATATGACATGAGGTTCTGTTTCTGAACAGTAGATAGACAGTAATTGAGGTCAAACCCTCAATTTGTAGTGCCAGTTTGTGTGGCTTTTTTTCTCTTTAAGGTGCTACTCATTGCTTTATTGCTTTCCTACTGTGAGCCTCACACTTTTGCTTTAACAGTTCTCTTCCCTGCAGGGTAAATAATAGATCCTCGGGAGATTATGTTTTCCCTCTCTGTCCTATGTGTAATATTCAGAAGAAGCTTAAACATCTCAATAACTTTACACTTTTTTTTAAGTTAAAAAACAATCTAGGTTTTCAGGGAGTCATTTCCTTGAAATCCTTGAGGATATTCAGGTTTGCTACTTCGGAAAACATGTACGCATTTTCAGAAGACATGCAGAACAATTTTCAGGATTGGAACTGATTATAACTGCAGTTGTTTTTTGCATGTAATAAGATTACTTTACAAGTTTTGTACTGATTTTTTATACCACCTGTTACAGACCTCAAGTAAACAATAGAAAAAATATTGTAGTTCTTTAGCCAGTTGATCATGACTACATTTGCATAGCAAAAACTTTTCAAAAATAGTCCTTGGAAATGAAGGAAAAAATATCATTTAACAAAAGGTAGTTTTCATAAGGAAATTCAACTGTGACTTGATAAGCATTTCTTTTAGCAGTGGTGCTGTTGTTAGAGGGTCTTATCCCTTGGATGTGTTCTTATCCTGGTATGCTTGAATAACCTTAACTCTGCCGTTCACTGTCACAAGTGAAATGAGTATCCAACCCAAATGCGCCTTTATGAATGGGTTTAGTTCAACACAGCTACATACAGTCTCAGTTGTAAAGATACAAGCTGTGAGTTTATACAGTGTGTTGGATTAGAGAGCTCATCTGGGACAAAAGCTTGAAGAAAGTCAGAAAAAAAATATTTCACAGGCAAATCAGCTCCATGAACTGTAATGGCTGAAGAGCTGAAGCAAGGATGTTTCAAAATAAATCGATATTTTTTTAAGGACCTTCAGCAGGTTAATTTCCCTGTGGCTGAATTTTGCCTCAATACTTCAGTAAGGGGACTTAAGTGCATTGCCAACCTGTTTCATACAGTGGTTGGCATAATTTCTGCTTCTGTGGTGAAGTATGGTAAGAGTATCCAACGGGTGTCGGGTACTGCCTGGAAGCTTAAGGTGCTTCTGTTGAAATAGTAATTGGCAATGTTTTGACATATACGGTCATGCAATTTTCTTGGCACCCTTTTGCTTGCCTGCCCAGTGAAGGTAGTGGACAACACACACTTCACAAGATTTCAGCAGAAAATTCTGGTGTAAGCAAGGGTGAATGGGACCTTCCCCAAACAAACCCTGTCCCAATGCGTCCCACTGCTTCCATGCTGTCTTTGGAAGGGAGGTATCCTTCACAGGGGCCTGAGTACTTTCATGTCCGTGAGGACAGGACAGAGAGAGCACAGAGTCCTACCTGCACGGGAAGCCCATGTTCTTTCCCTTCTTGCAGGTCTGCTTGTGATTTGTGTCCTCCTGAAGCTGATTCAGGCCAATAAATACGGTGCTACTCTTCAGTGCCACAAGCATAGGCAAATAGTGTGCCGGAGTAGCATGGTGGAGACAAAGGATACTATGCTGACACACTTCAATTATTTTAATTTTATATTTCAATATACTAATTTTATCATTTGTTTTGTGATCCTTGGTTGGAAGATACTAAAGAAATAGGAGAAAATATAGCTATTCTCAATCTATTAATGAAGACTACTGATACCAGGTAAACCTTAACATTCTGTAATGTGTCTCCATAACTTGCTTATCCCTTTTCCAGTGAAAAATAAAGCCTAAAAAAGTTGCATCCTCTGTAATATATGCTCAGCAAGCTACAAAATGGGACCTGCTCTGCCAGAAGTCCTGCAGCACCTTCATTTTACCCCGTCCTCTTTGCCATTTCAGTCTGCCATGTAACATACTAAAAGAATGAGTAGTGCTGTTGTTGTCTCTGACTTTTTCTCCCTCCCATGACTTAATGCCTCATTCTAATAAACTTCTGAAGTAGCTTTGAAACCCTGCCAAGAATTCTTCTGTTCCATGATTAATAAGTCTATTTTGGCAGGCATACAATGTCATGCAGCATTGCATTTAGGCTGGATTTATTCAGATTTGATTGTGAGATCATTGCACATCACAGACACAGTGTACAACTCCTTGAGAAAATTTTTTGCTCATTTTGGTGCATGCTGAGAGAGACACAGATCTGTATCCCCATTTTTAATGACTGAGGTGGCTAAGTGGTTCCAGCCATTATAACCAGAAATCATTCTGAGGTCCAGAGAAAGTCCTGAGGGGGCCTACCAAGGAAAGTTGCCTCAAACTGCCATCTGAGAGTCATACCGCCTTGGCAGATTGTGAAACCTCCAAACACAGCAGGAACTAAGGATTTGCTGCGTAAGACTTCCTAGGTTCAAATGAAAAGCTTCCTACTCTGCTTCCTGTCTGCCTGTGCTCTACCCACCACGGCAGCATGGCTTTGGACATCAGTTAGCATCTCTGCAGCTGTTCAGCGCAGGTTTTGAAGAATTACTGGAGCTCAGTGTCATATTAATTTTCACCTTGACTACTGTACAGAAATTACAGGGAGGAGGATGCGGAGGTGAGGTGCTGAAGCAGTTTGTAGCTCTGCCTACCAGCTTACTGGTATTAACAGGGTCCAGAAGGTTGTGTTCCTACAAGTGGACAGCAATCCCTCCTTTCTGAGCAGGCACTTCAGTGAGTGGTGCCCACCTCTTCCCTCAGGTTGCAAATCAGAGTATGGAGTTTCTGTTAGCTAAAAGAGAGACACGTGGTACATAACTGTTTGCAACTCGGTACGCAAAGTTATCAGAGGCAGATTTCAGCCTGGATTGCAAAGGTCTGTCTTCTGTCCTTGGCTTGACTACTCTAGATTTTGGGCAGGATTCACAAAGTGTGGGAACTAGCTATACTACCACCCCCCCTCCCCGATGTCTGGGAGTGGGAAAGGAGTGGTGGGAACCACCAGTGGTTTTGTCCGGACAAACATGAACAAATAGGCTTTTGAGAGGGTTTTGGGTTTTGTTTTTTTGGGGTAGCTAATATCCAGTCAATATTTAATATTTAGAAGTTGCACTTTATCTTGTAATAGTTCACTTGCTCTTATGGTTTTCCTTCTATGTCCTGCTCAGACAGTATTTATCAAATATTTCTGTTTCTATTTCAAACAAATTTTACTTCACCTCTCAGGAGATGTGTCTGTCTGATGAAAAGAAAATCGACCAGAAATGTGAAGTCTAGTGGTTCCAAACACATAACTGAGAGAACATTTTGTAAGATGAAAGTTTGTAAACATCCAACAATACAAAGGGTACAAGTAGTCTGAATCACAGTCTGTCTCCTCTTTCAGGAAACTGTGAACTGTGAACATCACAGCCATGTAGCAACTCTAAAGCCTGTAGAGTAGCTGAAAACCAGTTCACTGACATAAGTTAATCCTGTTCTTGAAACAAAAGCTTTCTAAAGGTATTCTTTCTGGAAGCTATATTCACAAGAAGGCATTTCAGATGGCTCTTGATGATGGAAGACGGGAAATTTGCTGTGCTTTATAATTCATAAGAATACGTTTTATTTCTAACTATTCTTCTCTGCTGGCTTCAAAGAATAGCTAAGTATATAGAACTTCATCCAGCACTGCTCTTCACTAAACAATGGTTATGATCTGTTCCTTTTTCATTCTGTGTTTCATTTTTTAACTGCAGTTAGGTGAAATGCATAGTTGTGGGTCCCATTTGATGAGACTGCTTTGGCAGTGAGACTATGATAGCAAAGAGATCAGGGTCTTTGATATTAAATAAGCATACTGTGAGGTGTGATAAGCTTCCTTGCTTGTGTTGTGCATTAGTGGCACAGCAAGTTGCAATTATTATGCAGTATTCCTCAGGTGCACTGTACAGTCAGACATGTACCACTTCCCCACTCTGCCAGTGTCCTAGTGAAGTGTGCCTTGTGTGGATGGCATTACAAAATAGATAAAGATTTAATGATTACTGTGGTTTCAGTGAAATACACTTTGGGTAAATTTGACAAGTTGTTTGTATGAATATTTTCACACACTGGAGGTTTCTGTGAGCTGCAGCTATAACCAGTTTTAAAACAGGCTTACAATTTGGGGATAATTTCTCCTGCATTAACTCAGACTTAGTAAAGACAAGAAAACAAAGACACAGCTTTGGTCTCTGATATCTGAGTCAGTGGGTGGAGCAGTTTTGTGTATAGGTACAATATTTTATTTAAGGATAAGACACAAAAAAGACAAAGTTTTTTTGACTAATAGGAGGAATACTTTCCTCAGGAGAATGATGTGAGTGACTGGAAAGCAGAAGCCTAACTCTATTTACTAATTTGAAGCTGCAAAGTAGTATAGTGTGATAATTTCCGAATTTTCTTTCTTTTATTGAAAGAGAAGGAGGAGGACAGTGTGAGGTGAAACTCTTAATATCATTTTTGCAGGCTCAGGAATGCCAATCACTGTTCTCACTGTCAGCTCTTACCACACAGCTGATGAGGGACGCTGGAAACTGTCTGAAGGATAGGATGGACTCAGAGCTATACAGGTCTCTAGGCCATATCTGTGTGCCCCTCATGCCTGTGCCTGAGCACCACATGCCATTTTGCTATACTTTTCAATTTATATTCTTCGCATCACAACAATATCTCAACAATATGGTAAAGGTCTTGGCTTACCCCTATCTTTTGGGGGTTTTTGCATCTAGTGTGTAGGTGGGGATTTCTTATATGTAACACTACAGTGTAAAATCCTAGCAGTCAGTCTTCTGCCTAAGAATTAAAGGTTTTATCTCAGTGAAAGCAGAGAGTATTGTAAGAACATTATGAGAAGGCTTGCTTCAGGCAGATTTTTAACTGAAGTTTTCTGTGCCTAACATCAGGCACATTACAAACTACTATCCCTCCTTTATCTTAGCAGAGAGAGTGCTTAAATCAGATAGCTGAAGATCTACTGAACAAAACCAAAAGCATGTGGGTTCTTCGGACATTATAAAAATCATGTATTAAATGGCATCAGGCCTCCAAATCAAAATTGCTAGTCTAAAAAGGTCGCACCAAACAGGACACAAGAAGCAAAAGATGCATCAGATGATCACAGATGTATTAGCCATATTCAGCATGAATACTTAAAAAGGAGGGAACTGAGAACAGCCTTTTAATGGTGTAGACTTTTCAGGCACAGCTGTATCGAGACTGAGAGCTAGCGCCTGAGCCCTGGTTGCCTGTGGTGTCCTGTCCTGCGGGACCAGGCTTAGTGGAATGAGTGACATTTAGCTGCATGCACAGCATCTTCAGCTCCTGCAAAATGACATGGTTTTGCTGAATTCAGCTGGACTCATATTCAGCTCATCTAAATCACCACAAGATTTCTGACTTCAGCAAAGCCCTCTTCATGTCCACGTCTTAGCCTCTCCCCTTATTTCAGCTGCTAATCAATAACCTGTTTTGGAGGGGGCTCAGCATTCATCATTCAGCTTTCCTTCCTGCTCAACCCCTGACACAAAGCAGCATCTTTGCCTTACCCTGTCCAGCAGCGCTGCCTCCTTTCAACACTCCCCGAGTGCCTGCAGCCAGTGTGACGTGGTGCAGTGGGCGAGGGAGGGATGACAGCAGTTACCATGATTTTCCTCAGGTTAACACTTAGCTCAGCTTTTGTAATTTAGAGCATGAGAAGATGTATTTTGCTAGCAAAGGCTTAATAGGTAATGAAAGACTGCAAACTGCTCATGATTTTAATGCTGTTCATCCAAACTGCAGATTTGGTTTTCTTGTTGGAATCAAGAATCCTTGCATTGCCTTGGTTGAAATCAGCAGAACTACATGGATGTAAAGCTGGTGTAATGGAAAGGAGAATCAGGCCCTCTCTTTAAAGACGTATATAACTGCTTTGCCGAGGAGCACTGGCATATAGCTTTTGCAGTCATTTGTAAATAGGAATGTTTTGGCTGTTAGGCAATAGATTTAAAGCCAGAGTAGCAGCATCGAAAGCAGACATTCTGAGTGCCCCCCCATCATGTTTACTTAATATGCAGACTAATTGGAAGTATCACCTGATAACAGCTCCAGGAAAAGATATTTCCCTTGTTTGAAAATAGGTCAGGAGGAAACCTGACATTTCCTTGAATACCTGATTGCTGTGTTTGCCAGTCCAGGCAGCCCTACTCAGAATATCTTCTGGGAATGAGAAATAAAAAAAAGTGTCAAAGGGGCTGAGAGTCCTTACTCTGCTAAATTAATTTACTGGTTTCAGCTTTCTGCTCTTATTTTTTCCCAAGAACAAATGACTCTCAGGCTTTGCAGCTACAGTGTTGTAAGTGTCTGATTAATTTCTGGGTAATCCAGAGCAGAGAGGGGAAGTGGCTGGTTGGAGAGGACTGTTTCTTACTGGCTGGGGAGATATTGTGAGGTGTGGCTGTGATGACAGCTTCAGGGGTGACTCAGCAGACACTCCTATCGTTACTGGATTGAAAAAGTCATCCAAAAGCAGCTGGTGCTTCTCTTTATGTTTTTGTTCACTTCATCCACCTGCCCCAGTGAAAAATCCTGTAATAATATGAATGAGCAATTTCTTATGTTGCTTAATATTTGTTCTGAGATTCTGATGCAGATTTGAGCACCAGGCTACTCCTTCTTCCATGATGACTTGTTTTTAAAAACAAATGCAGAATTGTTGAACACTTGGTTTAAGGAGTTACACAAACAGGAGCATGCTTCTGTGTATTTGAGAGTAGGGTTAGTCTCTCAGACAGCTTGAGGATTTTGTTGTGTGTGGTGCAGCATATGCAGGAGTGATGCTCTGGATGGAGTCTCAAAAAGAAGAGTTTTGTGGCCTCCAGGCACACAGAGCTACAGCATCCATGCACAGAAACAGGAAGGGAACTTGTTTTTATACACATATGTGACGGTCTGACAAATTATAGTCAATGTCTCAAACATTTGTTAAAGAACTTTGGTGGGGAAAACGGCCTCTGTAAAAATGCTGAAGTTTTGTGAACAGGACAATGTGGCTGGAGAAGAGGGCCCTACAGAGGGTGGGACCACACTTCTCCAAAGCCGCAATTCCTTATCTTAAGTGACCAGGAGAAGGAGCACAGCATATGTGCCTGGAGGAGGAGGCCCCACGGAAGATGGGACTGTGCTTCTATCTTAAGCGGTCATGCCAGCAGAAAAAGAGAGGCAACTCCGCAATGAACCGCCCCAAAGCTCACCAACCGATTCCAGAGAACCCCGGGAATGGGAACTGCGCATGTCGAGACCACCGACTAACACACTATAAAAGAAGGGACAAGTTCTCAGCGCACGCCCTCCGGAACTGCATCTCTACACTGGCTGGACCAATGCTGGACCCAGGACTGGTGAAACCCTTTTCTTCTCTCTTTCTTCCTTTCTTTCTCTCTTTCTCTCCCTCTTTTCCTTCTCTCTTTTCCACAGTCCCTACACCTCATCCTTTTAAACATAAACTGTTGACCAAGTCTGAGACTAGGAGTGGATCCAGCCACCCCTGGGCTCCTCTCTGAGAAGGAGTGCAGAAAGCAAGGGGGTCTGCTCTGAACCTTGTGACTCAACGGGAGGGCTCTCCTTCTGATACAGTTCCATGTTCCTTTTTCCATTTCTTTTTCTACACCTCCCTTCTCTTTTCAAACAGCAGCTTAATGACATGTTGCAAGGTTCATATTGATAAGTTCACTTGTACTTGGGCAAGGTTAGCTAGGTTGAATAAATGTTGATTGTTGTTTGAACTCCCCTGGTGTCGTTTCACCTTAATTCTGACAAAGGAAATCCACGAACCTGAATCGCTCCAACTTTGGGATGTGACAACATACACTTACCTACTTGGGCAGTTGCAACAAGTGCTTTCTTAAAATAGTTAGGCATCAGCAAGTGATTTTGGAAGGCTTGAAATGTTTTAAACCCCATGTCCTCAGGGCTACCCACCTACCTTCTACATAATAGGAAAAGGAACAGAGTTCAACCTACTGTGCACAAAGGCCATAATAAAAATGGAGCTGCACCCACCAAAAGATGGTTTAAAAGTCTACAGATTAGGGTCAGCCTTTTCCTCCCTGTCTTCTGAGCTTTCTCTGAGCTGACTCCTCCATCTCAGATTACTTCCCCTCTCTCTCTCCCCGTCTGCACTACAAGCAGGTGATACGAGATGATGGATGTAAAAGTCACAAGATGCTAGCAGCTGGCATGTCCAGTTCAGGACAACCCTCACAGCTGTTTGGCATCTGTGACGTGCTGCCCTGTGTGGACTTCAGGAGTGGTGACAGCTGCCACCACCCTCTTTTCATTGCCCCTCAGCAAGCCCTGGCAGCCCAAGGGAAGAGGATTAGAGGAAAGGCAGGTGTCTGTGACCCTTAATAACAGAACAAGGTTTGTTGTGTTGTTAAACTTGCTAGGCCTACTTCTTCCTGCTGAAGGGTGGCTGTTCAGGACAGCTGAGGCAAGCTCTGTGGTTTCCCAAGACTGCCCACAAAGGGGATGGAGGCTCATGTGGTAACACAGTTTCTGCCCTGTTGGCAAAATGTGGCTGACCCCACAAGGAAAAAGTAGTCACTGGTATGGCTTTGCCTGTATTTGTCTTGCAGTGAATTGGTACTTTCTAATTACCCCGATCAGTAGCTATAGCTTCCTTTAAGAAGGTGAACAAATCTGGTGCATGCTACAGCACCATGAATCATGGGCTTTGGTGCTCCAAGCTACATTTATCGTGGATGTGTGAATGTGCTTAAAGGGTATAGAAACCCTATTTAAAACTGCACCATTCTGTTTTCTGCTTGCAGGACTGTGTCTTGAAAGGTTTCATGATCTGCAAACAGAGAGTGAGTAAATTTTCTGGAATATGGCCCTGGAGTGAAGAATTCAGCTGTCCCATAAGGGCTGCCGAAAGCAAATGATTGCAGATGTTCCCTGAGTGCACCAAGCAATTCCAGTGTCTCCTGCTTCTTTCCCTGAGTCGACCTGTGACTTTTACACAAAAAACACTGGCCAGGTGAACATAAAAGAGTGACGAAGGCTTGCTGAACTTGGAGGAGAGACACATGCAGATCAGAGGTCTGTGACAGAGGAATCACTTATTGCAATGTAAGGAAAGGAGAGAGGAACTGAAGGCAGGGTGGGAAGCGGGGAAGGGGAAAGGGTAGGTAAAGATTAGCCATGTGGTACAGGATATTTGAAGAAGGCAGAGAGCTAAGACAGGACATACAGGGTGAGGCCATACTTCAGTAACAGCACTTGTGTAAGGACATCAATTTCCATCCCCATGCTGCAGCATGCATATAGTATGAGCACTGTTAGACCATAGTCAGGATTGTTGGGATACAGCCCTGCAGGGGTGGGAGGTTCTTAGCCCCATCCCCACCTGATAAGTCTTAGCTGAGGACACCTACCCAACTCCTTGGAGTCAACGAGACTTCACAAAATGCTTAATTAAACCTGAGCCTCTGTACCTGTGCCTCTGAGTCTCAGCCATGGACACAATCCAAGGTCAGGAGAGAGGCATAGGAACGGGAGGGGAAGAAAATGTGTGGGACTGCAAACAGAGGCCCTGGCAGCAGAAGCTTTTCCAGTTTGCGTGCTCTGACTCAGGGCATTAAAAGTGAGATTTAAAAAATCACATTGCCAGCACAGATGAATGTCGCAGTCTGAAGCAGATTGCTTTAGTCATTCTTTTGGCATGTAGAAATCCAAACTCCCCCATGCCCCTTGTAGAAGAAAAGAGCATTGTTCATTAGGATCAGTAGGTGCTGGGATTTTTTCTTCTCTTTTTAGCAATCAGTGAAAGAAATAAGGTAGCAAGAATGAATAAATAAACCAAAAAAACAAACAAGAGCCAGCCTTTTAATTCCCAGTGGCAATGTGTGGCTTTTGCTCTGGTAACCATTCTTGCCTCCGTACGAAGATCCCAAGGGTCCAAATATCCCCTGCTCCACTTTTTAGTAGGCATCTCTGACTGTAA
>NW_010972687.1:1804944-1805240 GCF_000737465.1 Haliaeetus leucocephalus | reverse complement strand
TTAGCGCTTACATTGTTGAAATTAGCTGAGGTAGAGACAGTCCTTGATAAGAAGAGCTGGTCCCAAGAACCAGCCAATGAGGTAAAGACAGTCCTTGATAAGAAGCAGGAGCAGGCCCCAAGAGCCAGCTAAGACTGGTCTTGCGGCTTGGGTGAATACCAAGAAATCACTGAGCCTGCGCAAGGAAAAAGGTTACTAGCGGTGATGAAGAGGAGTCATCTATCTTCATCTCTGCGACCACCAGACGACCACCATAAAGAGGCACTGCGCAAGCGCAGTTGAGAGGAGACTATGGA
>NW_010972687.1:1726820-1804718 GCF_000737465.1 Haliaeetus leucocephalus | reverse complement strand
TGGTGATTTACCCTAGTGTGTCCCCACAGGATCTTGCTGTTACTGCTTCAGGAAACATTAGCAGTAGCTCCTTCTTACTCATACTATGCTACTATGTCAGTGGTATCAGTCCCATCAAAGGACTGGATTCAGAATATTTCTTCTACTGAAATAAAATAATTTTGTTGATTCATTGCCTGGCATACAAAATAAACTCAAATTGAATCTTCAAAAAATAAAGTGTTTGAAATTCATTCACATCTGTGCTGACAGCTATTATCTAGCTCTTACCAGTTCTACATGCAAATTAAATAAGCCTCTTAGAAAATAAAAAAAACTTTCAGAAAGCTAATTTTTGTGAAGAATTCAGAAAACCACCCTGCCATGTCAGTGTTGCCACTGAGCTCTGTTGCAACTCAATGGCAAAATTTCAGGTGGCCTATGCACGGCACGGCATGTGGCAGGACTTGGCAGAGGCTGGCTACGTCTGAGATACCAGGCCAGCGTGGCTTGTCCTCAGGGATCTATCAAATCATGAATGCGCTGCATCAGGCAGGGTCATTCATTTGTGTTCTCTTCCAATATGAGTGTTCGGGGGAACCAAATTGGGGCTGGATTCGGCACGAGCAGAGATGCTGGTTCATCAGGCTGATAGAGGTCAGGGTGTGGAAGGGCACCAAAATCATACATGGTCTGTGGGACAAATTAATGGAAGAGAAGTCCCCTGAGCACAGGAACCATGTCAGGCTCAGGAGGTCTGTGAACTGAAGAAGGTTAGAGGCTGCGAGGAGGGCACTAGAGGAAAGAGTCAGAGATGCCCGTCTTCCATAGCTGGTGCTTATGGCCACTGTTTCAGGCAGGATGGACCTTTGGTCTGGTCCAGAAAAGCTGTTCTTATACATTTATAAGCAAAAGTACACAACCTATTTTGAAATAACAAGCCGTTAAAGAGTGGAGTGTTACTTTGAAAAATGCCCTAGGAATATTCTTGAAGATGAAAAAAATGACAGAGGATCTAGATTTTCGTGATGATTTTTTAAAATATTGTTCTCTCAGTCTTCTAAAGCATTTCTAAAATGTTCATATGTAGACAAGGAATAATTACATTGCTGGGGCAGGTTGTCTATCATGGATAGGGATTGGCCTTTGTTATAGGGAAACATTTTAACTCAGAATTTTTGTATAGGCTTTTAACATAAGTCATGAGTGTATAGTTGTACATTTTTAAGGAATTCCGTGAGTTAGAAGGAAATCACAATACAAAATGTAGGTGGAATGGTTTCGAGAGGCAGTGTCTGCCTTTGCAACAAGTGTTCCCACACACATTTTAGCACCTGTGACTCACCGTAGAGGCTGATTTTAATTGTTAGTGCCAGTGCTTTTATGAGAGCTCATTGATTTAGTGTGGCTCAATGTTTGGGTGCTCAAATGAAGATGTCATTGGGAACTGCCTCAAACTGACTAAGTCCCACTAGCTTCAGTGGGTGTTAAGTGCCCAACTGCATAAACAACCCTTGTGAATCTCACTGGCTATTCTTCTGCATTTTAGTGAATATCTTCCTTTGTGCTCTGTGTTCTGTCCCAGGGACAAACAAAGGTGTCTGGAAGACTTTATTTTCTGTCACACATGCCTCTGCTATGGAAACTGTCCTTAGAAGATCCCCACAACTTTTGCTCACCAAAAATTGACTTAGCTGAGATTTTTGGGAGGGCATTTATAGTCCAGCACAATGTTTTCTTAGCTCATGAGGCAATAAGTAACCTAGCTAGACTTGTCATTGTCTACAAGAGTGGCACAACTCTCACATGACAGATCAGTGTGGTCAAAAACAGGAAGGATGACTTCCATTTTTAAGTCATGGAAGGGTGCTGTATAAACAGCAGCACATGTGAGCTTTTTATAGCTAGCACTGATCAGTGCAGTTAATTAATGTAACTGGCATAAAGTCACAAACTGGTAATTAGCCTGAAGCACGTTTTACTGTGGTTGTGCTCTTTATATTGACTCACAATAAAGCAGCACAAATAATGAGAGCGCCATGATATAAAATTCACATTTTTTGTTGTGACAAAACAAAACTCACATGCTGGATTGTTTGCTGTCTAAATCATAAGAAACTGGAGGCAGAGCACAAATGGTAACTCCTGGTTACAATTTTCTTCTGGGGCTTTCTGCCAATTAGGAATACATTGCTTTTTCTTGAGCATGCCCTCTATAAAAGCAACTGAGACTTGGTATAATGTCATTACTGGCAATATTACACTATCTGTGTGCCCTGCACTGGTTTGATTGACTTACTAACAGTAGTGATTTAGTTACTCTGAGAGATACAGAATCCAGGTGCATACCCTTGCAAATGGTGTGTGTATATGAATAAGTTCTTTTTTAACGGTTAGTGAGAAACAATTGCCAATAGTTATACTAAATCTGACCAACTTAGAGCATAACAGTTAGGCTTCTGCTTATGGAGGATCATCTCTGTTCTCTCTCCTTCCGAAAGAACCTAGGGAGATAAACTAATCATGTTAGTTCATTAATATAGATACTGAAATTTGAATGAAATATATACCCACAGTATATAAACAGTGTCACCCACAAAAATGGGATTTTGTATGATTTTTTTTCCTCTTCTGCATTATATAATTATGTCAATGGAATTTTGACTTTAAAAATGAAATCCAATGAAAAAGTATCATATTAGTTCAAAAGTAGCTTTTGTATTAGTCTGGCTCAGTTTAGAATTCTAGCTGTGAAAATAATCTGATATACTGATACTCTTTTTTCATTACTTGTCTGTCCATGTCCATTGTCCTGCCTGAGCAAATGTGGTAGGCCTTACACATAAAACACAACACTACAAATTTGCAACATTCCCCTGGTGCAGTTTATGATTGAACAGGCTCTACTGTGCAACTTCTTCAGATCTTTCATTAATGAAATCTATTCATATTTCATCTTACCAAAAATCAAGCTTTTTGATTGAAAATATGTGATCCCTGTAGTATTTTTAAAAAAAATAAATTATGAGGATAAGATAAAGGAGTGAAAACAAAAGGAGCAAAGGAGAGACCACTCTCTTATAAGAGAATAAGCTGAAAAGAAGGTAATAGAGAAATTTATGTTAGGTTCATCATTAATCCTGACCGAGTAAAATGTTAAGATGAGGAAAAAATAATTCCCACAAAAGATTTGAGATTTGCTTACTGCTGAATTACATCACTTTTACAGGTTTGAAACTGGTTTTCAATGGAGTTACGTGTCCAAAACCAGAATAATGAAATGGTGAATTGCAACAGTGCCCTGCCATCTGTGGGAAGACTCCCACAAATCTCCATGGTCTGATTTGGGCACTCTTTGGAGCATGTGGTTGGGCTGATCCCTAGTCACTGACCTTGACATGGTCTGTTCTTCATGAGGGGTTTTTCGTTGGCTTTGCTGAGAATCAAACACCTCATGCTTATGCCATTTGGTAAGTAGGAACAAGATTAGTCACTTAAACATCTGATGGCTAATTGTTTTCCTGGATGAGACTGCTCACATGCTTCAGGGTAAGCATGTGCTTCAATGTTCACCTGAACCAGGGTCTCCAATAGTCATCTGGGCAACCTCTACTGCAGTCTGCTGGGTCTGGTCGACAATGACTCTTTGTAACCCATGGGAAGGTGTCTACACTTTCTGAAGGTTTCATTTCATGCTCACAGAGTCTCATTACTGTATGCTTCAGTTAATTCCTAAAAAACCACTGTGAAATAATAATAGAAGATGTGGAAGTAGAAATAAAAGAAGAAACAGAAAGATTGCAGTGTTGTCTTACCCTGTATCAGTGTAGCCAGGCTGCAAATTCACCGGAGGAAGAATGCTGCCTATAGCTTGAGTACTACAACCTACTACAGATGCAGTTTTCTATCGCTAGGTCTCAAGGTGGTAATATTCCCTTGTAGCAAATGAGGAAGGAAGAGCACAGAGAGATGAGATGTTCTGCCTAAAGTCACCCAGCATTTCAATATTAGATCCAAGTCTCCCAACATTAGCAGTCCCTTCTTCATATAGCAGGCCAGAGTCACTCCGAAATACATTCAGGGTTCTGTATAAACAAATAGATAATCTAGAAGGATTTCTGTCCAGATGAGAAAAAGAATAAGAAGCAGAAAACAGTAGCAAGTTGAAAAAAAAAGCAGAAGTGATAACTTAGACACATCTAGAATTCTTGGAAGCTCAGAGTCCGATATGCTCTCAATTAAAAATAAGCATCATCATCTCATTAGTGCATGTCAGCCACAACTGTACTGAAATGGTAAGTCTCAACAGCAACATATAGAATGTTTACAAATACCTTCTAGCATTTGCAGTTTTCAGAACATATTTATAAGCTTGTTATGAGGGCTATTCTTTTGAAAGAGAGGCTATGTTCAGATGACTGAAGATCAATGATTTTAAGAAGAAACACTAAATATTGTGAAACTTCAAAATAAGTTGCCAGTGTAGCAATGTTATTGTTTTCTACTAGTTAAGGGCATGGAAGAAAGAAGAGGAATGAAATACAAAATAATTTGTGTCTATGACAAAATTGAATCAAGTATATATATCTTCTGAGTTCCAAAATACAGAATTGCTGTTCAGTTTTATTTGCATTCCCAATTTTGCCTGATCAGAATAAAGAAATGCTAATATAGTAAAAGTAAGTTTCTGGCCTGGCTTGAAGGTTTGGAGACCTTATAAATTTATCTGTTCTTGTAGCATTTAAGGTTTCTTTGCTGATGCAAGGGTCTTGTTTAGTTTAAAAAAAGGCACCAGTTCAGGACTTTTGTCTTCACCGTTACTGTTGAGTTTGAATAGTGAACCAAAGTGACTTAAAAATTTACAGATATTATGTCAACTTACAGTATGGAGGGTGTACCGTTTGAAATGCAGCTGCTCCCTGAGCTAGAAGTAAGAAAGTGACCCCTTTTATTTATATCAGCTGTACAAGTGAGTTCCACCATATGCGGATATAGGTGTGACAGATTAATTCTGTAGGAAAAATGCTTGTTTTCTGGTAATTGCACTTTTTCATAGTGTTACAGGTCTTTAGGTTTGTGTGTAATGGGGAACATGTAGCCTCATTTACTGTTGCATTTAAAATATGACAAGGGAAAGACACTGGGACATCATAAAACATGATTGAACTTTGGGGTAGACATAGATGGTTTTATTTAAAGCTATCTCTCTGTATGCAGTCCAGTGACAGGCCAGCCTCTGTCTGTTGGGGAGCAAACACTTTCCACAGGTTGCCTTAATGGTTTTAAGGCCAACAAGGCAGAGGCTTTTCGTTATCTCCCTTCAGTTTGCGGTTCTGTTCTGCAGAAGGGACAAGTGAAACCTGCATCTTTTTAAATTTTCACAACAACTTTTAAAGAACTTGGCCATGATCTGTTAGAAATAGAAATGTGCTGAAATCCCACAATGAAAAGATCCTTTATGATTTACGAGGAGAATATCCTTAAATAGTATTTGCTAACTGAGTTGGAAACGTCTACAACTGACTATGGCTATTGCTAACATGGCTGTGAAAAAGGCTGTGTTTGGCAGACTGACTTTTTGTTTGTGGTTACTGTGGTTGGTGTTAGTGTCTATATTAAAGGATCTGTGAGAGCGTCATCTGGGTTAAATGTGCTTTCATTTACAGTACTGAAACTGAAGACTGCTTTGTATATGGGTGATACTGCAGAGAGCAGAACATGACCCATAAATATACATGCATATCCCCAAGGCAGACTTAAATGAAAATCCTGAATTTGAACATCATAAAAATTTTAGTGAGGCTTCAATGCAGTAATGAACTTCATGTTTTTCCTTCTTATGACAAAAGTCTGATCTCATTTGCACAGTTTACTAGAGTATGTTCTTTAAGTTACATAAGATTTACACCAGTGAATATGAAATTAAGTTCCCTAGATCTCATACCTTCAATCCCTGAAAGATTTTGACCCTGTTTCAAACACAGACTCATTTAAATGACTTATATTCTGCTCTGTGTTAGAAGAGAGGACAATTTAAGTCTGCTTCACTTGTAGAAGCTTTCCAGAAAACTCCAGAAAAAAGCTTTGTCTCCACACCCCCACTCAGCTCCTCCATCTTAAATTCATGTATTGTGTTTACATGAAGACAATGAAAAATATTCTTCATAATTAGAACAAGACGAAAATTTAAAGGACATTTAAGCCTTCAGCAAGACCTCATTATTAAAAAAAAAATAATAAAAAGGACAAGACATGAAATGTTTTGTAAAGGACCTTATGGAAGAAACATGATACTTGATAGAAAAACTGATCCCCTCCCCAATTTTTTTATTTAGCTGCTACATGAAGCACAAAATTAAAGAAATACTTGGATTTTATGAGCATTTTAGTGTCAGTTTCTTTACTGAAGATATCAGAGCTCACTGGAAGGATCCAGTGAAGCCTGGGGCTGCTCCAGTGCTACGTCTCCACCTACAGGTAGGTATGTGGCCAGGCTCTGCAGGCTGCATCCTCAGTGCATCGCTTCTGCCCATTGAGCTATTTTGGTACAGCCTGACCACTGCTGCCCCAAGGGAGAAAAAGCATGGTCAGCTGTAATTTTGAACTCACTACTGCTGGTAAAAGAACACCCTTTAAAGAAGCGCTACAAAAAGCTGGATCATGTCAGAATACAAGAAGGGTCTGTGCATTCAAAGCACAGCTATCCTCTGCTAGTTATTTTTCTAAAACACTTTCCTCTGTTAAGTTGACACTTACTCTGATTTGCATATTGACTTTGACTAACTGACTTTTGCAGCTTGCCCAGCTAAGCAGTGAAACTTTGGTGATTCAGCGTAGTGGCCTCCAGCACCTTGGGGACTGTGGAGGCCTCCAGGAACAGACTCGTATGGTCTGGTATGGAGACCCTTCATTCCTGCACCTGCATTTACTACATCCCTAAGAGATTCAGATTACCCCCTGCGTGTAAAAAGCAGCACAGAGCAACCCATAGGCATGTACAATGGCAAGTTTTATCTGTCCTTGACAATCCCAGGAAGAGTGCTAGTGCTACGTATTCTTGAGTGCCACCTATTGGCACTTTCCCTACGTCATATATAAAGTCATACTTTTCTTAACAAGCCCTTTCATATTTGCTCCTTCATAATAGCTCTCACTGCCAGTTTTGCTGGTGGGTATCCAGGACTGCAGGGTAAGTTCTTCATCACACATCCCAAGGAGGACCCTTGCATCTCCCACTGTATCCAAGACCCAGACCCCCAGAGACCTGCACCCAGCTCCTAGACCTGCAAAGTCTTCATGCTGGTCCTCAGACAAACAGCATGCATATCTCACCGCCCTAGTTCTTCACTTGTAATGGTTCTTCCCTCTCTTTATCCTTTCTGCTGCCTTTGAAGGTATCTTGGGACAGAAGCTCAAGTGCCTCCATTGAGGCATGTAAACAATGTACACATAGTTAGCTAATAATAAAACAGCTAATTATAGATCATACAATCCTAGAATATCTCAAATTGGAAGGAACCCGTAAGGGTCATCAGGTCCAATGCCCTGTCCCTCACAGGACTAGCTAAAACTAAGCCATATGGCTAAGACTGTTGTCCAGATGATCCTTGAACTCTAACAGGCTTGGTGCTGCAGCCACTTCTCTGGGGAGCCTGTTCCAGTGACTGACCACCCTCTCAGTGAAGAACCTTTTCTTAATGTCCAGTCTGAGCTTCCCCTGATGCAGCTTCATTCCATTTCTTCATGTCCTATCACTGGTCACTGGAGAGAAGAGATCAGCAGCTCCCCCTCCGCTGCCCCCCAGTAAGGAAGTTGTAAACTGTAAAGAGGTCACCCCTCAGCCTTCTCTTCTCCAAGGTGAAGAAACCAAGTGACCTCAGCCGCTCCTCATAAATCTTGCCTGTGAGACCTTTCACCACCTTGGTTGCCCTCCTCTGGACACAGTCTAGTAGTCTGATGTCCTTCTTATATTGAGGTGCCCAAAACTGCACAGAGTACTCGAGGTGGGGCCTCACCAGTTTATTGTAGAGTGGAACAATCATCTCCCTCAACTGGCTAGGGATGCTGTGCTTGATGGACCCCAGCACACAGTTGACCCTTTTCATTGCCAGGGCACACTCTTGACTCATATTCAACTTGCCATCAACCCAAACCACCAGATCTATTTCCATGGGGCTGTTCTCCAGCTTCTCGTCCCTAGTTTGCACGTATAATCAGAATTGCCCCGTCCCAGGTGGAGAATCTAGCACTTGGTCATACTAATTTCCTATGGTTGGTGATTGCCCAGCTCTCTAGTCTATCCAGATCTCTCTGTAAGGCCTCTCTACCCTTGAGGGAGTCCACAGCTCAGTATTGTCAGCAAACTTACTGAATGTGCATTTGATTCCTGTGCCCAGAGCATTTATAAAAACATTGAAGAGAACTGGCCCTAAAATTGAGCCCTGGGGAACCCCACTTGTGACTGGCCACCAGCCCAATGTAACCCCATTTACTAAAACTCTTTGAGCCTGACCCATCAGCCAATTGCTCAGCCAATGTATTACGGACTTGCCTAGCTGTGTGCTGGATGTTTTGTCCAGAAGGATACTGTGAGAGACGGTATCAAAAGCTTTGCTAGCATGCAAAAAACCCAACATCTACTGGCTTCCTTTGGTCAGCTAGATGAGCGATCTTGTTAGAAAAGAAAATTAAGTTGGTTAAGCAGGACTTTCCCCGTGTGAACCCATGCTGGCTGTGACCAATGACTGCACTGTCTCTCAAGTGTTTTTCAGTAACTCTGAGAATAACCTTCCCCATAATTTTACCAGGCACTGAAGTGAGACTGACAGGCCTGTAATTACCAGGTCTTCCTTCTTTCCCTTCTTGAAAAATGGGACAATGTTTGCCAGCTTCCAGTTGACTGGGACCTCTCCAGACTCCCCAGACCATTGAAAGTAATGGAGAGAGGTTCCATGATAACATTGGCCAGCTCTTTCTGTACCCTGGGATGAATCCTATTGGGCCCCATAGATTTATGCACATCCAACTGGAGCAGCAAGTCTTGAACAAGGTCAGGATCGGCTGGAGTTTATCATCTGCCTAATCATGGTCTGCCAACACAGGGCTCCGGAGGTCCCAGGGCCCATCATTGGTGTTGAAGGCAGAGGCGAAGAAGGCACTATAAATCTCTTCTTTGTCTATATCCCTATTTGTGAGGTGACCAACCTCATCAGGCAATGAACCAATGTTACCTCTGATTCTCCTTTTGCTATTAACTTATTTAAAAAGCTCTTTTCGTTGTCCTTCACAGAGCTGGCCAGCTTAAACTCTAATTCGGCTTTGGCCACATACATTTTCTCCCTACAGCGGCAAACAGCATCTCTGTAGTCCTCTTCTGTCACCTGTCCTTGCTTCCAATGTCTGTACACCTTCCTTTTCTGCCTAAGTTCTAGAAGAAGATCCCTGCTCAGCCAAGCCAGCCTTCTGCCCCACTTGCTTGACTTCTGACACTTTGAAATTGCCTGGTCTTGCTTTCTTAAGAGGTGGCTCTTAAAAAGTGACTAGCATTCATGTACCCTGATACATTCAGAAGCACATTCCCAGGGGACCTTCCTAACTAGCTCCTTCAGCAGCCTGAAGTCTGCTTTCCCCATATCCAGGGTTGAAGTTTTGCTGGCAGTTTTTCTCCTATTGCCAACAATTTGAAACTCAACTACTTCGTGGTAACTGTGACCAAGACAGCCACCAATCACCATTCCACCCATGAGCCCCTCTCTGTTTACAAACAACAAATCTAGGAAGGCACCTTTCTTAGCTGGCTCCCTTAGTGCCTGCACCAAGCAGTTATCGTCAACATGCTTCAGAAATTTCCTGGACCTGTTTGTGTCCGCTATATGATATTCCCAGTTGACAGCTGGGAAGTTAAAATGACCCATAAGGACAAGGGCAGTTGATCTAGAGATATCCCTTAATTCCCTGTAGAGTAATTCATCGGTGTCGTCATTCTGGCTGGGTGGTCGATTAGTAGATGCTCTCAACAACATCCTCTTTATTTGCTTTCCCCTTCGTCCTTACCCAAAGACTCTCAACCATGTCACCACCAGCTGCAAGCGCCATACAGTCCAGCCCTTCCCTTACATACAGCACTGCCCCCCAGCCTTGCCTGCCCCGCCTATCCCTCCTGAAGACCCTATAACCATCCATCATGGCACCTCGGTCACAGGACTCACCCCACCAGGTTTTGCTTATGCCAATGATGATGTAGCTCTGGGACTAGGCCAAAGCTTCTAGTTCACCTTGCTTGTTCCTTGTATATCTTTGTATACTTTGAATAGAAATCTTCAAATGTAATGGTGAGGATGGGAATAATAGTCATAGATTTGGAGGGATGATACAGTTAAATAAATTTATGTGACTGATTATTGGAGGAAAACTGGACTTTATTTAAGAAGAGAGGACAAGTGAATGAAAGGTAAGTATATTTGAAAATATTCATTTAGACCTGTCCACCTGCCTGGCTCTGTATTTATGTCTGTCTTGTCTGTATCAGATTGTTGGTACATGTTGTTCCTGTAAGGATAGGTTCACAAAATTATTTGTAGATTTTTAAGTCTTACAGCCACATTTAGGTTTTTGATTCATATGCCTTCTGAATACGTGGAGATAGAATTTTGTTTCTGAACCTGCTTCTTCTCCCAGATGGAAGAAAAGATGGTATAAAAATCATATATCTTCTTGCTTTTCTTTCTGGTTTTCATTGTTGAGTGGTGCATTTTGTGCACATCAGCATCGATTTACTGTTACAAACAGCCAAAGAAATGAGGTTTGCGTGCAATACCAAAAGTGGACTGTTTCCAGAGCCTTTATCTCCTGTAGTTTGGGTGTTGTTCTGAAGTTGTTTCACTTAAACCATACAAGCACACTGAAACAGAAGAGAACATCATTGTTTATGTCACTACCAAATTGACCAAGAATCTTGTTTTATCTCTGCCATCTAAATGATCGATCAATTTAAATCTAACAGGTCATGGAAAGTAGGGACATAACTAACATGATGAAAGATTAATGTGGTTTAATTTCATGCTCTCTCTTTTGCTGCTTCTAAGCAAAACCTCTGTTGGGTGGTCTTCTGCTTTCTTGAGTAATGAGACCGTGATTTTTCTTCAACTGCAGTTTTTGTTGTGGATGGAGCCCTTGCATTAAGGTGCCACTAACTCACATGCATTGCCATCTGCTGATGGCAGCTGGAACTGCAGCTTCTCGGGAGGGGGCCTCATGGCCTGGAGTTTCTGGCAGCAAATTGTAATCCAAATAGTTTGACAAACCTCTATCTATCTATCATCTATCTATCTATCTACACCTATCTAGAAGCTAGAGATATGACATATCATTCATCAGCACTGCCTATGTTTCTAGCTTTGCATATTTTTACAAACTGAGCGATATGTTTTGAAGATGTATGAAGGCTCTTTCCTGACACTTTTCATTATTGTGATAGTCAAAGAATGACAGAAATAATAAATTAATCATCTTTCTCTACTTCTGTAGAAATTAGGACTATTATTAAGTCAATTAATATAATTTGACAGATATGCATGTGTGTATGTGGAGAGGTGAAATAAATGGGTGAGTGTTGCATCACATAATGAAAACAAGTATGTGCTAATAAAACTGTCATATTATTTCCCAGAATTTGGCACAGTGGCTTTGTCCAGGACTGTGCGACATCATGTTAGGCACAGAAAGTGGATACTGAAACCTCCAAGGCATTAAGAAACATTAGGAAGAAAAGAGAAGAGAAGAGAAGAGAAGAGAAGAGAAGAGAAGAGAAGAGAAGAGAAGAGAAGAGAAGGAAAGAAAAGGAAAGAAAAGGAAAGGAAAGAAAAGGAAAGGAAAGAAAAGGAAAGGAAAAAAAGGGAAGGAAAGAAAAGGAAAGGAAAAGAAAAGAAAAGAAAGGAAAAGAAAAGAAAAGAAAAGAAAGGAAAAGAAAAGAAAAGAAAAGAAAAGAAAAGAAAAGAAAAGAAAAGAAAAGAGAAAAGAAAAGAAAGCTCTTTCCATGCTTCATGCTTAGCTGCCTTGCCTCCTCTTGAGCACGGCTGGAAGGCTGACGCAGGGTTTGGAGTACCAGGAATGTCACTGATATTAAACCTTTGATTGTAGCATCTTATTATGACAGTCCTGGAGTTGTCTCTCCTCAGGAATGCAGAGCTGTGTTTTTCCCAGAGATATTCCCTCGATAAATGATAACACAATGCTGCTGTGTTCAGGAACAAAGACAAGGGTATTCTGAAAAAGCTTTTGCAAAATTGCCTTTGTGTTTCAGCAACTACCAAGGCTTACCTGAAGAAAAGCTCACTTGCAGGTCATAATGGTGTAGTTTCCTGTAACGTTTTCAGTAGCTGATGATCTGCATTTTGCCCAAATCAATGTAATTTTAAGACAAGCTTTAGTCTCTGCTACATTTACTGATGTTTTTTCAAAGGATCTTTGATGTTGAAAATAATTCCTTCAAGGGTGCTTAACTTTATAGCTTTGGTTTTAATGAGAATGTGATTTTATAGCTTCAAGCATATATTTCAAGCCTCTGTTTGTGTGTCCAGGGTTGGAGAGTACTAGTATTTTTCCAGTCATTGTTGGCTTGTACACATGTGTGTATTTTTGCAGGCCTTCATGTTTTGTTTTCAAAACATTTTATCTTATTTTATCCTTGGTTTGTTCTGCCTTCACTTGATACAAGCATGTTTATTTCCCCCATCAGCTGAATTGCTGGATTTGTGTCTCAGGAGATCATTAATAGTCCAGGACACCCTTAGCCTGCAGTTAACTTGTTAAAATTTTAACCTATTGTATGGGTTTGCCCAGCTTTGCCAAATAATAAAACCTATCACTGTTTAGCAGCTGTTCAACAGGTCAGTTGAGAATGAGTTAAGAGTTCCAAAATCTTTCCTAATGAAGGGATGTCCATGTATCAAAGACTGATATTGTCACTGACACTGACTGGCATCCATTCTGGAACATCAACTCACAAAACTGAGGCTGAATGGGTATGAAAGTTATTTTTTAACTTTTCACTCATATGTTCCTATTCTCCTAACAACCCTGATGAAAATGGGTTTTGTGGGAAGCTTGCCATGTGAGTAGTTGAAAACACTGTAAGTAATATAGTTTTGGGTTTTTTTCCCCTTCTTGAAGACAATTTTCTTTATATTCTTCTAGTACTAGACTTTTCCCAGTACTACAATAAACAATGCTGGTGTGCTTAGCTGGTTTGTTATTGTCCTCTCAGGATACTTACTAGCTCCTAGAAGCAGGCACTGATTGAGTGCATTGGAGGGCTATAGGTGGTGTTAATCATTCATTCAGTGGCTGAAGAATTTGTCATTGAATTGACTACTTGTTGCACTGTTCTTCCCTGGACTCCTGCCTTTCGTCTGTATTGTATTCACTTGATTTTACAGGCAATGTGGAAGTAAGAGGTAGGAATAGACCAGTTCCTCTGGCTAAAGGCACCATGCCCTCAGTCATTCTGCAGAATTCGCTTTTTCAGAATTCACTCACAGAACTCAGAGTTTCGTTATTTTGTTGAAGTTTCACGTTCAAGACTTTACTTTTTAACTCCTGACCATGATGAAACCTGGTTCTGGTGCTCTTTGCTCTCTGATTGCCCTGCAAAAAATAAATAAAAAAAAAAATAAAAAAGAGGAGTCATTGCTTTTATAGCATTTGCCACTTGCCATGACAGCAGAGGAACCAGATTGGAGTACAGATGCTAACTAGGGAATATGTGGAGCTCATTCTGATCCTAGTGCCTTCATGAGATATAGACAGGTCAGCTCCAAGAACATGCAGTGGTCAAAGTTCAAAAAGAGAGGAGTCCCTGAAGATAATTACAGCCTTTCCACTTCCTCTGGCATGTGCAGTGTTGAGGAGAGTTTTGAGCTGTGCCATCTGTGCCTGCTAAGTCTTTTGCGAACTGTCTGCCTGAAAAATGCAATGAAACCTTGGAGTCGAAAGTAGTCACTGTTGAATGTTATGTTCTCTGTGCAAGTGTTATCTGGTGTAGTAGAGTACATTAAAGTGGACACGGCATTTAGGAGGACCTGATCTGTGATTTACATGGGACATTGATGGCTGTGGAGCCACAAAGTTTCAGTATTTTAGTGCTCTGAAGTACATCCTGCCTCAACCAGCCTGTGCAGGCTAAGACTTCTGTTCACCCCTTTTTGGCTGCTCCAGCTGCACTTACTATACAAATAAGTACTTCAAGACATGTAACAATTAGTGTTTTTTTAAAATATCATTTTAGAACAATTAAGCAATAAAGGATTGCACCAAGATGTAAATCAGGAGTCCCTCCATTGAGCGCAGACACAACTAAACAGTGAATGCAATTATCTGAGCAGCATGCCCATTCATCAGCGTAGCGGTGCTGCGAGCAGTCAGACATAGCCAGCAGTGTGTGATATCAGATGTTATTAAAGAAAGCAGCTGTATTAATGATCATTCAGTCATCCATTCATTTTGGCTAGGATAAAGACAAGATATGATTCTAAGTAGAATTATCTAAGTAGCATTATCATTAGAGGAAATATATATACGCATATCTTCAGATGAACTTCCCAAATGCTTATGGCTACAAATTTTCAGAAGTCGTCTAAAGAACAGAGCATATGGAGATGTAGAAAGTCTCCTAAATATATCCCTTTCTAATAAAAAATTAACGTGGCAGAATTTGAATGAATATTAGGAATTTAAAGCTGGTTTTGAGCTTTTAATAAAACATTCTGTTTAAAGATGGAGCAGGATAGATTCAGTGATCAAGAGCAATTTGGATAAGTACCTCTAAATCATATATATTACCTTAATTTCTTGTGATCCACATAAATGGACTAGGAAATGTAAAAAAGTTACTTCTACATGGGACTTCTGATGTTTTTCCTCTGAACCTAGTGATCAGGCCTACCAGGAGAGTGTAAAGCACCCAAGTATAATGAAAAATACATCCTGCTGTACTTTTAGCTTAACTTCCAGTTTTTCAGAGAAACTTCAAATACAATATTTCAGAAATATCAGAAAAGCTACAAATAGCTTCATAAATAATAATTGCAGAAGTCTGTTGGAATTTCGTGTAGTTTTTTGACTTAGCTGTTAGATTTCCTTTTCATGAGCTGCTCAGAGACCTCTACCCAAATAAGGTTTTGTCTGCAAGTAGATTTCAGCTGTAGCTGTTTTCTCTGTGAATACCAAAGTGGCATCAGAGCAGAGATACTTGTGTTTCTGTTACACGGCATTCTGTAATCGGTGTTGCAGAACGTGTTGACTTGGGAGTTAATATTTGAAAAGGATTGCAAATCAACTTTTGAAAATTTTGTGCATGAAATTAATCAATCTGATTTGTCATCTGACTTATTTCCTATCTTCGCCTGGGTCCCCCCAGTGCCAGTGTAACCACCCTGCTCTGCTTGCACTGCTGTGGGATGGTGCCCCTCGGGGAGGTTTTGACCCCAGTCCTGCCTCGGCCCCTCCTGGTCCAGCCTCCTGCTGCTCCCAGACATGATTGGCATAATGATCCACTCAGCTGTGAAAAGATGTGGGATAATGAGGGTGGTAGGCACAGACTTTCCAGTTAATGCTGTTCAGGCTCATCTGACTTATTTAAATGCAGCAGGTTAGGGAAAGATCAATATAAGTATTACATTACATAGAAAAAGGCATTTTCACTAGCACAGCTGCAGCGCCATGACTTCAGCTTGTTTTTGTATCTACTTCCAGAACTGCTTGATTTTATGATGTCCTTCAGCAGGGCAGAATATACATTTTGTGTGCTCAAAACAAAATGGCATTTTAAAATCCCCTTGTGAAAAGAGTCACCTTTAGCAACAAAGTCTGACAGAAAATAATTTATTGCCTTAAGTTTTGCAGTATGTTTAGAAACAGGGAAAATGCACCTTGAAACGTGGAAAAATCAACATTCAGGGCATTTCATTGTGGTAGAAGGAGTTCACAGCTGATATGCAGAAGTAGCAGGAAAGAAATTACAGCGGTTATTTCTTTGTGAATAGGTTGTGGCACTGTAACTTAAATGCTGATTAAAAGCAAAATTGATGCTTGCAGATTTACTGAGGCACTAATGTTTGTACCAAACATAGTTATGTCATCATTCTTTGGTGTCATCTTTATTTCCCTTGGATGGATTTATCCGGTTGGCAGATGGCTATCAAGTAAGTTATCAGTTTAGCGGTATGAGGAAGGTATGTGGACCAATACTTTCCATTTTTCCTTCATTACACGTTTTCCCATGAGTTTCAGCTGTGGTAAAGGGATAATTGTGTATTTCCATCCTTATCTTTTGTGTACCAAGCATGCTTCAGGACTTTGAATATCTAGTAAGTGTCTCTGACAAGGAGGTACACATTTGAAGGAAGAAACAAAAATGTGGCATGTTTGGTAACAACAGAAATTTTTGTAGTGTTCAATAAACTCTTTTAGGAATGAGCCCAGTTCTCTGAACCTGTCTGCACCAGGGTAATTTTCATAATTTATTATATATTAAAACCACTCTGTGTTGTTCAGATTTTATTGCTATTAAACAAAGCTAAATAAAATTAAAGACATTTTTTTTGCAAGACTGGTGTGCTGTAAAGAGAACCTTGTGTAAATGAAGACTGTCCATGCTCTCCATGCAGTCCTTTATATTTGTACTAGAGAAGCAGTAGGATGCTATGAAGTTAAATTGGTACAGTTTGTCCTCAATCTCTGCGTAGTATTTGGTCTCCAAATTTTTAATGTTTAAGAAATAGACGATGTAGCCCGGCGCTATATTATCTCCAGTGGGAAGTCTGTCTTCAAAGGTTTGCACCCTCTTTCTGCCTCCTGACCCTGGCTGCCCTTTCCCACATCATGTCACAATTTGACTCCCCCTTCTGTGCTAATACATTCATTTGTGGAACCGTGCTGTGGATGGGATCACTGCACTAAGCTGACTTAAGAAAATTATTATTTGCTTTGATTAATGACCCATTTTAAGGGGCAGCCCCATGGGCAATCTTAATGGTACACTGATGAGGGCAGCAAGTGGTGGACCTCATGGAGACAGTTAAGTCCTGCAGCCACAAAAGTAAACCACAAACCAGACTGGATCTGGCTTGTCTACAGTAAAAACTTGCACTGTGGTAAAAGTATTTAACTAAATCTGATCACTGTGTGAGTCACAAACTCATAGAATCATAGAATGCTTTGTGTTGGAAAGGACCTTAAAGATCATGTACTTCCAACCCCCCTGCCATGGGCAGGGACACCTTCCACAGACCAGATTGCTCAAAGTCCCATCCTGACCCAGTCAGGAGAAACAAATAAAACTTGAGTAACAAATAAAATTTGAGAAACAAATAAAAAGGAGTGTGCAATTCACCTATATCATAGCAAATGTTCACCCAGAGACCACATTCAGACTGTGAATAAGAACTTAATTCTTTTATTTATCTATCTTTTTGAATTCTGCCTTTGCATCTTTGATATTAATGTAATGTCATCTTCATTGGTAAGATTAATAAATCAGCCCTCAATGTATGTGCCTTGCCTTTTTATATATCCAGTGAAATATTTTCCAATGTGGCTAATAAATAAAAATGAAATATTATTAACTTAAATTTCTGATGAAGTCTTACACAGTTCCGTCAAGGCTATGGTCCTGATTTCACAGCAATTGTGAAACATCTCGTTACAATTCTTTCACTGCTGCTTTTTGCAAGTACTTGCAGAATCATTAACTTGAATGCCATGCTCATCTTTCCTCCCGAGTTGTTCTTTCTTTTTTTAAAGGAGTACAGAAGTCTACCAACTGAATTTTTAGACCATGATTATTCTTTTTCTGAGTTCTTTAAACCAAGGCTTATTACACATGGTCTAACTATGGATTTTCAGAGATTGAGTGTTTTCTTGCACTTCTTTTTTGCATTAGAAGTCTTTCCAAGTATATAAATGCAGAGGAATGATGATATTATATAATGACTAATGTGAGAATGCAGTAAAGTAAATAACAGTAGTTCAGAAAACATGCTTTATAGACAAAGGCATAGGGCCTCTTATAATTGTACATGTAGACTTAATCTCTTTGGGAATATTTGAAACATAAGATGTTAATGTTCTAACAGAAATAGGATTAAACAGCTGGATGTGTCTTGTCTGTAAACTGAATTTCAAGTCAGTGCAAACAACCTCCACAAACATCTTCAGCATTTCCAAAAAACCCACTGATGCTAAAATTTGAAAATGAAAAGGTAAGGTTGCCAGCATCACTGGATAAACTTCCAGATAAGCTTCCCTCAGACATCTCAATGACAGCTCCAAAAAAACCCTGAACGGCTTTTGTAGTCATGTGAGTAAGAGGATCCAAAAACCACTCAGGAGCATCTGAGAATGTGGGGTATTCTGCATGTGCTTACCCCTTTTTTCAAGCTGGGTCCCACTGAAAGAATTCCAGATGAGGAATACTGGGGATGCTGTGAAGGAATTCTGTAGTTAAATACAGATCAAGAATTGCATTTTATGTTGTTTTATTTGTAACAAGTGGTTTCAAATCTTTTACTTCCAAACCTGATCCGTTTTATTAATTAAATTTTTGTTTTGTTTCACTATTAAGCTTGTCTGGTGTTGCAGATACAAGGTGAATCAGGATAGAGCTGGTAAACTTAAAATGTAATATCTGCATGAAGGCAGAAGCAAGGGGTCTTAACAGATCTGCAGGAAGATGCAAATCTAAACCAGCAGATATATCAGCATCTTGCTCCTTTTGTTAAGATGTTTTAAATCAGTGTGAGGCTGCTACAGCTATGCAAGTCAAATACGTCTAAGGTAAAAGCTGTCTTTCGTGAGAAAAAAAAAAAAAAAAAAATCCATGTAACTTCCTCCACATGCTGAAGTGTAGACCTGTATGCAGCATCAGAGCATGCCTGTGTGGACAATGTGCAACATCCTTGCTCAGTAAGGCACTTAGGCATTTAAACAGTATTAGTCGTAAGTACACTGCAGGGAAGTTTGTCTTTTTTCAGTAATAATAATAAAGAAGGTGAACAACTTCTTCCATTCTTTTGACCCTAGCATGCCAACCCTAAATAGTAAACTAAACATTCATGAAAGATTAATCACTTAGGAAATTAGTATCTTCTTATATTTCAGTCAGTGAAACTTCACCAGCGCCATCCATTTAGTGACAGACAGGACGGTTGATGTGGTACACTTCATCTTGAACCATTCAACCTTCAGAAGATCTCTTATATAGGTAACAGCTGGAGCAGCCCTGTGAAATAGCCACGATGCCTAAACATGAAAAGCCAACCACCATTGAAGGAAATGGTAATTACAACTACAATTATGCATCTTAAGCATATATTCATTTTCTGCATGTAGCTCAACAGTGTGCAAGTTTTGTTTTCTTCTTGTTCTTTCTAATACAAAATCTTCTTTGTCACAATTCATTACCTTTTGTTCAGAAATTTATTTTACTTGGCTTTTGAAAGCAGCTTTGCTGTGTAAGTTGGCTAGTTGTAGCATGGCAGTGCGGCTTTCCACTGGTTGGTAAATCAAAAGAGTGCAACCACAGCCCGGTTACTTGTCTTGCATTTATATGTAGTTTAAAGGGAAGATTGAGAAAACAAGGCTGTTTTGTGGCTTCTGTAAATTGCATAAAGGCAATGCCTCCTTTACTTATTGCTTTGAATATTTGGTGTGAAATGTCAAACATTCTTCATAATAAGATTAACAATATTTCTATACTGATACTGCACTGTTCTGGATGTAAAAAAAGTTTTTGTAGGCTGGTAATGCCTAATGGATTACTCTGGCAAAATGCAAGGCAACTCTTTGATATAGGAAGTACTTTCAGTTCTCATGGACAATACTACACTTTCCAAAATATGGATCTTTTTTGTACAGAACAGACATGACATTTCGTACCTTCAGCAAGGAGGAAAATTGCAAGGGACCTTATTCTAGGCTGGTTTCTGAATGAATTCATTAGGTCTTTCTAAGTACCAGGGCTGGTACTACTAAAAAGTACTTTCTGTATTTTTAATTCACACTTGTAATGTGCCATAGTAATAAAATGGGTTCTGCTTCCATAGAAAACATCAGAAAGGACTGCTTAGCATTTTGGCAGAATATAACAAGCAGTTCATTTTAAGAGTCCATCCTGTTTTCTTTCCTTTTTTTGTCTGAGCATCTTCATTGTTTTTTTTCTGCCAGTGTTTTCTACAAGTCCCTTTATTGACCAATTTAATTTTTAAGCAGTACATGTTAATGGAGTTCATTTTAACATGAGCGAAGCACAGAATTTAATGTAGCATAGGCAAAATACTTAACAACTTCAGCAGAATTTTTATCTGAATAAAAAAAAATGACCATGAATATAGAACATACATATTTTTATAATAATTTCTAATAAAAAAATTCTTAGAATATCAAAGTTCTAAGTTTATCCTAAATGTCTGCCTTCTGCTTGCACATATCTGACTAAATTAACTTACCTTCTTATCCAGTTCCTTTATTATTCATTCAAAGTACAGAGGTTAGCATTCCCATGGTGAACAAAACACACACATCTTTATAACTGGAGAAGGCTGAGATCTTTAGGTTGCAGAAACATGATCACTCTGACACATTTTGCATGAAAATTTATCATGTATGTAATTTATAATAAAATCTAACTACCTTAATGACAGTTATCCGTATATTTGGAGATGAGATCTTGTGAGTAAATTCAAGACTCCATCTAGATTTAAGAAGACTTAAAAAGCTGGAGCTCCACTTCAAGTAACTATGAGATACTTTCAGAATGTGGTTCTCAGTCGACTTTTGACTTAAAATGTTCCAAGGGCTGGAGTTAGTTAGCACAGAGCTCAGGCACTAATCTGGTTGCAATTTCTTTACAGGAGGTTTTGCTTCACCATTGCTGACAGTCCTGAGGAATATTCTTGCAAAGAATGGATGACCCCAACAGTTGCAAAAATGCAATCTAGGGCCATACATTTTTGCTTTTTGATATCTTTAGCTCTAGGGAAGCCCTGGTTTGGCCATTCTTCTTGTTTCATAGCATGTCTTCTGCAAAATCTGTGATAGTAGGACATGTATGGTTAATTAAGCTAAGTTCATGAATGTGGATTCATTGTTCTAGGCTTCTCATATAGGAAAAGAAGACTTAGGGCACAAACCTTCAGAGTGGATGTTTAAAAGAGATCAGACGGAAAGTGCCTATTATCATCTAAAAATAATAAAGAGAATATGTGGTGAGCTGCTCAGCTCTAGGTATCAACCTTAAAAGAGCTGTCTTCTCACAAAGTAGTAAAAAATACAGTTGACTTCAGATCCACTAAGAATGCTACTTTTGTAACTTGAACATAAACTGCTTTCTCCATATTAAAATGTGTTCTTCCCATGTTAACTGTAATATGAATGAATAAAAATAAGCTAAGTAAATCACATTTCAGAACCTGAAAAGGTCAGATTGGTATGATTTACTGCAGTCTCACACTTCCTAGAATGCATTGGACACTTAATATTCTGATTCTAATTCTTGCAGTAAAGACTGGATGAAAATAAAAAACTGCCCACCATCAAGCCAACTGTATGATGAAGACACAAAGTAAATGTGACTTCTCCTGATTGCTTTATTACAGTAACCACCAGGTCCTGCAAGCTTGTCAGATCTCTAGTCTTGCGTAGGACAAAGCACTACGTAGTTAGGTCTTTGTCTGGCATAGGTAGGGAAATGTGGGTGTATCCACAGAGATAGTGTAAGACATGGTGGCCTGGAAACTTTTATCCATGCCTTTCTGAAGGGGATGAAATACTAAGGGCTTTCTCACTGAATTATCTTCCTCCTCTACCTTCTGAAGATTTTATAATAGCAAAATCAGATTTGGCCTAAAATTCTTGTACTGAAATTGTGCAATAAACTTAGTTATCCCTGAAGGGAAACTTTGCCTAAGAGAAGTCCTGACCCACAAACTGAGAGACAACACTCAAACTTCATGGTGTGTAAGTACAGCCCAGGAAGAAAATGGAAAGAGGAGAATGTAATCAGATGATATGCCCAATGCCAGCCACAATGCCAACTTGATCTATGTGACCTCAGTCTCTGTTGTTTTAGTAGAACATTTGTAATTTTTCCTTACCCGTGGAAAACAAATGAGCAATTTATGGATGTGAATTGAATGGATTCCATTTGTTCCCTGTGGTCCCATCTGTAATTTTTAGTTGTTGAGTGGGCTACAATTAGTTGGGCAAATTGTCTTTATTGGCAATCTGCAGAGAGGGAAACCTTATTGCCCTTCAGGCAACTTCTGGAAACTCTATGGGTGTAGAAGTCTGCAGGCCACAGCATGTACATTAAGACTAATAAGCCTTCCAAGACACTAGTGGCTTTATGACATTGTAGTATAAATGTTCTGCCTACTTTAGTATTTACAACCTTACCAGTTCAGGTGCAGAAAAATAAGCAGTATATTTGCTAGTGTGACTGTAACTGAATAGGAATTATTATTTTACTTCACAAATTCATAGCTATTGCTGGACAGGATATTTTCTGAGCATTGTGATTTTAATTTTAGTCCATTGGAAGAAAAAATTGTGACACTAACTGGGAAAAACATGAAAGAAAAATCAAACATGGTCTCAAATACTAAGTGTGGCAGTTGTTGTATAAAGGTAATTTTTATTTGTAATTTCTGTGTTTCAAGTCCCATTCTCCTGTGCCCAAGGTCGGCCAAGCTGTTTTTCCCAAGGTATGGTTTCCCCTCATACGCTAAGCGGATGGGGTCTATAGTGTTAAGGTCTCAAATCTTGGATGTTGAAGTCTGCACCAATTCACTCTTGCCATAGACTTTCTGTGAGACCTTGGTATATTATTTCTGGTGTGTTTCACAGCTGTTACTTCTAGCGATATTTTTCCTCACAGAAGTGTTGTGAGACACTCTCATATTTACATGATCAGAAAGAATAATATGGAAACATATGTAAATATCTAGAATTTAATATTATACAACTCTTCCTTTCTTTTTGACTAGTACTTCATATGCATTTGTTGTCTAATATGATCTTGCATTGCTGACAGTTCTACATGTTCAGCACCCAGTTTATTAGCTATTTAGCCTGATGACTTTCCAGCACTGAAAAAATCCCAGCACGGTCCAGTCCAGAGGAAGACACAATAATTGCTTGCAGGGCTCTATCTGCATATGATCCATTTAATTGGCTTGATAACGAATTAACAAAGTAAAAATTTATTTTGTAACATATACAAAAAGTCTGATAGCATTTTTTGAATTACAAATTACTTTGCATACCACTGAAATTTTTTATGGCACCGGCACGCAGAATTGCTTAGCAGCCGTCAGTTTAATGTAATAGTAATATGAGCAGTAATACTACACAGTGGGCCATATTTTATGGTGTAGTTCCAAGAATCATTATCCCTCTCAGTGAAAAATCAAGGAAATTATGTCAGTATAAAATAAATTTAGAAAAAAAATCCAAAACATGAAACCTGAGTAGTACCCTCTGATAAGTGGGGTACAAACAACTTGGGAAAATAATGTAAGGATACAACAGCATCCATAATCTGCTAAATGGCCATCCCATACAGCAAAGACTCCTATGGTTTTATACATTTTTTTCTGTCCTTAATTTCCTCACCAGGCAACAAGTCAACATTTTGAACTCTGCCTTCACTGCAGTCTCTGACTTGCAAGTTAGTCTGAGCCCATATTCAAGATGTCCTCCTTTAGTCTTGTTGGCTCATTTGTGGCTATAGTCTAAAACATAAATAAGACTTCAGGTAAAATGATAGCTTACTCAGATTACACTTTCCTTGCCCTTAGTCTAGAAAGATGAGAAAGTTTCCCTTAAACTGCTCTGGGGAAAAAAAAACCCAGAAAGTGATTGGATTTCCAAGAGCATAAGGAGTTATGGACTATAGCTCCAAATATACCTAATGATGTATATGTCATTAGGGCAGGATGATTTATCCTGGAAGGTGTAACAGCTGAGCAATCATTTGCTCTGGGTCACATAAACTCAAGTTAGCTGACTCAAAGCCTAATAATCTGATATCAGCCCTATGAATATTAATACTGTGAAGAAATGAGGTCCTATCAACCCTTTTCTGGAACAATGAGTAATTCTAGATAGTGCTTTAGTAAGATATAGTTGATTTTAGTGGAGGATTCACTAAACTTTTGATAAGTGGGATCACACAAAGATCTGTTTACAAAAGCAGGGACAAGTATATCTACCTAAAAGGATCCCACATACTGATGATTTTGTTCCTGCATCAAAGACTATACATTTTTATATTAACAAACCAGGGCATCAGAAATGCTCTTCAGTTTTCCTGTAGGATGATAATACAGTGCCTGTGGAATGTACTCTACTAGTAGTTTCTCTATGTTGTGGTTTATAGAAGAACATTTAAATGTAGTGCTAAACTACATTTAGATTTAGTGTCACCATAAAATGTAATTTGTTTATCATTGAAAGCTTTCTCCAATAATTCAGTAAGACATGGTTTGCCACAAGTACATGAAGTGCTGAGTTATGAGCTGCCTAGCCTCTTGCTTTCTTCTTTGAAAAGTATTACAGAATTAATGACCTGAAATAGCTTTCTAGTAATAATAATGTTAAGCACAGTAATGATTATTTATCTCTCTTATTGCTCAAATACCCAACCGTCAACACTGGTCTTTTAATGATATGTTCAAAAACCCCAAACACAAAAAGACGATGCAACAGCTTGTCTGAATTACAAGTCTCCAGGGATAGCTGTAATGTGGGTGCGGTTTGGGGTGGCTACGTAGCTTACATGAGTGCATGCATATATGCTGTTCAGGACAGACCTCAGGGGTGGTAAAGCTCTTTCATCCCCCCTCCTCAGTGATTTTATTGCTCCTAAACAGCACCAACTGCTATCACAGCTGACTCAAGTGAATAACTTTTAGTTGTACCCTGAGCTTCAGATTTTATGCTAGTGACACAGCTCATGACATAAAGAAGAGAGCAAGGAAACTGGAGGGTCAGAGAGTCCTCCTTGGCTTCCAGCTTCTTTTAAAAATCAATTCTAGTACAATGCTTTCTGCATCATACCCCAAGACCTGGGAGAGATCTCTTATTCTGTGGATACACCAGAATGAGAAGGACAAACCTCTAACATTTTTCATATGAACACGTTTCATCTCTATATGACCATGGGGCTGTGGAGGCAGGAATGTTGTGAAGTTCAGTTTGGAGCTATAATTTTAAATTTTTGCAGAAATAGCTTTTGAAGCTGCACTTGTGATTGTTAGGTATGTCTGGAGTACTCACTACTTTTCTAGCTGCATGATTCCATGTAATCACTGATCATGTTTTCTAGACTTGTTTTGTGGCAATATATACTTCTGTTTGATTTTATTCTTTTTCTTAATTTCTTTAAAAACTGTTACCACTCGCATGCCTGAGCATTTAGGTGAAAAAAAGATATAAACACACAGGAGTCACTATTCAGATACACTCCCTTCTAATAGTGTTCCCAGTAATTTCTTCAAGCAGCCTGAAATCTATTAATTATTTTAACACTTTATTTTACCTGAAATGTTGGATTCAGAATAGTGCATTTGTTAGCTTTATGCTATTAAAATTAATTAAACCCCAACAGCTACCTTTTACCCTGCTTAAGCCTCTGTATTAGTCCATTGTCACTTTCACTATTATGTCAGTATGATACGAACTTGAGCATGATACACTTTCACTGCTAATACATATTTCAGTATATATGATAAACTTCCAGCTGTTTGTTTGTTGTATGGGATCATCAGAATCTGTAGTGAGGTCAATCTTATACCATTAAAGTGCTTTCCTGGGAATTTCTGTCTGACTGGAGGAGATCAGCAAAAGCATTAGTTGCAGTAAAAGACCGTGACCTATCGTTGCATGCAAAGTATCTCTTTAGAAGTGTCTGTCTTCATCTCTGCAAGCTTTCAATAGCAATGTAATGATCTTTGTCAAATGGAGATCCTGTTACTGTCAGTAGCAGAAGGCATATGTCCAGACAGAACAAAGGAACACCTATTTTCCCATTCCACTGGTGATATTGAATGTTAATATTTTTGCATAGCCTTAAAAAATTATTGTGCAGATGCTGAGGAAATGTTAGAAAATGTAATTACAATTAAGTGTTTTGTGGAGGGAACTTAGACTCTCTACATATATCCAAGTTTTAAAACGCCTGTCAAATTCTGCGTAATAACCCTCTGTCCATTATTGGACACAGTGAAACAAGACCCTAGATTCCTTCTTGTTTGCAGCCTTACATATTTTACTGCTTTTCTTTGATACTAGGTAAAGCTAAGAAGTTGTGCCTGATAGTTAGCTACAGCAGTCCCTAGATAAATAAATTTGTGTATAAATTTTTGATAATCACTAGTGGCTTAATAAAATTTATAACAGCAACTAGGGAACTAGGGAATGGATGGAGAAAAAATAAAAAAAAAATTTCAACAGTATCACCCATGAGTGAAGAAGGAAGATATCTTCTCACCTGAAAAATACAAATACAGGTATCATTACATGTCACCTGTCCTGTCTGTACAGAGGGGAAATTAGACAACATACATCTGGAACATACATGATATATAGGAGTGGAATGATAGCTGCCTATTTCTATTCATGGTAATATTTCTGAGTCTTCTCCTAAATCTCCTACTACCATGTATTTTTATATATTTCACTGATGTGCTTCAAGTGCTGTCCTACATGGATGAGCTCAAAGATACCTTAGGAGAACCTATTAGCTGCTGGCTTCTCAGGTATTAGTTGGATTGCTTCTGAAGAAACATTGCTGGTGAATACCACTAGCAGTTTCAGGAGTGACCTGTTAAGTACTATGTTCATACCAATATTTGCAGAGAGCATATTAATTAAATATTATTATGGATATAATGCATATTAAAGTATTTTTCTTTCTTCTCTATATATGCATGACCCCAGTTTCAAAATGTACCAGGCAAATAAATTGGATACTTTCCTGGTTATTGATGGGTAGTACAGACAGCATCTCTTATTGAACTTATTGAGACTGAAAAACTTAAGCAAGAGATCTACCCCAAACCAGATGTTTCTGAACAGAAACACTACTTGCTTCTGTAAATAGGATCTCTCTCTAGAGTCTCCAATGTTTTTATCATAGAAAAGGACTGTGGTACAGCATATGAATAAGCTGGGTCAACTTTTGTCACTGTGCTTGGAGATTTTGTTGCTGGAACTGAGAGTAAGTCTCCTCTTTCTTCTGGGAATGTGCTCTTCAGCCATGCTGCAGCTATGAAGCTTCATGCCCTCCAGTCAGGCAATCAGAAAATGATTCTTTTAATATTCTTTAATCTCAGTCAGTGCTTATCCTTCATGTTTAAGAAAATCTCTGAGAATTGCCTGAGAAGCATTTTCATGTTCCTTGTTCTTTTCCCCAAATTGTAGGATATTGCTATTGTGTTTCTTTTTCAGGGTCTTCCTATCCTACATATTTCTTCCATAAGAGGGAGTTCTTCATGGCATCACTTTGGGGCTTACTTATTTGAGTGCTGAAGGAAAGTGTAACTATTTTTATTGTCTCCAACTTATTTCTTGGAAACTATTTGCTCTCTTCCAAAAAGCTGGGTTTGTGAAATGGCGTAAGAGAGTACAATACAGTAACTGCCAAGAATTTCTTGAAACCCCTGCATTCCTAATGACTGATCCACACTTCACATGCACTGGCGTTTGTTTTCACTCCACAGATGGTAGTGATGTTGACAATGAAGAAGGCAGTGCAGCTGAGAATGAAGAAAATGTCAAAGGAACAGGTAAGTAGTGTGGATTACTTTGAGGCCACACTCAGATGTTTTCTGATTATCTGTATGAATAAAGGAGGAGGAAGTTTCTCCATCTGACATACTTCCTTCTCTCATGTGTCTGCTTTTCTCCATCACTGATAAAGCGGGGAAGAGAGCAACACCCAGAACCAGAAGGGGACATGCAAGAGGGAGAGCCAGGCCTGGTGGTGAGGAGGATGAGGATGACGAAGATGGGACAAGGAGAGCTGGGCATCGCAGGCACAGAAACCGTAGAGGACGGGGACGAGCAGCTGGAAAGGAGGGCAGTGATTCTGATGGGGACCCTACAAAAGCCAGGAAGAATGAGGCAAATCAGAAATCCAAGGAAGGAGATGAAGAAGAAGATGAGAAAGAAGGTAAAAGTGGTAAAGGCAAAAATGAGAAGAAACAGGACAAAAAGCCTGATAAGAAAGGGAAAAAAGAGAAGGCCAACAAGAAGAAAAAAGACAAAAAGAAATCAGGATCTGGGTAATTCAGTAAATTATTTTTTAAATATAAACCCATAGTTATCTTACATAAAACCTGCTTTCATTTATAGCTGTGAAATACCAACAATCAGTATGACTCCCTTACTCATTACAGCCCAAATAGAGCTGGGCAGATTTTATTTTTTTCCTGCAGTGAGGAAATGCTGGCTGAGTGAAATGGAAACTTTCCACAAAGCCATATCCACTTCAGTGGAATGAAGTCAGGGGTTTGTCACAGGTCCAGGGTGGGACCTCGGGAAATGACCAGCCAGGCCCTTCTGGGACTGCTGGTACCCTGAGGATCAGGTTAAAGCTGGTCTGGTGGAATGGGAGCTCAAGCCAGGCTCACCCTTATTGTAGTTAAATACCCTAAGTTTATGAGCTGTTCTCTGGAGAAAGGGAGTGAAAGTGACAGAGGAGGGGAGCAAATGACACAGAGAGGTTATAGCATGTAAGATCTCTCCTGCTTTTTCCTTTCCCCAAAACTAAAATCTCACAAACCCTAAGCTGGTAATCCTCCAAAACCCCAAGGCCTAGTTTTATTTCCAGTCCAGAACTAAAATCTTGACACTTTTCACAAGATCAAGTTCTTTTTTTCCCAATCAGGTTCGAGCCAGCTTTTTGTAAAAGAACAGTGCCAAAATTTCAAGAACCCAGAACCAAGGACTGACATGTGATTTTCCAGTCTGTCTCCTACTCACTCCCCCTGAAATATTACCGTTCAGTTTCCCAAAGCATTTAATGCAACCTGGGGTCTTTGGAAGACCTCACTGACACTGGCTCTGGAGCACTTCAGCAAATTATTTTGTATTTTTCTGCCACCCTGGCCTTCTCTTGCCCCCTGTCCCTGCTTGTGCTATTGAAAGGAAACAACCCCTGGGAATGGTGTATAATGGAGCAAATGCAGCTAGGCATGTTTATCTCAGTGGAGAGGGAGAGAGATTCCCCTTTCCCCATTCAGCACTTGTTACAGCTGTTTGTGTTCCCAAAGGCATCACTGGAGAGCACAGCAGGAGTCAAAGAAAAGAAAAAAATACAGTGGGAAGTGCTGTTGCATTAGGTTGTTCATGATCCCATTTCAATATACCTCTACTTCATTTCCCTTCCCTACAGGAGTGCCTAAAATCTTTCTTCATGCTGGGTCTTCACGGACGTGCCAATTATACCCCTCTGTGCAATTTCTGTATGCATATAGCAACAGCCCTAAATGTGTGAATCCATGTTCCTTTGCTTATAATTGTCTTCCACTGTAAACATTTATTGAGCATTATTTAAAAAAAATCACTGAAAATATAAAATTGAATGAGGGCACAATATTTTTCATTGTCTTTCAAAGTTCTTAATATTAAAATACATACATTTGGGCTAAATAATTGGAAATTGCTACCTGGATCAAGACTTTGTTCTGGAGGTGGTAAGCATAACAGTTGAGGAAAAACTGAGGATGTTTTGGAAGATACCTCAAGATCATTATATTTTTAGACTTTTAGGGGACCATCTGACAAGATTACAAAGTAATAAATATAAGAATATTTTAAAAGATTTTTAAAAGAAAAACAAAAATAATGTAAGAATAAAGGAAAACAGGCTGATGACCAGTTCAGCTGTGATTCAGATAAAGGATTTGCAAATCTTCAGGACAGCAGAGAAGGGTGGCAGCATAGAAATACAGCCTCCCTAGCACATCTATTAAGACCTACCACAACAAATGCTATGTACTGTTTAAATGTACATCTTACTGATGTAGTTTTTTAATTGCCAAGACATTTCAGCATGAAAAAGCATGAAAGGAGTAAAATAAGTTGAGAAAAAAAAAACAACAAAAAACCTGTAACAAAAAGAAAAGTAAAATTAAATGTGATATTATTTCACAGAGAGATAATACTGTATTTGCTGCTGTCATTGTGGATTTTGCTAAACAGTACAAACACTTGCCTTTCTAGCTAGGTCACAGTACAAGTCAGTAGAATCTGCTGCTGTTACCCTCTTCCTCCCCTCTACTTTTCACCTAAATCAGGACAACATCTTTATGCCCTAGTTATTCTACATAATGGGCATAAAGGAATCCTAGATGAACTATGTGTTGATCCTTTTTTTTTTTTTTTTAACCTGATTATTTTGATCTCTGCTAATTGGTGGTAGTGGGTTTCACAGGATAATTCCATGGTGAAAGGAGCTATTTCTGGGTGAGTTTTAAATCTTCTGTTCTTAGGCAGAAACTGTGTGCAGTCACTTGAGCTACAAATCCTCAGAGAAGGAATCTTATATTCTGCCTAGCCTATGCACTTTCTGTTTTTACTGTATAGCTCTACATGTGAGCAAATCAACTGATTTTTAGTAGGATTACTGAAGAGTATAAAGCTTATGCAAAAGTCCATGGGTACATGGAAGATTAAGGCAGTACAGACACTGCATCTTTTTGCTAGCAGGAAGATTGCTGAAGAGCACTAACTGCCAGGGGATGTTACGGGGATTATCAATAAACAATAGAATTTTCACAAAAAACTAGGAAGAAATATAGTCAAATTTATTCACTCATCACTGTAAACTCTTAAAGTCCTACCAGTCTTTTCGCTGAAAACATCCAATCTCCAAGAAAACATTTTCATCTTATTTTTACCTTTATAAAATAGCTTTTACAAAAATTGTGAGAAAAGTAGATTACATCCATAAAGAGGAGATTAAACTAACATCAAAACACAGATGTACAATATGGGCATAAAACCAAAACACAGATGAATATTATGAGCAAGTTCATTATGTGTGTGATTTAAGGAAGCATCATTGATTTCAAAAGCTCTACCGACGTAGGAAAAGATGCATTGTGTGCATTGAACCGGAGCCAGAGAAGGTGGGGGCTTGATGTGAAATTATTTAGTGATGCTTTGTGCTCTGTGTTAGTCTGAAAGTCACAGTGAACCCTTCTGGCCTTCAACTGTAGGAATTGCAACCTTTCATGAAAGGCTAAGACTTTCAGTTGCAGAAGATGGAATACTGATTTCCTGGCTTAAATCTCATAGTGTTCAACCACTTGAGCTAAAGGAAAAATCTGCTGTAATTGCGTGAAGTTTGACTGTGTAGTGTAAACACTCTTGAAAATACTGATTTCTTAAAGGTGCTTAGAAATTTGGAATTTTTATTGTTTTCCTGGTTCCAAAGGAAAGTGAAAAATGAAAGATGAGATGTGTTTGCAAAGACAAAGCAGTAGTGGGCAATGGGCACCAGAGCCAACATTATCCCTACTTTACCTCTTGTGTTCTGCTCAGCTTCCTTTCCTCAGTAAGGTCACTGCATTAGCACTTACCATTCATATTTCCCACCACTCTCACTACGATCTCATAAAACTGCATATTTCAATTTTGCATAATGCAGCAATCTTCTGTCAAAAGAAATCATCAATATTGGGCATGTTGCTGTCCGCTTTGTAAAATGCAAACCAGCTGATTGTAACAGCTACAGATTTAAAGCACTCTCAAAACCAGACTCCTTTAATCCTTCTGTTCTTCTTAAAGACTTGGCTCATTTTGCATTACAATGCCTTAAAATTGTATGCACAAATCTTTTTCTCGACCTTCATCCATTTGACTTAATTTTTCATGTAGTTCTTCCCTTGCTCTTAGCAATACTGGAATAACTATAAGTATGTCTCGTGTTCAGTAGCTGTGTTCCTTTCTGTAGATTTATATTTTCTGTGGCATTGTTTTTTTTCACATGAAGTCTGAAATATTATGACTGATGGGTTCAACTCTCTAATGTGACAGTCTTTTCAATAAACAGCATGTGAGTCTTTAATAGCAGGGTACATGATAACTACGAGAGCTTTTTTCTTTCCTTTGCCAACTTACTCCTGTGTGTCTGAAATTTTTTAACTGATCCGCTATAGCTTTTGCTATAATGATGTGTATTTCATGAAAACTAAAGGTAGATGACCAATGAGAAATTTGTATTTTGCTGTGTTGCAAAAAGAATTTTGCTTTTATTGTATTTGTTTGTTTTGAAACTTTTCATAAATATCCTTACTGATAAAACCTTTTGTCCTTTATGTCACACAAGTAAACCCTTTGACCTTCATGTCACACAAATCTTTAATGACACCTGTGTTATCTGTTTTGGTAGAAGAAAAAGTTTATAATTCTTTAGTTGTCCAGAAGATAGAAACTATAGAATTAGGTGGCTTAGGTAAAAAATCATTCAGCTCTGACATCAGATGTCGAATATCAAACACTCAGAAAGGTGAATTATAAGCAAAACAGTCTGAAAACTGCTTGCCTGGTAAAGCCTGAATGAACTGTTCCCAAAACAAACCAGAAAACTATTTAAAAAAACCCCTCCAGTACATTTTCAAATATTCAAAACAGGAAAAAAAAGGTAAAGGAAAACACAACAAGAAACAAATAGAAATGCATTAAACTGCTTTTACTAGGCGCTTACTTAGTGGTAGTTGTCTCTGTCAGCCTTTTAGGGCAGGAAGTCAGAGTCTAATGATTGCCTTTTTATCATTTTCCTGTTTGCTGGCATAAGAAAAGGTAACACCTGTTGCTAATGATTTGCTATGTGCCATTATATGAGATGTAAGATCGCTCACAGGAAAGGATATCTATGCAGGTTTTAGGAAAGTGGACATTGCCTTAATCAGCAATGCTTTCCAAAGATACTACTAACAGATGCATGAATAAGAAGTTCAGATTACCACACAACACATCTGGAGATGCCATTACTATTGCATCTGCTTACTCCCAGTGCTAGGACACATCACAGCCTTGCTGCGATGTGACCTTGAATCTTTCCCATCTCTGAAATGTTACTGCCTTGATCAGTTGATGGGCTGTCATCTGGTGTTTACACTTGTCTTTGCTGTGGCTGTGGTGTCTCTTCTCTCTCTCCTGTGGCACACTGAAGTAGGGTGACTTATGACTGCAGTTATAGTGTTCTCACTTGTCTGTTGTGAGTTTGGGTTGGACTCTGAGGAGGCTGGTTATTCCTGCAGGAACAATCAGTAGCTGTCAAACATTTCCCCAGGAGCGCTGCCCACTCTCCATGGGATGCTCTGGGTGTAGTGCTGGTTCAGCTGCAGCTCTGCACTTTTTGCGCAGGCTTTGCCTTTCATACTAAAATTAATAACAAATCTAAGTGAACTGTGTCCTCCCTTCTGTGCAACAGTGAAGGCATTTATCTAGGTCTCAAAGTTAACAAGAATTAACACCAAGTGTGTGCTTCAGTGAAAACTTCCGTCCTTTCTGAGTTTTGGTGATGGTTTTTGTTCCTGCTTTTATTTGAAGCTCTGATTCTGACTCTGAGGAGGAGCCAATTACAGAGGAGGAATTGGCCAAGCTGAAAGAAGAAGTAGAAGAAAAAAAGAAGCTAATCGCCACGCTACGAAACAAGCCATGGAAGATGAAAAAGAAGTTGTCTGTCCTGAAGTATGGTTTGATTTCCATAATGAATATCTGCCATCCTGCTTTGCACTTTGCACTGTTTTTCTGAACTTTCACTTTATTTCTAGACCTACTGACACAATTGACTTCAAACCATCCCTAATCTCTCTTTCCCAGCATGTGTTTTCACAGGAAGTGGAAGTAAATGGCATTGCAGATCAGTACTTTCTTGTCTCTGTAGACCTGAAATCAAATACGAACAACTCAGGTCTTTTTCTTTTTTAAGTTTCCATTACACGCCCCTGCAAAATCTTTCATTTTCATCAGTTAGGTTAATGTTGGTAAATTCTTCCATTGATAAGTTTAATATCTCATTCAGTAAGAATGATGCAATTTCAGGAATACCTCAAGATTACTAGGGTGGGAAGAAAGGGTTTATCTTTCTATTCTTACTTTTTGGAAAGAAGAAAAGATTTTTTTTTTTTAACTTATGAAAAAGCAAACTGATTGGAAACTGAGCTTGCATTTTCATTGATTTTTAGGTATGCCACATATAAAACTGCATTTTGCCCCTGACAACCTGTTACTGCATTTTCATTAAGGCTAGAAGTTAACTTTTCATTTAGAGTTAAATTTCCACCAAGCACAGGGAGCTGGGTAAACACAGAGAACTTTATTCTTTTGCCAAAATTGTTAGGCTCCTCTCTTTTGAATAACTCATTCACTGCAGTACTGCCCAAATACCAACAAAACCTATGGTCATGTTTCATTAGACACATCTAACAGAGAAAATATGGTCTCTCCTGCAGACAGTTTTTGATATGGATAGAAAACACAGACATAATGGTAGGAAAGAGCATATGAAATATGGTGTGGAAGGTCTACAATTTTTTCCTTCTAGAAGGTAAGGTCATTTTGGGAAGGATACAGTTGCAAAGAGGAAATGGAAGGTACGTTGTGAAAGAAGGTGACATGAAAGGGGGTAAAAGAGAACAGAGGACCTAGGAGATGTAAAGTGGAAGCATTGTGAAGGTGAGGGAAATTTCAGAAAAAAATAAATGAGCAGATTAGATAATCAGATAACAATTACTTTATTTTGCACAATCTATAATTGAAGAATCCCCATATACGTAGTTAAAATTTGTTGTATTCTTACTCTGAACAGAGCTTCTATTTTTATACCCAATCTTATATCCCAGCATTCCTAGCAATTTCTAGTTCCTAGGAAACTTACTAGCCTGGTACAACCCATTATTGCTCTTCCATGTGGGTGGCAGTGAAGCTGCAACAGGTAGTCCAAGGGCAATCAAAAGAGACTTCTGGGCCTTGGGACAGTTGGTAAGGGGATCTGGGGCACAGGTAGCTTTTTCGTCTATCCTTCCAGTTGTGGGCAGTGATACTGGAAGAAACAGACAGACTCAGCCTATCAATACATGGCTCCATGGCTGGTGTCACTGACAGAATTTTTCATTTTTCGATAACAGGATGGTCTACATGGCACGAGGCCTGCTGGTGTTAGATGGGATTCTTCTCTTGAAGGAGGAGGAAGAGGGTCTTCCCTCATGAGGTAGCAGGGCTGCCTGATCAAGGGGAATGTACTCACAAAGCCTTCTTACTCCAGCTGCAGGAGGCATCGTGCTTGTAGGCTCTTATCCTGCTGTGGGACTTCAATCACCCTGACAACTGCTGGAAAAGTAGCATGGAGCGCTGTAGGCAATCCAGGAGACTCCTGGTATGCGTTGAGGATAATTTCTTAGGTCACATCTTAGGGACAGGCCTAAGGACCAGAGGGGATGTGATACTGGACCTGTTGGACACCAATGCAAGTGAGCTAATCAGAGACGTCAAGATTGGAGGCAGCCTGGGCTCCAGTGATCATGCACTCCTGGAATTTGTAGTCCTGAGGGATATGGGACAGGCAAAGAATAAAGTCAGGACCCTGAATTTTAGGAAAGCAAAATTCCAGCTGTTCAAGGAGTTAGTCAATGGGACCCCCTGGGAAATTGCACTCAGGGACACAGAAGAACAGAACTGGAAGATCTAAGGATGCTTTCCATAGAACGCAAAAGCTCTTGATCCCCATGTGTAAGAAATCAGGAAAGGACAGTAAGAGACTGGCATGGATGAGTCAAGGCCTGCTGGTCAAACTAAAGAGCAAGAGGGAAATGCACAGGCAGGTAGTTGAAGCAGGGAGAGGTATCCCAGGAAGAGTATAGGGACGTACATGTGTAGGGATGGGGTTAGAAAGACCAAGGGCCAGCTGGAGCTGAAATTGGCAAGGGATGCAAAGAATAATAAGAAGGGTTTCTATAGGTATGTCAGGCAGAAAAGGAAGGTCAAAGAAAGTGTACCCCCAATGAACACGACTGGCACATTTGTAACAAGTGACAAGGAGAAGGCTGCGATACTCAACAACATTTTTACCTCAGTCTTCACTGGGAACCTCTCTTCCCACACTTCTCAAGTGGGTGGACCTCAAGACAGGGACTGCGGGAGCAAAGTCCCTCCCACTGTAAGAGAAGATCACATTCATGACCACCTGATGAACCTGAAGATACATTAAGTCTATGGGACTGATGAGATGCATCCCAGAGTCCTGAGGGAATTCGCTGATGTAGTTGCCAAGCCACTCTCCACGATATTTGAAGAGTCATGGCAGTCAAGTGAAGTCCCTGGTGACTGGAAAAAGGGAAACATTGCACCCATTTTTAAAAAGGGTAGAAAGGAGGACCATGGGAACTATTGCCCTGTCAACCTCACCTCTGTGCCTGGGAAGATCAGAGAACAGATCCTTCTAGAAGCTATGTTAAGACACATGGAAGAGAGGGAGGTGATTCAAGACAGCCAGCATGGCTTCACCAAGGGCAAGTCTTGCCTGACCAACCTAGTGGCCTTCTATGATGGGGTGACTACATCAGTGGACAAGGGAAGAGCTATGGATGTTATCTAGCTGGACTTTTGTAAGGCTTTGCCATGGTCCCCTGCAACATCATCCTCTTTAAATTGGAGAGGTATAGATTTGATGGATGGACTATTTGGTGGATAAGGAATTGGCTGTATGGTCATATCCAGAGAGTTAGTGGTCAATGGCTCAATGTCTGTAGGGATATGAGTGATGAGTGGTCTCTTTCAGGAGTTTGTATTGGGACCAGTACTATTTAATATCTTCATCAATGACACAGACAGTGGGATCAAGTGCACCCTCAGCAAATTTGCAGATGACACCAAGCTGAGTGGTGCGGTTGACATGCTTGAGTGACAGGATGCCATTCAGAGGGACCTGGACAAGCTTGAGAAATGGGCCTGTGTGAACCTCATGAGGTTCACCAAGGCCAAGTGCAAGGTCCTGCACCTGGGTTGGGGCAACCCCCAGTATCAATACAGGCTGGGGGATGAAGGACTTGAGAATAGCCCTGCAGAAAAGGATTTGTGGGTACTCGTGGATGAAAAACGACATGAGCTGGCAATGTACACTCACAGCCCAGAAAGCCAACTGTATCCTGGGCTGCATCAAAAGAAGTCTGGCCAGCAGGTCAAGGGAGATCATTCTGCTCCTCTACTCAGCTCTGGTGAAACCCCACCGGGAGTACTGTATCCATCTCTGGAGTCCTCGGCACAGGAAACACATGGACCTGTTGGAGCAGGTCCAGAGGAGGGACACAAAAATGATCAGAGGGCTGGAACACCTCTCCTTAAGCAAAGGCTGAGAGAGTTAGGGTTGTTCAGCCTGGAGAAGAAAAGGCTCTGGGGAGACCTTATTGCAGCCTTTCAATACTTAAAGGGGGCTTATAAGAAAGATGGGGACAAACTTTTTAGTATGGAGTGTAGCAATAGGACAAATGGTAATGGTTCTGAACTAAAAGAAGATAGATTCAGAGTAGGTAAAAGGAAGAAATTTTTTATCATGAGGGTGGTGAGGCACAGGAACAGGTTGCCCAGAGAGGCTGTAGATGCCCCATCCCTGTAAACATTCAAGGTCAGATTGGATGGGACTCTGAGCAAAATGATCTAGTTGAAGATGTCCCTGCTCATTGGAAGGGGGTTGGACTAGATGGCATTTAAAGGTCCCTTCCAGCCCAAACCATCCTGATTTGATGATTAACATCAGCTGCTTCTTTCAGTCTGCTTATATGACATTGTAAAAAAGATGTGTTTCAAGACAACTAGCAAACATATTTGCAGTGAGGGTAAATGATTAACTACAAATAGAAGCCCCTAAATCAGATGTGTAATTTTTTTGCATGATATGTTTTAGCTCAGCCACTAGTTGTGGGTTTGAATCAGGAGCCCCTCAATGAACATCTGTAGCCTCTGTCATCCTTTCCATGTCAGAGGGGAGTGGGAATATCAATCCTTTCCAGCCTTAAAAATCTATGTTACTATGAAATGTTTGTAATTGGATGAGTGCTTCTAGTCATCCTCAGTGAATGCTAAATTTCTGCACTTTTTTTATTCTTTGAGGTGGGCTTTCTCAATTAAGCCAATAATGAGTTTTCAAAATCCCACCCTTGTTAGCTGCCTTTTTATCTTAACAATTTCTTTTTTTAATATTCAGGGTGAGGTGGTCCTTGTACATTCAGCATGGGCAGCAATTCTACCTAAAAGTTCATTGAGTTTATCAATTTTCACCATTAGTTTATCAACAATCTAGACTGGAAGACTAGACATATATTCAATTTTATTTGCCAACATCAGAAGGTTTATTTTAGTAAAAGATATGCATCAATGTGCTTTTACGGCAGTTTGCAACAATGGTTTTTTTTTTATATGCTTTGCTACAGCTCTCTCTGAAGTAGGCTTGCAAGCCTGTTATCGGTTTATTTGCCCTAGAAAATGGTGTATTCCAAGAGCAAATGACAGTTCTTCAGATTAGCTTATTTATTTTGAATCTACCTTTATTAACTGAAGAATTAAGTTTATTGCTACATTTCTCTGTCAAAAAAGATTTAAAAAATAGTTACTTTTTATTCCAGGCAATCCCATTCAGATTTTCACAGTTCTGTGCAGAGTTGTGCATATCTCAGTAGACAAAACACATAAACCCAGCAAACAGCTGGAATAAAAAATAAAAGCTAAAACCTAATATTTGGTCACATTTTTAAATGTGTGTGCTGAGAATTAGGCACTTAAATCTGTGTTTAGCATCTTAGATGAAAATGATGGAATTTGGAAGCACTCAGTACCTTTGAAAAAATCAAACCCAATTGTTTACACTCCAAAATACAGTCATAGACTGTGTTCTAGAGTGCTGTTTTTGTAATTGGCTCTTTGAAGCCTAAATTCAACTGAGTTGTAATGGAAGACCTGGTGTTATTATGCTGCTTAAAATAAGAAATAATATCTTATCAATGGATGCTTTATTATGATTGTAGTTATAACAATACAGAAGTGTCTATATCAGCACATTTCAGGGTATCTATGTATTTGTTTTGTATTTTAGCAAGTCATTTAAAATTTATACCAGAATCATTAGTCTGATAGATTGGCATTATTCTTGTATATGTGGAAAATGGACACACACTGGCTTTAAGTGCCTTAAACTTGTAAATCAATAATGTGACTTTTGAATGCCCTTGTATTAGCGTATCTTGCTGTTGAAACTTTTGGTCAACAGTTATTATTAGCGAGTATTTTCCTATGTCATCTGTTTCTTCCCCTGTGCTGATTTTAGAGTATTATGGAATGTATGGGGGGAAAAAAAGCCTATCTTCTTAGAGGTAGAAGAAGATATTACCTTATTCTTTGTCTTCCAGCTTCCACAACAGAGAGATACTTCATTGGCGATTTCTTCTCAGCATTATAAGAAATGTTTTTACTGTGTGCCAAACCCCATTTCCATGTTTGTTCTGTAGTAGGACCTATTTTTTTTCAAGAGTGGAAAAAAAAAGCTTGCCAGGAATGCTCAAGGATTTGTTACATATTCATGACAAAATAATACAAAAAATTATATTTTTTTCATATTATTTTGAAAAGTTTATGTTAGGGTTGATTAGGACTTTTCATTCTAAATATTTTTTTAAAAGATGTGTAAATTTCTCAGAACAAACTATTTTTGGGGAAAGATTTAGTTTCCACTAAATTTTGTCTTTCAAAAAAGTGATAAATCTTAAATGGCTGAAACATTTTGTTTAAGCATTTTCAAGGCCAAACAACACCCTCACTTTGATAATTCAAAATCAGTTTCTCCTGAGGGAGCATTTTTTCATAGCTTAAAAAGTATAGGGTCAGAAAGATGATTTCTGCTTAGCTCTAGTGACTACTTTGTAAAATAGTTTATCTCCTTCATTCTTTTTGTTCTGAAAATGCATAAATGAACAATAACTTTAGAACACAGATGCAGAACTAGTTGCTCTGTAGAAAATGCCTTCTGTCAAAACCTGGCTGAGATACTCATTGCTGAAATAGCATTCTTAATAGAGCTGCACTGGTAAATTAGATCAGCTCTAATTTCCAATTTACGTTGCTGTGTCTGGAAAGATGCATTTCAAACAGACCCTGATTATTATCTGAAGAACCATGACTAAGGATACTGCCCTGCTGCAGTATCCATCTGCAGTTTGAAGTTGAATTGTACCGGCATTGTCAGACTCTAACCTCACCTTGAGACTTCATGGTCAGATCTTTACAGGTCTGGAGATGTGAAAAAAGTGAGGAAGAAGCACGGAGAGGAATGAACAGATGTTATGCAGGAAAGGGCACCATCACTCTCTCAGGCTCTAAGCAATAGACATGTTAGGCTGCAGACTGGGGACACAGTGGTCTGTGCTGTTGAGAGCATGGGTGTGGCTGGAGACCAGACTTTTTCTCATTTCCAAGACAAATATTCTCCTTCAGAAGTTTTCTTGGGTTTTTTTTTCTGTTTTCTTTCCACTGGTTTACATTCTTTGTCAGTACTTTTGTTTTGCCTTTTCTATTGGAGACAATAATTTGTGCACATTTCCTCTTGACACTGCCTACTCAGGCCAGCACAAAATTACTTGAAGAGCCATCAGATGATAATGACCGTCAATCATTACTTACAAGAGTGAGATTTACAGAGGGGGGTAAACTATTGAAAAGATTTTTGGATTAGAAAAAGGAACAAAATAAAATAAACCCTCATGGGCAATAGCTTCAGCTGTTGCAAATTGGAAAATGTCCAGGGAAAGCTATTCCAATTTACCTCTGAGTGTCTGATTTTGGGGACTTGCATCCCTACCTGTGCATTCTCCTGGTTGGGTTTTGCAAACTTATGAAGGAAAGGGGAAGCTTTAAAAGCTGTGCTGCTGTGTTTGGCTCTGGTATACTAATCTCATTCCCCTTGTTAGTGCACATAACACTTCAGATAGCCAAAGTTTTGTGCTATAAAATAGCAAAGGCTATTAACAGCTGTGTAGTTTATATCCACTAGCAAAACCTATTATGGTATCATATAATCAGAGAATTGAGCACAAGAATCCAGAAATATGCCAACAGTGGTCTCACTTTAAAGCTGTACCACAAGCCAGTTAGCAAACTCTCAAAACAAATGAAATGACAACATTAAAAAAAAAAAAAAAGCAGTCAAATGTCAAGCTTAGGCTTTTTAAAGGAATTCCAATTAAATACAGACCATAAAGAGAGCTGTGACAAACTTTTTGGTCTTTCTAAGAAAAACAGAGCAGAACAGACACCTCTTCACCTGCCAGAGACAGAATATAATGTGGTGATTTTCCAGTATTTTTTTAGCACCATTTATTTTATTACAGGACTTAGATCACCCTTCAAGACAGATGAATTGGAAACAGAATATTTTATAACTATACAAAACCCAAAGATACATAAGGTGCCTGTGTGGGATGGTGGAAATTTTTTCAACTTTGGTTGTGCTCTTTGTACGCCAGTGAATCAGTATTTCACCTCTCTTACTGTGGACATACTGGCAGTCCTGGAGGCCAGCCTGGATGTCCTGGAAGCCAGCTGGGTATTAAATAACACTATAATTTGCCCATTATTACTGCCAAACTGCTTTTCAAGTGAACTGTGCCTGACAACAGTTGTTTTGCAGTCAGTTTTTAGCCAATCTTTTTAAGACTTGGAGAAGTCCTGGGTAATCAATATTAATACGACATTTCTTTTTAATGAGTTTTTAGATCTTAGAGACTGAAACCTTCCTGAACTGTTACTGAAAAATGTGAGCAATACACTTGAATCCTATTCATTAGCAACAACTAAGAGAGCTGTAATTCATCCTCTCTCTGCAACACTGAAGTGGCTGAAGTACCGTACACCTAGCACTTTGGAAGCTGTAACTCCACACCTAGTATTAATAATGAACTCAGGCTTCTCTGGGATAATAATGCCCAGCCCCATGCAACATTTATTAGTTCCTTGTGTCTGTAATTCAATTAATAATGTTTCTGTGAAGCTTCTTTAAATTCACAGTAGGCTAACGGGGCACACTTCGGCCTGTCCTGTGATATAGATAATTTACCTATAACACATGATACCAGTGATTACAAAGCTCAGTTTTGTCGCTCTGTGTTGTTTTTGACACATCCTCATGTTAGTGAAGTTGCATTACTTCCAAGTAGGCGTGCATCTATAGGTACGTGGTTTTGGTTGTTGTTGTGGTTTCTAAAATTGTTCTATGGGTTTAGGACTACTTTTTACTGCTTGATCATTCTTCCTGTCCTCATGTTTTATTTTTGGCACAAAAGAGATGGAGGGTAGGACAAAGTGTGGCAAAAATCTTCAGGGATGTGCAAATAGAGGTCTTTCAGCAAGACAGTTTAGATCTCAAGGTAGAAACCTGAATTAAGTAACGTATTGGATTATATTTAACAAAAGTGAGCATGTGTCACAGACACAGAAATGACATTGCTAGCCTGTTCCCTGACTGAATGGTGCCAAGTCATGGCTGAACTTTTAAAGCCAGGAAGCTTAAGTAGAAGTCAAGGAAAGGTCTCCCTAACCTACAAATTGCAGAGGTCAGGAGTAACCCAGTGGGACTAACGTGCTGCAGAGCTGCTGAGGGAAGAAAAGCTGAGGGAGAGAAGTAAAACATGTTCTGTTTGACAGCTCCAGCATAGTCTGGTAGTTAAGGTTTCTGTATTACTTCCTTGCACGTAACTGCACACATGTTTCTGCCCCATTACCCATAGGCCCTCTTTCAAGTTCTGCTTCTGCAGTTAATTTGCTTTTCAGATATTTCATTAAAACTCTGGTGGGAATTTTTCATAGAATCAAGTTGTTACTGAGGTTTGCATTTAAATATCAATTAAGTAAGATCTTTAAGTCATGCAAATATTTGTGGATGCAGCTAACAGATAGGCTGCTGTGGGGCACTTAATAACTCCTCTGTATATTTGCATGTGGTGGGGTTCCCTTGTAAGACTTAGTGTCTCTAAATGAATGGTATGAAGATGCTACTTAGAATGTTATTGGTAAAATCCACCACACACCAAAAGGTAAGACATGCTTGTAGAACGTTAAAGGTAACTTGGTTTCATGTATTCCAAGAGTGGAAGAAAATCTTTTACTCTTTTCTTTCACAAAATAATTTCTTTCTTTTTAAGAAAAGAATTTCATTTCTTTCAACTACGTAATAATCATAGAATCATTTAGGTTGGAAAAGACCCGCAAGATCATCAAGTCCAACCGTTAACCTAACACTGCCAAGTCCACCACTAAACCATGTCCCTAAGCACCACTTCTACACATCTTTTAAATACTTCCAGAGATGATCACTCAACCACTTCCCTGGGCAGCCTGTTCCAATGCTTGACAACCCTTTCAGTAAATAAATTTTTCCTAATATCCAATCTAAACCTCCCCTGGCGCAACTTGAGGCCATTTTGTCTCATTCTATCTCCAGCCACCTGACAGAAGAGACCAACACCCACCTTGCTACAACCTCCTTTCAGGTAGTTGTAGAGAGCGATAAGGTCTCCCCTCAGCCTCCTCTTCTCCAGACTGAACAACCCCAGCTCCCTCAGCTGCTCCTCATAAGACTTGTGCTCCAGGCCCCTCACCAGCTTCATTGCCCTTCTCTGGACACACTCCAGCACCTCAATGTCTTTCCTGTAGCGAGGGGCCCAAAACTGAACACAGGACTCGACGTGCAGCCTCACCAGTGCCGAGTATAGGGCAACAATCACCTCCCTGCTCCTGCTGGCCACACTAGTTCTGATAAAGGCCAGGATGCTGTTGGCCTTCTTGGCCACCTGGGCACACTGCTGGCTCATATTCAGCCAGCTATTGACTAACCCTCCCAGGTCTTTTTCTGCCGGGCAGCTTTCCAGCCACTCTTCCCCAAGCCTGTAGCGCTGCATGGGGTTGTTGTGACCCAAGTGCAGGATCCAGCACTTGGCCTTGTTGAACCTCATACAATTGGCCTCGGCCCATTGATCCAGCCTGTCCAGATCTCTCTGTAGAGCCTGCCTGCCCTTGAGCAGATCAACCCTCCCTCCCAACTTGGTGTCATCTGCAAACTTACTGAGGGTGCACTTGATACCCTCATCCAGATCATTGATAAAGATATTAAACAGAACTGGCCCCAATACTGAGGCCTGGGGAACACCACTTGTGACTGATTGCCAACTGGATTTAACTCCATTCACCACAACTTTTATTAACTATGTGATGATTATTGACTATGCCACGATTTTGGCTATTACTTCACAAGAATGGGAAATATTAATAGTCACAGTTTTTAATGCGTGTTTGAAACACCTTCTTGTTATGGTCAGTGTGAAATATGCATTAATGCCAAAAGTCCTCTTAATTCCAAAAATCACAGTATATTGTAACTAACTAGACTAGAATGCAAATACAGTATAAGTGGAAAATGAAAATAATATTGTTAAGTCCACCATTTGGACTTAGTTGATTTTTTTCAAGATTTATACAACCAAATTTTAAGTACAGGAAAGCAATATCTAAAAAATGAACAGAGTTGCTTCATACGTCTTTCATGAAACACAAAAGTAGCTTCACAAATATTGTGCATGCATGGATCCAACTGGCTTTTTGCTCTGGTCTTGCACATGTAACTCAGTTGACTGCATGTATAACCACCCAGTAAGAAGTTTAACTGGTATCAGATTATTGTCTGGTTTGTTTGTGTTGCAATGATGAACTTAGACCAATGCAGGCCAACAGAGTGAAAATCTGAGAAAAACAGATTATAAAGCAGTAACATTTAGGGGTGGTTTATAACAGTTCTGTAACCAGCACACACTGGAGTGGGGCAGTGTTGGGGAAGAAGGGATGAAGGGAGAAAGGAAACCTCAGCCACTGGCAAAGTAAGAAACAGGGAGGCATTCAGGAGAGTCAACAGTGTTAAACCTGCAGATCCCAATCACCAGCTTCGAAAAGCAATGTTTTGGTTTGTCCTGGAGAAAAAACTTAAATACTGATAACACTGTAGCTTGAAAGATTACTTGATGGACAGTCCAGGAGGCAGAGAGGGATAAGAAATACTATTTTTTGTAGAAAGCCTTGTAAAAAGACATTTCAAACAAATGAACAGAAGGCTTAGATTGAGAGTGTAAAATAAATCTTTTTATGACTTTCATTGTGGAAAGTTCCTTCTTGTTTTGGCTTAGCTTAATTTTATAGCAGAACATGGTTGTGGAGAACTTTTGTGTTCAGCTACAGATGCAAAATATGTTCATATCTGCTGTGGAGGATTTTTTATGGGTTAATGGTTATTTTCATATTATCCCCTTAAATTTCTAACCTCACTGTAAAAAACCCCTGCTATAATTTGAAATCTTCATATTCTGCAACATAACTGCACATAATTAGTGACTGAAAGCACAGGTTCTCTACAGCTCTGCAGGTTTTGATTTCAGTACTTTTTCATGAACAAGCCCCAGTGCTTGAATTACCTAGTGATAGAAGTGGTGGTAGAAGGTTTTCCTCTTAAGTCCAGAATGTCATATACTGACTTGGGAGACTGGTACACGTTCAGTTTATTGATTCTGGCTGCTTTTCTGGTAGTGCTCCAGCACTGACTGCTGAGTTTGAGAGGAAGCTGCCATCTGCTGTTAGGACTGCCTTATATCTCCTGACAGTGCAACAAGAGTTAAAATCCTCTTGGACACTGGTTTCCTGAAGCTGAAACTGTTTTCTCTGACTTATTTGAGAGGGCTGAAATTTAAGAGCAGATTTTTTTTGAGAATAAAAATGAAATAATGAGATGTGAGTGCTGAATCAGCAAATCTCTGAAGGACTTGAAGTGGCTTGGAAAATAAAGAAGGCCCAGTGAGTATCAAAGTTAGCTAAAGTACAGAAAGATCAGACTCCAAAATGCAGAATACAGATGTGATCCAGAAGCACAGAATTGAGAATAAGGGATCTAGAGCCTTAAAAAGACACTGACTTGTGTCCCTGAGGAACACTTTGAAGTGGTGAATAGGTGGGATGTGTGGCTGGGGTCGTGGCTGGGTATTTTATCTTTTTTATTGGAATCTTTACATGCCTTGTGCCAGAAGGAAAAGGAAAAAAAAAAAAAAAGAGTGATTGGATTGGGATTCATGTCATTGTGTGTAGCTTTTTGCTTCTGCCAACTTGTGACTTGGAAGGAGAAAACAGGTTCTCAGATGGTGGGAAAATGCATGCTGAACTCTTGGGGAGTTCAGGTGAACTGGCACTGGTCCTGATGCCTCACCAGCTGGGTTTAGGTGTGAACACTTGGAAGGTGAGAGTGCTCAGAGGGCTCTCAAAGAGAGAGAGCTCTCAAAGAGCAAAAGCTAAGTTCAGTAGCTCAATTTTGCACTGTCTTGGGAAGCACAGAAACAAAAGGCTGTTCGGAGCCTTGGTACTGAGAGCTAAAGAGATTGGTGTAGTGGTTGTCTAGTGGAGAAATGTTTTGATAGGTCTTCACATGATAGTATGAAGATCACCGTAAGCATTTGCAGTTACTAAAAATACACAATATTTTTAAAGATGTTGAGATTTTTAACCATGAGTTAAGAGAAATTCTGATACAGCTTCTTCACACATAATTTTAATTCTCCTTTATCACAGCTACACCACTATTCTGGCAATGCCATTGTCAGAATTTGCAGTTTAACACAATTTTTTCGCTTGCACACATAAAATATGTGAGCAGAAGATATAAACATGATAATTAATTTCATTCTGTGAACTTATCTGTAGCACTTCTGGAGAGACATGCATCACAATTAACATTTTACCAACAGTCTACCTTTTCCCAAGTGCTTAGTGTAATACCTAATATAATATACAATGCTTTGCAGTCATCTAGTGTGAGGACAAAATAGTTATACTGTCTTGTGCATACACTCAGAGCTAAGAATTCTTACTCTACTTTCCAGTGTTTTAGATTAGACATTTAGCCTTTAGGGCACATTTTTTTCAATAGAGACACATACAAAAGTCATACTTATAAATGAAAATTAGGTGAAATGGAGAAAATATTCATATGCTCTTGATCTCATCTGTTTATTGTTTAATCCTTGGACATTATGCCTTTTTAAAACTATTTAAAAATCTTCCTTTCATATTTATATCACCAGGGTATTATTTAACTTCTGTAAATTCATAAGCAAAATTTTAGTCTTTCTGCGAGCATTGAAGCTACACTTCTGAGAAATGATTCTGAGAATGGTATAGTTAGAGGTGATATATGCAGAAATTCTGAGGAGTTGAACTAAATCTAGTCTTGACAAAGGTAGACACAGGGGAACCAAGGTTCTAGTGTATGCATATTTCCAAAATAAAAAAATGAAAATAGATTTCCCTTAGGTAGCTAGACAAAAATTTATATTAGCTGGAACCAGAAGGAATAACAGTTTGTGAGTGGCACAAATGGGCAGCAGCTGAACTGCAAAACAAAGTCACTGTGACCAAAAATATTTGGTAACATTAACTGGATGTAGGCAGATCTCAGAGCTCCAAATGCATTTGGATTAGAGCAAATGACTGAAGCTGCTTGTTCTGTTTTCACTACATATGATTAGTCTTCTGTGAAATAAAAAATCTCAGAGCTTTTCTTTCTAAACATTACTAAGGGAACAAGATTATATGAAACTATGATGAGTTAGAAGACATAAAAAATTACATTGCTATGGTAGAGACAAAAACAAATTTACCATAGCATCATCTACATCTCTCTTTTGCCCTCATTTTCCAGGGAAGCCCAGCTTTTTGTTGAAAAGTTTGAAGGTGCTCTTGGAAAAGGAAAAGGAAAAAAATTCTATGCATACAAAGTGATGATGACCAAGGTAAATTTATTATTTCACGAACTTCATGTAATGCAAACGGAGAGCCTTTTGCAGAGTATTGCTATATGCACCCATCTTCCAAAATAGAGTTCCTCATCTTTCTTTGCATTTTAACACTTTTATTTCCACTGGTCTCACATGAAAAGATTTCTAATGAAAGCTCACAGCTTGACTGAGTTGTCATCAAAACAAAAATCGACTGTTTTGCAAGACTTTGCAAGAGATTATCTTGTGAAAGTTAATTTCTCTTGGTGTGGACTGGGTTTTCTGTGGATCGAATCCAAAACTCAGTCCTTCCCTTCAGACAGCCCTCTGTGAAGGATCAAAAAGCGTCTTTTGCCCCACAGCAAAAATACTGTAGGCATCTCCACCGAGCCAAAATTCTAGGGATACGTATATGCTAGCAAGAAATATGGCTCTGTAGGATTGTGACTGAAAGGCCAAACAGTGGTTGCTGAGGACCTAACATCCACACAATATGTGTTCTGGCAGGTCTTTCTTTGGGCTAAGTCCTGTGTGGCCCCAAAGACTAAATACCCAGTAGCGGGGATGTGGATTAGTACATTCCTCAAGGACATCTTTTGACTTATTTTTTTGCTCTGACACTGCTTTACAGTGCAAATGTAGTGTGGTAAATTGGGATGGTTTGGGAGATTCACTTCAAAAGCACACTTTTGCCCCAAACTAAAATGCTGATGCAGAATGATGCTAAGAAAATTTGGCAGGACTCCTTGCTATGGCCAGGTTTACCCTTACTTAGACTGGATTTTCTGCAAGCAGTTGTGTAGTCACATCTCATAAACACTAATGTTTACAAAAAAATAATTAGGCTTTCAAACTCAACTGAGCACAGGAAGCTCAATTACAGAAGTTATAGTTATCCAATAGGTAAACTACTGGGTAGAGTAATTGTTATTAAATGACACAGCTTGAGCTCTAGATCTGAATTTTGAATAGCAAAGGAAATAACTAAATAAATTCTCAGAAACAATTGTAAAAAAAATTAATGGTATGAAAGGAAGGGATTTTTTAGTCATTCTTCCTGTGGAAGAAATAGGGACTTCACACAAAGCCAGTAGGAGACACATTCAGAACAAAGAGGAGAAGGTTCTTCATAAGCTAGTGCTTCTATTGCAGTGGGCTCTGCCAAAGGATACTGTGAATGATTGAGGGGTTACATTAGCTCAAGGGGAAACTGAGCATCTGGGCACTGAGATGATGGTGGTTTTTCTTAATCTTGACCCTTTTCAGAAATGGATGAAATTTCAAAGAGATTTTGAGAATTTTAAGACAGCCTGCATACCCTGGGAAATGAAAATTAAGGAGATTGAAAGTAAGTACTTATGGAAGGTAATAAAGAATAGTATCTAGTATCATATTCTTGATGCATGCCAAAATGGTAAATTACTTCTGATACTTTAGAAATACATGTCTGTATTCAATGTGTAGTATAAAACCAATGAGTATTTATTTTTCATTAATATTTATTGAGCTTGATATTATAGCTAGTTGAAAATATCCTTGAGTGTTAGTTATACTAGTTAGTTAGTTAGTTAGTTACAGATGAAAATCCTCAATACACAGGTAACAGGTCAGGAGCCAGTGTTTAAATTAATCCTAGAAAAGCAGAATTGGGATTTAGCTATTGCCTACCTTCAGTTTATTTTGTCTGTATTTATACTATAATTATTTCTGTGATGTTTTTGCATCATCTTGAGCCTTACTTAAGAGGTATTTCAGTGTTATTTCTCTCATTTTCAACTATGTAATACAACACAAAGAAAACAATACTGCTCTTGGATATCCCCTTATATTAGGCATAAATATAAACAAAACAGTGTAGTAAGTACTATGGGTATGTTTGAGAGTAGGTTTTGGGCACAAGTCAGTTTTATGTTTCAGTTCTAGTGATGAATTCAAACTGCAGCCCTTTCTTTGAAGGAAATTTGGCTTAACTGCATGGGTACCTGAGTGAGGCTCTGCCACTGATGAAATGCAGATGAAGGTGCAATGGAAACTGATTTTAGAGAAGTTGCCATTGGAAGAAGCTGTGGGTTGCAACAAAAGACAATAACCAGAACAGTAGAAGAACAGGAAAATGATGAATTGTGGAGTTTCAGACTGCAAAATAACCATTGAAGAGAACTTACATAATGTCCTTAAACATATGGTCTACAGACTGCTGAACAGATGATCTACTCACTTGAGGTGGAGTTTAGAAAGAAGCTGCTGCATATGTGTAGTTAAAATCAAACTCAGCAGCAAGATGCATGTGGTCTTTTATTGGTCGGTACACATAACAGACTTGGGGTTTCATGGGAGCAACGTTTCTGCAAGCCTCTGTAAAGGAGTAGTCCTGGCACAAGCTGTTCTGCTAGTAATAGCTTCCAACAGACACATTTCTTTCCTTATAAAATCAGAATGCAAAAAATAGAACAGGATAATTTTTCCAGTCCTGCCTTTATATCTATTTATTTTTTCTTTTGAAATGAGTAACTTTTTTTGCTGTCACCTGGAAGGTCCAAAAATCACATTGAGATAGTAGCTTTTTATAATCTCAGGAGGTAAAATTGTGAAGTTTACTCTTTTTCTATTATTTTTTGTTCTGTTCAGAGTATTGCTAAGGCAAGCTGCAGTTGCTTTTACTTGCAGAAACAATGCTCTGTCTGAATATTAGTAATTTAAGAAGTTAAACCATGGTTTGGTCCAGAACTTTGTAGTCTAGAATAAGGCTTGATTTTAAGGGAACAGCTCTGAAATATTGCTAAGGAAAATAATTTTAAGTCACAATATATTTGATTGTGGTTAATCCAAGCAGTAGCTTTTAGTCTGTACCTCATATTAGTGAATTTGTAGTACTAAGATCAAGGTCACCTTAATGATGACACTGCTAAAGATGCCAAGTCCCAGAAAAAAGGGGGTTTTAGACATTAAAAAAGTGGAAGTGAGGGAAATTGAAATGGAAAAAAGCTAGTCTGTGTATAATGGAAGAGTAGAGATTAAGACACATTGAGTTACAGAGACAAAAAGACTGCTGCTTCAACTTTTTCTAGAAACCTAGTTGTCATCTGAATTTATGTGTAGCTAGGACATGTACTACATTGGTCATATTGTATCAAGTTTAGTAAATGGTAAAGAGTTATCCTCCATTTCTGTTCTGGCTGCGTCCCCTCCCAAGATCTTGCCCACCCCCAGCCTACTGGTGAGGGGGGCAAATGTTGGAGAGAACCTTGATGCTGTGCGAGCACTGCTCAGCCATAGCCAAAACACTGGTGTGTTATCAACACCTTTCTACCTACCAATACAGAGCACAGCACTATGAGGGCTGCTGTGGGGATAATTAACTCCATCTCAGCCAGACCCAATACAAACTTGCATGTGGCCACTGGATCCTTCAGTCCACCCAAAATACTGAGGAGTGTTTGAAGAAAGTGGTTGAACACTGGACTTGGACACCAGGATCAATATTTTAAAAGATACTGTTGTTGGACAGCATTGTTTGTGGTCCGTCCTTAGTGACGTCAGCTCCCACAGGCTGCAGTTTCGTGTGGCAAAATATGATTGCATAAAGCAAATTGGAGGGAGCACTGCCTATGTGACAGTTCATTTTTTGAGAAGACAGTACAGTGACACAAGCAGCAATTTATTTAAGATTGTAACAGGTAAAGTAGGCTGTTTGGACCACTCCTGGAAATCTGATGATGCAAAATGTGCTTGCCCAGTTCTCCACCACAGAGTTGGGTCTGTACAACTGCTTTCCATGTCACTACATAGTTTAGTGTTTTTAAACTAATGTTTCTTTTGTGTAATTTTTCCACCAGAACACATGCATACACACAGGTAAGTATCTGGTATATTTAATTCACCAGTTAAACATGTTTGAAAATGAAATGTTCATGGGTAGCTTCTGCTCCTTCCAACAGACAAGATTATAGTCTGATGAACAGCCTTTTAGCCCCCCAAAACCTAGGGGTAAAACCTTTATATAATCCTCCATGGTCACTACTAATACTATGCTATGAGCTATTTTCTTTCCAAAGGCAGGCACTAAGCACAGAAGTGTAAGTATTAACAGGGTATAAGAAGATGTCATGCCAATAGCACCTAAAAGAGAGGCAAGAATTTACGAAATTTCAAGTTCTATTTGAATCTTGAGTGATCCTGGCTAAAAGAAGTTGTAAGCAGCAGGAGCATGAATGGAACAAAAGCCTGACACTTATGTGCAGAGTACTCTGTATAGGTAACCTCTTCATTTGGCTAAATACCTTTGTGTGAGGGAATAGTTTATGCCTGGCAAACCTTTACAGTTGTTAGCTTCCAACCAATTAAATTGTCAGCATAAGTCATGTCTGTGCTCTTATATGAAGATGATTTGCATTTTCTGATCTTAAAGTGAGATCTTTGTAAAAAAATCCCAAGCAAACAAGGCAGTAACTGTTTACAGTAGAAAATGGGGGAAGTAAATTTAATTTTCTGACTGCTGAGAAACACTGATGTTTATTCTTCAGTCCTTCTAAAAAACTGCATCTGAGCAACCTAGCATGACTCATCCAAAAGAACACACTTTCAGAGCACTAACGATTTTTGCCCTATAAATTAGAATTAATGCAGGACTACCATGATACCTACCTTAAAATCTAAAGGATCAACAAACCAAAGGAGATCAAGACATATATTAATAGAATGGCAAAAATCTGTCTTCTTTGTGATGCAGTTCAGGAGTTAACATGTAATAGAGGCTCTTTTTTAGAAAACCTGATGTTTATACTGTAGTGTTGTTACGTGTTGGTCCATTCTCGAAGCCAGGGTTGTACACAGATTGCAAATGAAAAGTGAATTAAGGTCCTGTATAGAGGTAAAAGATCAGTTAGGTAGTACTGGGGAAGATTTCTTTGACTCAAAAGAAAATACTGTACTGGTAAAACAATGTTAGATACATAGAAAGTTTTCTCTCACACAAACAGAAGAGGATAGGTAGCTGTGCCAGCCACTGCCAACTGATGCAGGAAACTTAATGGGAAAAGCAACATTGAAATAAACACACTTTATGAGAACAACAGAACTGCTAAATTCACATAAAGTCAATAGAAATAGTATAGCTTTGGCAAAAAAGAGGTCAAATGAAGAATGTGTTGGACTGGGGCAAGTGGCACACATGTGCCTGGCAGTGCTACCGAACTGAAAAGTTTCTTGGGTTATTACTTATACCCTAGAAAGACCTGGGAAGAAAGAGCTTCATACCGAACAAACTCTCTGGATCTGGACTTGTGCTGGTGTTCTTGGGAACTCCCAAGGTGTATCACAAGTTTTATCAAGCTTTTTTTGTTACCATAGTTTTGGCTTGATGGGAAAGTTTAAACAGACTTCAAGAAGATACTTTTGATAAACAAAGGGCTTCTTTAGGACAGGTTGGACTAATCTAAGGTGACCAGCTAATGTTATAGGTAAACCTAAGCGCTCTGGTCTGCTTTGAAAAACTAAGTCTGATTTTATTTCAAGGCCACTTGTAGTTACCCAAGAACCTCCCTCACCATGTCAAGTCAGATAATTCAACAGTCACACTACTGTGCCTTAGATGTGCTATAAAAAGGTATAGGAAAAATAAATAAATATTGTTAACTATTAATCATTATTAATATTGGCATGAGAAGCCACATCCCTGTTTTAAATTTTTCATACTGGGTCCTAAACTGCAAACTTGTTTTAATGACACATTTAAACTTTATACAGAGATCATTTCTGATGGGCCTATGGACTGGCAGCAGGGGGTTGTTAATGTTTAGATACTAAAATTCTTGAAAGAGTTTTCCTTCCCATGAAAATTATAATCAACAATGTCATTTAATAATAATAAATAAAAGAATAAAGAAATAAAGAGAGTAATAGAAAGAAGAAAAAAGGAAAGTATTAACTACATTTAAACCCTCCAAGAAAACTCATCTTCAATCTCTGCTTAGTTTCATAATGGTCCCTATTATAATAAATAGGGCCCTTCTTACCACAGCCCTCTTCAGTTGGGTCTGACTCTTCCCAGCCGCTAGCTATCTAGAAAGAACAGATATCAACATGAAGTGCTGGGCTTTCTCAGGTAGGCTCCCTGCTTCAAGATGAGAGTCCTTTCTAGCACAGGGAGCTCAGCTTCAGAATAACAGGCATCAAGCTCTGCTGTGCTGCATCCTTGTGATGGAAACAGGTGAATCTGCTGCTGGGGTTTTGATTTGAAGAGAGACAGAAGTTGATAAATATGTGAAGTATTTGTATTTAGAAAAGAGATTATTCTTTTCGTTATGGAATAGACATTCAGTAATATCTGTGCAACAAGACTTTATGGGAAAACACATTGCTGTGTTGCAACAGGGCTAACCTCCTCATTCCACTGCTGAAATTTACACTGTGCATGCCAATCTGCATGCCAATGCATAATATGGTAAGGCTGTGGATGTGGGAAAAGATGGCGAAGTCTACTTTAAAGTATTACTCTTTCCTTCATACCTGGAACATGTTGCACCCCAGAGTGGATTCAAGACGCTGGTGAAACTTGGACTGGTTTTGTTCACAGATGATGCAGGCTGTTTGTACCATTTTCCATGTTCCCTGTTGCCCCCCCTGTTTGGACCTGCCCACTCTGGAAATGTGTTTAAGGGCATCCACAGATAAATTATCCTCATCCCCAGCTAAGCTTTTTCACTTGAGATTGCTGTTCTTGCCTCATTGGTGAAAAGGAATGAAGCCCATGTACAGTCTGTGCATTGTGACTTGCAATAACTATACTGATGCATGTAATTCCAATACACAGCCTTAATGCAGATGTTCCAGATGGACGCATGGCAGTAATTTCATCAGGTTAACTGATACAAGAGCTATAACTCAATGCATGAAAAGAAGCCATTCCCAAAAGAATTGGGATATTAGGATTTGAGAAAAAAACCTGATGTGGTATGGAGAGGTCTAGAGTATCAAAAGTGTATTGAAATCAGAAATCTTCCTAATTTCCTGAACTTCATTTTTTTGAGTCCATAGCACCCCTGCAGGCTGTAGCTGGGTTGTAATTGGGTAATCAGCATATGACAGCCAGATTAACTAACTCAAAGTCTCTTGCTTTATGCCTCTACCTAGACTTCCCAGTATGTAGGTCACTAAGATTGGCCACTTCTTCATGAACAATTTCAAAATTTTGGTTCCACTCTGAACTGTGAATAAAGCAGATTTTGAAATGCTGAAATCCTTGACAGAAAGGTTTGTTCCTCCCTTTGCACAGGCCTGATAAAAACCTCTTACTAGTCAGTCTCTCTTTATACTCTGAGGTTATACCAGTTTAAGTGTATTACATTTTCTACTGATTTTGTTGTTATAGTAAATTCTGCATAAATATACGTCCCAAATAGCACCAGTCATGTTAATGTCATTTTACAGAATGGAAGAATCTAATACAAGGCTTGCAAAACAGTGTGGAAATACCAACGTAAACTCCTCTGAACAGAGAGATTTTCTTCTCATTATTTGCCATCAGGCTCCTTAACTAGACTGTGTGTGAAAAATCTGTTGAAAGGTCACTTTTTTTTCCTGTGACTGACTGGTAATGGAATTGAAATCTGGTATTCTGCAAACTTTGACAGACAGATGAGCATGACTGCCAGCCATCTTATATTCAGCAGAGCTGTGCTGCAGCAAGATGGGGTTGAATTTGGACTGTTATTTCTGTTTGGCCTTACTTGCAAACTGTTGGTCAAATCAGGCACTTAGTGCTCACTGCTTCCCCTGCAGCCTCCTCTTCTTCACACAGGTCTAGGTCAGGGGTCTAGAGTGAGTGGAGTCCAAGGTTTCATCTGTGCACCTGGTGATGGGACTGCCTCCACGCCTGGGTGCAGGTGGAACACATAAATAGCAAAGTAAGAGAAAGAAAAGGTACAAATACTTGCAGATCTTTTTGTTGTCCCCTGGTGAACAACTCTGGTGAGCACTCTGGCAACAGCACTTACAAGTATTTTGTGCCCTTGTAAAGACCACCCCCCGGGGGGGGGGGGGGGGGGGAGTAATTTGCTTTGAATCCTGCTGTTAGAGGATTTAATATTAGTAAATATCACAGCTTTTACATGACCCTAAATACTCTGTATAAATAATACTTTATTTTTTGTTTCTAGTTTATCTGCCAGGTCAGTGAACGTTAGTATGCAATCTAGAAAAAAGTTATTAGAATTATGGTAATAAAGAAAATGAAAAGCCTCCCCTGATTTTATTTATTTTAAATAAACTTTGAGCATCTTCATCTTAAGGTAAAATAACATAAGAGTACTAACTTATCTGCTCTTTTTTTCACATCTCATGTTTTCATAGGTCACTTTGGCTCATCAGTAGCATCTTATTTCATATTCTTGCGCTGGATGTATGGGATAAACATGATTCTCTTTGGACTGACCTTTGGACTTGTAATGGTGCCTGAGGTGGGAATCTTTTAAATTACCATTAAAAATTGTTATGTGAATTTCTGTCTTTTCAGTGAGATTGCATAGGACTGGACCTTTAAATAAATTTGTAATCTCTTTATGCTTCATTTAAAAGTAATAATGTATACTAAGGCTGTCAAAATGTGCTTTGATTGTGGACAGTTGTCTCTACAGAGAGGTGTCTTCAAATAGACACAACAGAAAAAAGTATGTAGGCTTGTGTCCTGAAAATATTTGTCCATGGTCTGGGATGGTGCTAAACTTTTTTCTCCTGTGTAGAAAAGAAGGAGAGGAACTGAGACTAAGAAGCAACCAAGTGGAATATCTTGACTGAAATGTGCATTGCAATAGAAAGATACACTCCAGGCCTCTGAGGCACCATGAATCCTTTCCAGCTGCTTTAATACTCACATGCTGATAAGGCCCAACAGGGCTGTAAAGTCATGAGAGGGGACTCTCATGTTTTGCACTGTGTGCAGCATAACTGTTAATATTGCTGCTCAGAGAAGGTGTAATTCAGGTAGAAATCACTTCTGTGACATATAATATTTTTCTAGTTCCTTTGAGCCACCATATTGTCTTTCTAAAAAGAGGGCTTATATGGAATTAAAACTATTGTACCATCTCCTTGGTTTCACTATTCCACATCCTCTTACTTATCTTCTAGTAAGCAGATGGGAAACAGGTAGGAATTTCCAACAGCATCCTAGTACAGCATTTCAATAATATGACCCATCTTCCACTGAAGCCAAAACAGAGAAAATGCTCAAGAGTTTTCAGGTTAAAGCCTGGAAAGGACCCTGTGAGGACATATACTGTGGCTGAACAAGCATCTCACCAACACCAGTGGGACTCTCAGAATCCAAAACCTGAATCCCTAGCATCTTCCCATACATTTCAATTAAAAACCCAATAAAATCCATAAAGCAAGAAAAATGAATGTTCTGGTCTTGTCTGTAAGACAAACACCACTAATCAGAGGAATTTGGACCTCTGTGTTGCCTTTGAATGTAGTTTGACAATCCATTGATACTAGCGGAACATCACTTTAAATTTAGAAAACACCATAAATGCATACTTTGAGCATAGTTTCAATCATTAATGTGAGAAGCGATCAAAAGAATTGGAGAAGTAGGTCATCCTCACTAAGGAGTTCAGGAGCGTAAAAGAAGTCTTCCTAAGAAATGACAGATCACTGTCCCTTCCCTTTGTTGGTATTTTGCTTTAAAATGTAAATTGCTCTCATTTTTTTGGTTCCAGGCTTTGATGGGAAAGCCATATGGCTCTTTACCTAGAAAAACTGTCCCAAGAGCTGAAGAAGCAAGTGCTATGAACTTTGCTACTCTCTGGGATTTTAGTGTAAGTGCATAAACTTGCAATATTGTATTTTCACATGACTATTTGATTATTATGGGCTTTTATTTCATTATTTAATATTCAGAAATTTTATATGAAATATTTCAGGAGGAAATGGCAATAGAATTAATTTACATATATTTTTCAAAGTTGTGAGTATAGATATTTCCTTCAGACAAAACATATAATGAAGCTCAATGTCCACATGCACTTTCAGTATATGTAGCAATCCAAAGACACATGGGAAAAAGTCTCAAAGCTCGATTCAGATCCCTGGGCACTGACTTTCCATTTCTTATGGGCAAATTTGGTCCTCTGTTTTTATATGATTATGGTTCCAAATTTGAGGATGTAGTGTGAATTAGAAAAAAGAAAAGAAATTCCAATAATGTGCTCTGTAGGCTTTTTCTAAAAGAAAGAATTCTATCTTTAGTTTTTCTTAGTCTTATAGAATATGCAGATATTTTAGCTGTATTGAGAAGCATGTCTTAATTCTTTACCGTTGATGTGATGCCCAGTCTATCCTGTGGATATATACCTCCTGTGCTGACAAGCTAACAGTATATGTCATACTGCTTTTTCTTCCTGAAAACAACAGTTTTATCTAATTTTGCATGTGGCAAGTCTCTATAGTCGGCCTCTTTATATAAAGATGATACAACTTTGCATAAAGTCAGCTGATTATAAATTTGGTATTACAATATGTTGCTTAGAAGGCTGTTAGGTTTCTCTACGGCATGCAGTCAATGTCATCAAAAGGTATTCTTCACCTGTGAAAGGGTGCAACGATCTAGTTAAGGTTTTCCTTCAGATTAATCAAAGCAGCATCCATTGAACTAAGTGTGATTTCTCCCTCAATCTCCTGCACTCTTTCCCTTCTGTAAGAAGTACCAAGACTTTTAAAGAGTTATGAATACACGTATGTTTTAGCACTTGAGTTGTTTTAGCAACAGCAAACATGAATATGATGTCGAAAGCAGACCCATTTCTTGGAAAAATAAACTCAGGTGCAGGTTCCTCCAGTTTACAGTTCAGACTCTCCAGCTGTCTGCAGAATGACTCATCTAAAGTGGCCTCTCCATGTAGCTTTGGACCATTTGAGGTCTTATTCCAGCTGTACCAGTGGGGAGAACAGTGCAGGCTGTGAAGCTCTACACAGGCAATCCCTGGAGGGGCACAGGCAGATTTTCATACCTGTCCCTTTTCCAACAGGAGGCCAGCTCTGATCTCTCCTGAAAAAAACATGAAAAGGGTACAGCATCTATGCTTCTCATTAATATTGCCATTTTTTAGTATGGTTAAGGGGAGGAGAGACCCCTAATCTTGTGACTTGCAGATCTCAAACAGGATCCCTTGGTTTGTGGCTTAATACCTTCACGTGGAGACTCAGATGATGCCAGATTTTGGTCCTTTTTTTAGCTTCCCTAGCTCTATTTTCAATCTTCAGCTATCAGTGGAGGAAGAATCATGTTGTAAGATGACAGAACATCAGAAAAAACTTGGCTGGATATACCCATTTTCTCATTTATAAGCAAATCTTTCAGGTTTATTAACTATAGACAACCAAATTAAAAGAAAATAATAAAATAATAGGTAGAAATTACAATGTTTGTCTTTTGACTATAAAGGTATGCAAAGTGAACAGATTACTTCTTTATTTTGCCACATAAAGTGATGGACCCTCTTTGGATACAAAAGGATAGAAAGATCTTTCTAAAAGGCCACGCATATAACATTTTGCAATGACGGCTGCATAAAATGACATTATGTCTGGTTCATCAGGACTTGTGTATTTGAGTGACAGTAAGAATACATCTAGACATGTAGCTGGGAAGTTAGATCATGACATTACAAAATAAGAAATTAAAATATCCGTGAGATACCAGAGAAAAAGGAATCATATTAACTTGGATATTTTGTAAAAAGAGTAGAGACTGGAAGAGCTTTACACAGCAAATGGGAATAAGGTTTAAAGAGAAACATATCTGAGAAAAGATGAATGAAGACAGATGGTGGAAAGAGAGAGGAAGTTTATAATAACTGTCAGAAACAGGATCAGACAGCTCTGAAGAAGAAAATATCATAAATAAGAGAGTAGCAGTTAACACAAGGAGCAAATGCAAAGGTAATAAACACAGAATAGGGCAGTGAAAGAGATGGATCCCGTGAAATACTGAGGGGAAAAAAAAAATTTCTTGAGATGTGTCAGATTGACAAATACTCCCTGAAGACAATATCATCTTTAATTAAGCAGCACAGGAAATAGTACCCTTCATCTGCTAGCAGTTCTTGTATGCTACCAAGTAAGTTACAAAGAAATGAACCCACATGTGCAAACATTATTTCATCCTAAAAAAAGCCCCAAACCCCACCAATCTTTAAGACAGTAAAGAAAAGATGAGCTCAACATATCTTTTGCTTTTTTTGTGCTTAAAATTGTACTCATTTTACTAACATGGCAAAGAGAAACAGTTTTGGATTTTGATGTATTTTAATTGGAATTCAGTTTTAACGTTGTATATTTCACAGTTCAGATATTAATTCAAACTTTAAAAAAATCGGACTCTCAAGGGCCATTGCGGTAAAGCATTTGACCAATATTCTTATCTCACCCCTCTTTTATGTTAGGCTCAGAAAGGAGTGAGAGAGATCTTCCATGCATGCTTACCTTTACACAGCTAAAGATATTCAAGTCTCACAGTGAAATGCAGTAGGCAAACCCCAGGGAACAACATACTGAATGACATGCAGTGGAGGAATTATCTCTGACTTTGCAGAACACAGTGACTTAAAAAGCATTTTAATAATCTGAGGGATCCAAAAGGCTCTCCAGAACTGTGCTAGGCTGTATTGAAACCTGGGCTAAGACAGAGTTATAGGATGCTTTAATGAGCAAAAGGATGCAAAAGACATACTATTGAATTTGAATGTGTCCTGACTGCTATAGATGTTTTACTAGTAATTAGTTATAAATGTGTTCTATAACAATAATTCCCTTATCAGAGAAGAACATACTATTATCTGTTATGTCTAGGCACATCTCTCAAACCTAGTCTGATAGGAGGAAAAATGAGATATGCTGATTACCAAAGCAAGACAGTTTGAATAATACTTCTGTTTATCATATATTAATATTTCATTTTCATCTTAGAATTGTGAATTAGGTTTTCCAGATAACACCATGACTCATTTCATATCTAATGAGGGCTAAAATAAGTTAAGTGCATGTTTTGCAATAATATATAAGAAAGATATTATTTATTTTAAGTAAAATGAGCAAATGAAAAGCAGAAGGCAAGTAAATGGCTTTTTTAATTCACAAACCCCTCAGCTTACTGTACTAGTGTCAAAATAATGCATGGTCTAACCACTAATTACATGGTCAAATACTCTGTATTTGACTTGAAGTCATTACACCCAGCTGGAGGTTTGCCACTGCTGTGCATGTGCTGAGTTCTCCTTGCAAAGGCTCTGGATACAGTCTTCTTCTAGGAAGCAAGTTCTTGCTCTAACCTGATGATTATCAGGAAGTTTTAGGTATTTGAATCATTTTAGATACCAGCAATTGCTTACATTTAATAATGTACCATTGAATTACTTCAAAAAATCAGCAATCCAACCCATAGAAGAGAGGGTAATTCTCATTAAGATTTTTAGAAGAGGAGATATACTTTGAATTGCTGAGAAGGAAAGTACACTTACATTGCACTTTTTATAGCCTTGGAGTCTAAGCATTAAAAAACACTGCATACTGAATAATCATCCATAAAATGCAGTTAACTATTGGTTAATCTATATAGAATAATCACCCAATGAACAGCAGACAACATTGCTAGACAGAGAAGGTGTATGAAAATTTTATATCAAATAGGCTATGCAAATAAATTTTAGAAACATGAAAATTAGGTTAAGAATCTGGCATTTTATCTGCAAGTAATTTGTAAAACAGATTTTGTAAAATGAAATGGTTTTTCTTTACAAGAAGTATGTAGATGAAAAATTATGACTCATTAAATCGTAGATGTTGTGCCCATGAAGAGTTTTAAATATAAAAGATTTGAAAGTTGACATGAAATATTTAGGTCTTTCTAAATGAAAGGAGAGATTTTCCATCCTGTGATATTTATTATAGTGATGCTTACAGCTGTTTTGAATGCATTGAAATGAATGTTTCTGTACATTGTTACTGGTATAATTTCTGAACATGTGCATATTTAACAGATGTGACATTATAATTTTTGCTGAATTTACAGGGCTTTGCACAGTATTCTGTACTCTTTTATGGTTATTACAATAACCAGAGGACAATTGGATGGCTCAAGTTCAGGATGCCTCTTTCATATTTCCTTGTCGGAGTTGGGACTATTGGCTACAGCTTTATGATTGTCATTCGAACGTGAGTTTTCCTTGGCTCTGGAGTACAGTACATTCAGAAAGGCAGATAATTCCTCTCCTGACCACTGAGACTATCTTTTTAAAAATATGATTATTGTAAGGGCAGGACAATGCTAGATCAAGTGCAAGGTCAAAGTCAGGCAAGATTCCTTCAGCCTGTATTTATTTATCTACTGTTCTGCACCAGCAGCTGCGTTGCAGTGCAGTGGAAGTGGGAAAAAATCCTTACTGAAATAACGTAACGCTTCCCTGCTGCAACTTCAAAATGAAAAATGTATGCATAAAGTAAGGAACAGAGCTGTCAGCCCATCTTTTCATAATACTCTGCATCTAGCAGAATGTCAGCTAACATCCAGGAAATTCAATTGTTCTACCTTTAATGATACCTTATGTGAGTTAAATTCTTCTGTGAAAGAAGAAGACAAAGAAAGAAACATGGCAAATAATTCTGTGTGTAGCTCACAGTCAGCAGTAAATGATCCTCAGCAAGACTATAGTGGTTAGGTCACATTTGTACAGTGGTGTAGAGTAAAGAATTAATGCTACTGGCCATAGCAAGGGTTTAATATTCTGTGGAACACAAAATAATCTCCAGCAGTGTGAAAACTATGCTTACTACAATGTTAAGAACATAACATTTAAGCAGTAGGAAGCACAGGGCTCAGTGAAACAGGGTTTATGCAGTTCAGCTGGTGATATAGTAGCCTTTTGCCTTTCAAATTCTGGACTTGAATTTTGTCTTAGGGTCAGAATTTAAATGAAATAAAATTATTATTCACAATTATTAAACACAGTTATAAAACTGTTATTCACAATAATTCACTGTTGGAATAAGCTGTGATAATTCTGATAGTTTCTAAGGACATCAGCCACCAATGAATATAATCTTTAATACTCTTGACTGAAGCAAGGTGACTACCTACCACAATACAGCTAGCTATATTGGTAGCTTTAAAAGATCCCTACAGTGAATGAGTGCATGAGCACTAGATTAGTTCATGTTCTGTTTTTCAAATATTACATGGTTTCCTGCATAGGGCAAGAAGCATTTCAAAAGAAAAAAAAAAGCCTTCAGATACATATATGTATTTCTGGAGAAGGAACAAACTACTGCAATAAAAAAGTAATTGGTTTAGCTTGAAAATATATTTTAAAATATTTTTTGATAATGTAGCTGTGAAGATTAGAAAAGTCTTAGTATCAGACAATTGTATTTCAGTGACTGACACCCAGAACAAAAACAAAACAACAAAAAAAATCCTTCTAGAAGAAAATGCCTGTGGCCCAAACAGAAGAATATCCTTGAGGAAAAAATACTTTGTACATGTTGACCTCCTATCAAGCCACATGACACTAATGCTGATCAATATTTTGATAACCTTATGAGCAGCTCTTGCAGTCTTCTGCTCTTTGCTGTTTCTCCAAAAAGCAATACAGTGGGCACAGCAACTAAAAGAAGTGCAACAGGAGGTGCAACAATTTTTCTTCTTTTGACTGAGATCTAGAAAAGGGAATGTCTACGTGAAAGAGGTAGTGAGGATTATAAGCATTATTATTTTATTTAGGGAAGTATTTAGATTTAGGGCTCCTCTCTACAGGTCTTCCAGTCCATAACATAAAATGGAAACATTTCTGGTCTCAAAGAAATTATATCCCAGCCACAAGACTGTTCACTATTTCATTAGGAATCCTTGAGAAGGAATTATCTTAGTCTAGAAAACAGCATCAGGGCAGATCCTACTAAGAACCTTTCATGATCTCTGTTCCTTCTGTATATATAGAAGGAAAAACAAAAAAATCCAACCCTGGTATTGGTTTATGACAGGTCAGAAGAATTTTCTGTATTATTTACTTACTATTCTCTTCTTAGATTTGAGAGTGTGTATTTTACTGAACTGTTAAAGATGTGGTATGTAGAACGTATTGACACTAATAACATAACTCTGCTGCATTAGTGAGCTTTAAAATAGGTGTTGCCTTTCCCTGACCAAGAAATCAATACAATACTGAAGGCTAAATGGTTTTTACCCTACCAATATACACCATCCTGGTGCTTAATGGTTTGAATTAAGTAATAGTATGCAGAAGCAAGACCACTATTATTACAAAAATGACAACACTTTGAAATAGAGACATTACTAGTCAAGATTAAGTCAGATCACCGAAGAAATAATTTGATGTTTCTGGATACTGTTAGAAATCTTGTTTATAAGTGCATAAGAAATGAAAAGGAAGATAGAAAGCTGTATTAGTGATACTTTTCTATGGCATAACCAGGGTTTGTTTTGGCTTTTGTTGTTGGTTATTTGGTTATTTTAGAACTCTTTTTTTCTCTTTGTGAAGTCTCTAATAAAATCTACTGCAGGTCAGGATGCTCTGCAGCTTTCTATTTGGGAGATCTTCTTGATATTGTTTACCCATAGAGTTTCTTCTCCAGCAGAGTTTCTCTGAGATGTTAATGAAATAAATTCATTCTTTCTCATCAAAATGTGTGTTGTGAGCTCATAAATTGTCTAAATATGAAAATCTCCATCTTCCTCTCTTGTTTCAGACTGAGCTTTCCAGATTTAGTATAGCATGACTGACTGTAATAATAATATAGGTTTTTTTCAGAACAATGTTAGAATTTAGGAACAATTTAAAAATCATGCTTACATAGCAGAACTAGTTCTAATGAGGTCTTCCTGTGTCTTTCTGGCTTTTGTAGAATGGCAAGGAATGCAAATGAAGAAGGTGGTGGGGATGATACTAGTTTTAATTTCAGCTGGAAAATGTTTACAAGCTGGGACTACCTGATTGGCAATCCTGAGACAGCAGATAATAAGTTTGCCTCCATCACAACAAGCTTTAAGGTAAAATAGAGCTCACTAAGGAGAGGTAACTTGATTTGTCTTTCACACTGCTATGAATCAAATGGAACTCCAAGGTCAAGTATTAGCTGTGCTTGGGGCCTAGAAACTTAAAATAAATTGGCAGCTCTATATTCTTTTGAGTCTGGGACTTTCTGCCTTGCCATCCTAACTTTTTCCTTTTGATTGTGCAAGAAAAAGCATTAATGACATCTTTTTGTGTCCTTTGTGACTGCACTACTAGTTTTAGAAAAATTATTCTACTATAAAAATAATCTTTTCCCTTTTCTCATCTCTGATGGCTTCCAGTTTCTATGGTGCTTGTCTGAAAAACTTATTTTTAAAATGCTGGTGACATTTTGCCAACCTCATGTTATCATCTTCTCTTGCTACACTGAAGACATATCATAAGATAAAGCAATAGGATCATCTATAAAGGGCTATTCATCATGTCAGAAGACTTGGCCTCATAATTTTGAGTGTAAACTCATTTTTCAGTAAGAAAAATGTTACTTACCTTGCTTAATATGAAGTTTTTATTTTTTAATTAATTACAGAATGTAGCCCAGTTTGCAAGGAAATACGAGGTGTTCTTAGGCCTCTTTTCAGTTTATAGGGTATGTTGATTTCAAGAGTCGTTGTATGAGGAATCTGGGCAGGACACAAAATGCACTGCTGTGAAAAGAGTGAAGGGGATATATTGTATCTGTTGAACGTTAAAGAGTGTGTTTCCACAATGGGGTCACTGGGACATGCCAGTGCAGCATGTAAAGGAAAACCTAATTTTCAATGTAGTAATGTACAGGGAATACACTGGCAAAGTGTTGCCACATGATGAACAAGATGCTAGTCTTGCAGTCACACTGACAATATGTAGGATGGGAGCTGGAGGACCAAGCACTAGCTGCGGCATCCAATCACACACAACACCCTTCCTTTCTACAGTGGTGATATAGCCAATATACCATCTCAGCCAGCCTACCATCCCAACTGCAGGCATAAAAGATAACTACACTCAAAGTCAGTAGAAAGAAAAGGTCCAAGGAAAACAAATATTGAAGAAATACTGACTGAAAGCACTGAAACTGTGTGAAGTTTCCCTGCCTGCCTACTAAGGCCAGTTGCTGAAAGCTATTGGGAGAGGAACACAAATCATTTGAGACAGAGAGTGAATTTTGAGAAATAAACTCATGAAGCTTTACAGTGATCTCTGCAAATGAACAAGGAACCTCAGTGAGAAAGTGTGAATCTTGGCTTGGGTGATGTCATGGGAGTTTTGCTCAAGAGCTGCTGCAATCTCCTTTCATTTATGTAACAAACCCAAGTTGTAAGAAAAGCAGAGCCATGTAGAGTAATTATCACAGTGCTGGAGCTCAGCTTCCCCTCTGGGCAACTCATCTCTATACCAAAGTGAGAAGCTGTAACCGAACTCTCTTTTCACGAGGACGCATCAGAGCAAAGCTCTTTCTGCTGTCAAAAGTGGGAGCTGGAGATTATAGCTACACCAGACCCTTAGGACTTATCAGTCCTGGCCAAGGTTAATTGTGGGACAAACATTTTATTCTGCAGTCTGAAGCTGTGCACTGTTTGCCTTTTCTGGGATTCCTACATCTAAACTGTCTTTTCATTCCTTCTGAACTGCTGACTTTCAGAATAAAACCTTTTACCTTTTTCTCACAAATGCACATTTTTAAAGTATGACAGTTCTTTTTCTGGCAGCTAATCACACATCTATCCTGCTGGGTCACTCAGTCTCAGAGCACCTTGCAAGCTGACAGAAAATGCTGGGGTTTTTTTGGCACACAAGTGCAGATGTAACGAGACTCAGTGAGGACACACTCCATAGAAGCAAAGTGAACTCTGGGGAGTCAAAATCTCAGGGTCCACGAGGCTCCAAAACAGATTTTATGAGACAATTTAAAGTCTTCTCAAAACATGATGACCAGGTGTCCATTCACATCTTCATAATTTATTTAACTGACTTCTAACAACTGGGGAAGCAAGGTGGAGTCTTGACCATTAAAGTACTCATAATATTATTTTCTTTCTAACAAGTGCAGGAAGCTATCGTGGAGGAGCAGGAGAGCCGAAAAGAGGAAAATATTCACTTGACTCGATTCCTGAGGGTTCTTGCTAACTTCTTAGCCCTATGCACACTTGCTGGAAGTGGCTACCTCATCTTTTTTGTTGTCAGAAGATCCCAGAAATTTGCCCTGGAAGGTCTGGAGAACTACGGGTGGTGGGAAAGAAATGAAGTTCGTGCTATCACATTTCTAAAATAGATGTGGTTTGAAACTATGTTTCTCTACTCTGCATGTTGCCTTTTTTTCCTGAGAATTTAAATACTCTGAGTGTGGGTGGTAAAAGTCTAACAAAAGAATTGTTCTTGTGTCTCTGCTTCCTGCTTCATTAAAATGATTGTTCCTTGGTTGGTTCTTTCAAATGTCCCTTTGTATTTAGTTTTCATCTGAGGCCTTTACCTTTCCTCCTCTGTGCTCTTAAGACTGTTTTCCAGCCATTCTGTGGACTCACAAGATCTCTTCAAGGGGCCTGCTCTCCTACTGCTTTCCTCCTGGGACTGGCTGAAGCAAAGTGACCGGTGTGTGAGCATATTCAAAGTTGTATGGGGCCTCACGGATACGACTCTGCAGTGTAGCAACAGGGTGAAAATCATGCCTTCCTGATCCAGCTGCCCAGTCCAATACCATTTTTTTGTGCTTAATCTGCTTCCTTCTAGAGCAGATGCAGCCCTGGCTGATAGAGGTATATAGTGATAGTGATTGTGTTTGCTGTAATAGTGTGCAGTAAGCACCTGAAGTCAGTGTTGCTATATGAAAACCTGGGCAGGTTTGACTTTCTTAGTGAAGATGCTGCTGTATATGTTGTAAAACTAGCTGTTTGTTACTTAAAGCTCATCTTCTGAGCTGGAGTGTGAAGTAGATACCTGATTTAAGGTAAGGCAAGAAGATGCTAGCCTCAAAAAGCTTCTGGGATGGTCAATCCCTAATTTTCAGCACCAAAACCTGACTGAGAAAGTAACACAAAAAACTCCAGCAATCAACCTCTGGAATCCAGAGAAATGGGTCTGTAGAGATTGGGTTAAGTTACTTATAAAATGTTATTATATTTTGATCTGATGAGAAAGAAAATTTGTGTACAAAGCTGCTTAGATTAAAGCAACATGAGCTTTAATTTTGGTAACAGACTAGCAGATGAAGACAGTTCAGGAGGAATTCAGCTTCCTCTCAGCTGAAAGGTGTGGTAACAGATTTGTACTAACAAGAACTGTGCTACCGAAAGCTGTTACATTAGCTTATGCTGCAACCTGGAAAGTAGTTAAACATGTGCATGTTTACATTCATTGTTTTACTTTTGTTTGCTTTACAACAATAAACTGGTAAGCAGACTCTGTATCACAGAACTAAGATCTGGAGCAAGTCTGTCTCTAAAGGAGAGTGGATAAAGCAACATTGCCATTATTTGGTAAAAGAATTTTTCTTATTGACAAGTAATGAACATATTTGTGAGGCACAAAATGTTGCCCTTGATTGGATATTAACATTTAGTTACATAAATATATTTGGCTTCTATGTAATAGCCATTTAAACATTTTTCTTATTTTCTAGATCAAGCTCTCTTATGTTTTTATCAATAATAACTGAATTGAGATTTTGATTGGAAGAAAACCCCATAAACACTTAATGTACTACTTAGAGTAAATGAAAGTGCAGCTTTTATATACAATTCAAGCAACAGTATGTAAAAATCGACATTCTTCATAAAAATATTAAGCTCCTTTTGTAAGAAATTTCTTTTCATCACAGTGAATGTATTAAGGGATTAAAAAATTATTACATGTAGTTATGGTGTCCTTGGAGCAACCTGAAGTAAATACATTTTATATCATCTGTTCCTGAAGTTCACAGCCTAATGAAGTGGCACTAGTGACTTTGTGGACAAGACCTTTTTCTGACTATCCTCCCCTGTCATAGCGTTGTAAATTTTTAAACTCCCTCTCCATATTGGCAGTACCTAGTTCTGTCAGATCACAGTTCAGACAAAGCTGTCTAGTGTGTCATGTAAAGCAGGAAATTAGTGGAAACAGGCAGACTAGGACTGTTAAGGGATTTCATCAGCGTTTGCATTGCTCCTCATACATGGCTGTGGCCTGGTGGTTGTTCATGGATGACTGATGGTTCTGCATCATGTGACAATTTCCCCATGACTGTGGAAATTTTGGTAAAATGGAGAATAATGCCACTGATTCCCCTGTTAAAGTTCTGAAATTGGATGAAAATTGCTGAACAAAATTTACTTTTCTTATTTGACAGGAGATAGTTTGCAGAGCTATATAGTAGTATGAACATCTCTCTGGTACCGAGGTACCATGTTTTCTCAAATATATTCCTGTACTGTTTAAAAATAAAGGTACTTAAAGCAGAGGAAACTTATGAGGAGACAGACTGATTTCTTTGAGACAGAATCATTAACAACATTTGGGCAAAGAGGAGATAAGTTTTACCCATATTTTTTTTTTTTCCCCAGGAACAAAAAAGTATAGTTTTAACATTTCAGGTCTTGCAAGCTGAAACAACCCCATAGGTCTTTTGCGAAAAACATCCTCCTATTTAGTTTAATGTTGCTAGTAGTGGCTATGGAGTACATTTATACGGAAGTTATTAAGCCATGTTGTCAATGCTCTGTTTAATTTTAGAAATCATCAGGCAACTTTTATTAGTATGAAATACAATTTTTAATTCTAATTTCTTTTTAAAAAATGAAACTGCATTTACTGGAAAAACAGGTCTTTATCAGTCCTTTCTGCAGCAGATGCTAGACAAATCTATGACTATTGCAATAATTTTTAGTGGAAGATATGATATATTTCAGCTAGACTACTTACACTTGATGAACTTATCATTTAACCAACAAGGGGTCAGTGTTCAATATTTAATGTTGTGTTGGCAGAGTTTAATATGCCAGGGGGGCTAGTGTTTAGATGTGATTGCAGTGACAGGATTTCTTACCAGATTCATAGCAGCTGGAAAAGCTTGTGTAAGCAGTAATTTTCTAGCTTTCAGAGTGTAATGCGGAAACTTAGTATGTGGAGTAGTTAATGTCACAGAGAGATAAAAATCTGTGTTTTGAACCAGAGTTTTAGTAATTATTGGGTGCCTCTTGATCGTTGTTGCTTTCTTAGGCAAAATTCTATCTCAGTAGGGCAGAGAGGACTTTTGAGATTCACTCAGTGGGTAGTGAATATAAGACCACATTGGTTATCAGCCATGACTCCACCATGTATGCATGCTGGCATGCTGCCCCTCTTCTGGCATATCGTTCTACAATTTGTAAGTCAACACAGAACAGTGAAATTGTCACTGATAAAACAGGGGAAGAAAATCAGCTCCAGCACCTGAGCTTCAAGTTAACAAGAAGTCCAGAATATAAATCAGCTCCCTTCTGAAATCAGACTAGATTAAAGTGGCTGAAATTCAATGGACTGTTCAAAGGGTGATTCAATGGACAATGGCAAAATCCTTCACAAGAAACTAAAAAGTATAAAGATAATATATCTATGAAACTATATGAGAAATGTTTATGCTTTTGAAATATAGAACCCATCATAGTTTTTGGATTTTGAAAACTCAATGTGCTCATTTGTCTCAGTAAAACATTGCATTTTTCCTTGTAATAATTTCTCACTTTTCAGCTTTGCAAGTTTCTGTGCCTCATTTCACCTCTTATCTTAATAATATCTTTCCTCCAGAATAAGAAATGCTCTTGAGATGGGGAGCATGAATAGTCAAGGCATGGAAAAATGCAGATAGAAAGCAAATCAGAAAGAATATGCTTGCGTCAGATAAGTGGTAAAAAAGGCAGAACATAACACAAATACAGAAGATATTGAATGTTCAGGAGAAAGAAAAGCAGTGACTTCTGTCCTGCCTCTCCCATGCAGCAGCAAGGAAACTTTTAATAAAGTTACCAGGTACTATGTCTAAAACTGCCCAAAGAACATAACTTTTCTTCCAAAATACATATTCACTATGTCTTCCAGTATGAGAACTAAGGACATTAAATTAATTGAGCAAAAGCTAGGTTCAGAAAAAGCAAAAGAGAAGGAATGGTAGATGGTGGGTGCCAGTGCACTTCTGACTGAAGGAAGACTGATCTAAGGCATGAAAAAGAAATCCTCTGGGGGTTGCTAAATATATAAAAAACACACCTGACTGACAAGTACCCAAACTGAATATAGTTGGAGTCTAGGACTTATTATTCATGTATGTTTGCCCTGTTGTTCAACCCTGGGCATCTGTTGGGCTAGGCCAACCCTTGGGGTGACTCAGGATATTTCCTCTTATGCACATATTTGTGTCTGGAACTTGCTGCCTCGGGAGGATATGACACACCAGAGCAAGTGAGGATTCTGATTTGAGATTCAGCAGTATCCCAACAGGACTGAATGTTTCTATTGAAAAACAGGATATACAGCCTGTTCCAATAAGTTTGAATTTTGAGAGTTCAGGATTGGTCATGTTGGCTGTAGGTGACTCCTGCAGCTTTACCATCTTGGGCCATATTGGGCATAAAGTCTTTGGTTTGATGGTGACTGAGACAATATGTGTTATAAACTATGTTAGATATATCAAAGACTTTAAGATAAAAAAGTTTACACAGTTCATTATTAAGAAAAAATAACCAATATTTTGGTCACCAACAACTCATCACTTTCTAGAAGTACCAAAAAGTAGGAATATCCACAATTCTCATAAGAAAAAAATTATTCAAAGCATTAATGTATGAAACCCAACACAGCTGTTAATAAAATGAGGTAAAAGATGGCAGAGGATTCAAATATAAATTCTGCCCTTTTCAGTTATAAACCCAAGTGCTGCAAGAGATGATAGCTACAAGTTTTTGGTTGGTTGTTTCTTTTTTGAGTGTTATGAGGTAACAGTGACTTCTTGTTATTTTAACAAGGTAATCCTTGTTACAAATAACACTTTCTAAATACATAGGAAACATCAGTGAATTCCTGTACTCATTTAACACCACCCCTCCCATCTTACAGGGTGCCACAAGCCATGCACAGGATGCAATACTGATTGCCTACAAATGCAAAAATCCAGTAATTAGCCCTAGAACTCATTAAAAACCAAGGCTAGAAAACCAGCAGAAAGCAAGCCATTTATTTCTTTGCTTTAAGAACAGCAGTCACATAGATGAAACTTTTTAAGAGTGGGAATGTACATATTTGTAAGTGAGTGAATTTATTTGTTGGCATAGTGCCTTTCTTCTGCCATATTAATTCTGAGAGGCAAGAGCAGTCCTGACTCTCTCAGTAGCAGGAATTTAGAAATCTATTAAAATTTATAATAGTTCTAGCAAAATGGATTCCAGCATGGTTGAGAAATGGTAGTTTCAGACCAACTGGAAGACCAGAATTGTGTGAACAATTACATTTTTTCGTGACCAAATAAATTATTTTTACTTAATTGTTTTAATATGAGCCATCTCAAATAAACATCTTTGTGTTTTCCAACAACCTTTGTGACTTAGACTGAGCCAATTGTTTCTGTTTCTTGTTTGTTATTTTTAGTCCCTTAAAGGCACACTTTTTGTAATGCAATTTTATTTTAAATTTAAATTGAATAACTGCACTCTTAAACTTTTTCAATTATTTTCATTTTTGGCTGACACAATGAATTAGAACAAAAAGGTTCAGGTAGACTTGAAATAATTTTCAGCAATCACTTAGGAATGTTACATTACTAGAATGCCTCACTTTGTAGAATTTATAAGCTATGTTGTATTTCAAACTTTCTATAAAAGCTAGTTATCTGTATTTCTCAGTTTGCTTTCAGTAAACTTGTTCCATTTCCATATTGCTAAGATGATGAGTTAATCTTACTAGAGGTTTCTAAGAAAATCATACAGAAAGAAGCATGGCTGATCTGAATTTGCTTATGCAGTGAGCATATGAGATCTGAGATAGACTAGAGAGCTGGGCAATCACCAACCATGCAAAATTTAACAAGAGCAAGTGCTGGATTCTCCACCTGGGACAGGGCAATCCTAGTTATACGTACAAACTAGGGGATGAGAGGCTGGAGAGCAGCTCCACAGAAATAGATCTGGTGATTTGGGTTGATGGCAAGTTGAATATGAGTCAACAGTGTGCCCTGGCAATGAAAAGGGTCAACTGTGTGCTGGGGTGCATCAAGCACAGCATCGCTAGCCAGTCAAGGGAGGTGATTGTCCCACTCTACACCTCACTGGTGAGGCCCCACCTTGAGTTCTGTGGGCAGTTTGGGCACCTCAATATAAGAAGGACATCAGACTATTAAAAGCATGTCCAGAGGAGGGAGACCAAGAAGGTGAAAGGCCTTGAGTGCAAAATTTCTGAGGAGCAACTGAGGTCATTTGGCTAGTTCACCTTGGAGAAGAGAAGGCTGAGGGGTGACCTCCTCACAGTCTACAACTTCCTCATAGGGGGACAGTGGAGGGGGAGTTGCTGATGTCCTCTTTCTGGACACGAGGAGATGGAATGAAACTGTGTCAGGGGAAGTTCAGATTGGACATTAGGAAAAGGTCTTCACAGAGAGAGTGGTGGTCACTGGAACAGGCTCCCCAGGGAAGTGGTCACAGCCCCAAGCCTGTCGGAGTTCAAAGAGTGTCTGGACAACAGTCTTAATCATATGGCTTAGTATGGCTTATCTCATATATCCATCTGCAGTAGATTGCAACTGGCTTTTCAGCCCTTTCTTCCTTGTGAAAACATCTTGTGACTCCCAAAGTGAATTTTGTTTTTCATAAATCAAAAAAAATATAAAAAGTAGTAATGGAAGCACACCCTCCGCACAAACTAATGACAACAAAAGAACTTGCCTCTAACATTTAATGTGAACTTTTAATTTTCTTTCCCCCCTTTCAGGTGAACATGGTTATGTCACTTTTAGGAATGTTCTGTCCAACTTTATTTGATGTAATCAGTTCTCTGGAAAACTACCACCCTCGAATAGCTCTAAGATGGCAGCTGGGACGAATCTTTGCTCTTTTTCTTGGCAATCTCTACACTTTCATTATTGCCCTAATGGATGAAATCAATCTCAAGGCAAGCTATTTACTTCCCTTCACTATTTTTAACATGTAGCTGGGCAAGGATGAGGATTTCCAGCGAGTCACAGACATGTCAGCGAAAGATGTTCTTTTCTTTCGGTACTGTAAATCACGTCCATGCCTGAGCTGGTAATGGGATTCTTGGAGTAGAAAAGGTTGAGTTGGTAACAAGCTCATGTTGGTTTTTTTTTCCCCAAATTATTTCTTTACTTAGTTGGAAGAAGAAAAGATAGTCAAGTATAACATGTCAATATGGGAAGCCAATCTGTACAATGGTACTATTCCAGAAAATTCGACTGCTCCTCCAATACAGGTAGACCCTGCAGATGTCCCCAGAGGGCCATGCTGGGAAACAATGGTAGGACAGGTAATGTAACTGCTTTGAACTCATATTTGAAAACAGGTCATAGTCTGTTACAAGATATGATATCTAAACCATCTTTATTTCTGCTAATAAGTGGCATTAAGGTGGGAAAATGTGAGGAAAAGCAGATGTGGGACTTTTTCTTGCACTAAAAAGTTAAGAAAAAATTATATAATTTCTTTGGACCTTGTCTAGCCAAGAATTCTTTCTCCTGGTAGTTGACAGCATTGAAAGTATTTCTTTTTTTCTGCTCCTTTTTGCTATTTTCTTCATTTACTTTCCTCTTCCTCATCCTATCTTTGTATTGCAAAACCTGTTTAGCAATTTTGAAAAGTTGGGTTCATTACAACCCCTAATAAATGTGGTAATTGTTATTAGAATTTTGATCAGGCAATATCAGTTTGTAGCTACAACAGACCTGTAGAAAAGATTAAAAAAAAGAGTACCTCAACAAGGAAGTGTGTATAAGATAGCTCTTACAGAAGTGTGATTTTGAGAAAGCAGCTCCATCTTTAGGCAAGTAACATGATGCAAAAGAACAGTCATGGTTTAATAGTAAATCTGCTCAGTCATTTTATTTGATTTAGTTGAACATTTATTCTTATTGACCTATTAATATAAAATATAATTTCCAAAGAATTTTCTAACATCCCTGTTTCCTCTATTTGTTCATACCCCTTTGTTGTTGTTTTGTGCACGAGAATGAATTCACCACTGAATCACAACTTTTGCTATTGCTCCATCACTCTGACAATCTCACCTTCTGACTGAATAAATCACCAGCAGGGAGCAAACAGGCAGGAAAAACAGCCCCTCTATTCTTTTCACTGATGTGGAATAATAAGCTAAGAACACTAAGAGCTCATCACTGCACTAACCTTCTCTTGAATTTCAGATTAGGGAGAGTAATAGCCTTTTGGGCTATTGGGGTAAGGCCTGTTACAGTAGGGTTTAGTGGGACTTGCTAAACTAAAGTAGAGGAGTGAGGGTTTCCATTAGGATTTTCTTCTTTTTTTTTTCATATTCATTGGGAGGTGGTGCTCCTTGAGAAAAAAAACCATTCACTTTTTTTTTTTTTGATCTTCCCAAAGTCAAAGGGATCAAAAGCAGTTTAAGATATCAGCTCAGATTTCTGTTACAGCAGCAATCTTGGCTGGAAGCCTTTCCCAGTCTAATCACACCCTGGAAGTCTCATCTGATAATATGAGCACAAATTAGAGCAAAGGATACCTCTAGCAAATGAGGGGCAGTTTTTCTCCTGGCATTTTTCAGAATCGGTGAATGTAAAGGAGGAGCAGAGTCTTCCATGAAGCAGGGTAAACATAATTAGGGATCTAGTCCAATATTTCACTACTAGTATAATTATTAATTGCTTAAATATATTCTTAAAAGAAAATATTGCTCTAACAGGAATTCGTGCGGCTGACAGTCTCCGACACGATGACAACATACATCACAATTCTTATTGGCGATTTCTTGAGAGCTGTCTTTGTTAGGTTTTTCAATTACTGCTGGTGCTGGGACTTGGAGTATGGATTTGTAAGTATCTTGTTTGCTATTTTAAATGTCTTTTTCAGATTATCACTTCATATTTTTGTAATAAGTTACGTTTTCCTTTCAATCCTACAAAGTTAACAGTTAGCTAGACACATCACCTTCAAAATCCATGAACAACATTGTGTTAGTTTTTCTCAGAATTTCCTTATGTCTTAATATGTGTCTTATTCTTCATACTTTGGTAACTTTAGGAAATGTTTGTTTTGTTTTTTTCTCATTTGATTGTGTAAGAAAACTGGGTACACATTTTTCACACATTTCCAATTTGAAGACTCATTCCCTGTTCCACAGAATACAATCTCATTGATTTCTACAGGATTTTGGACAGGGTCTTCTAGCACACAGTGTTTGTGGAGAAAAATAGGAAATAACTTGTTCTAGAAATCTTATTATTTATATATTTTTTGCTAGAATTAGTTTAGCTGAAATAAAGTTAGTAATTCCCATAACTTAAGTGGGTGTAGAGCTCTTCACTTGGGAGTTGAGTCTTTCACTCTTTTACACAGGTCTGAGCTAGTTTAACTTAGCCAGCTAAGATACCTACACTGTAAAGTCTGATGTTGCTTTTTCACCTGTTAAGTAGTAGTCAGCATTCCGGCAAAGCTTGTGAAGCTCCTGAAGCCTCTTTTATACTTACTGAGAGGTATGGAAAAGAGCTAAGCCATTTAAAGCTATCTTGGGTACACCTGCATAAACAGCCATTGTAGCTGTTCTGCCATTCTTTTGTCCTCCTTTCCTCAAAATTTTACCTTCATATGTGTACAAATTTCTTGTTTTACTAAAAAGACCCTCTCAGGAAATGATAGTTTTCCAGAAGAAGAGAAAGTTTTGGTGTTTGCTATAGAAAACCACTTTTCTGGTATAGCAATTTCATTGCTACTGGCTGGCTCCTATGGAGTTTTGGCCTTTATAGCAAGGTTCAGGTTTCTACCTGTCAATTCCACGGTGTGTCTCAAACAGGACTGGTGTAGGGCTGAAGACAAAGACTACCAGCTGGCCAGGCTGTGGAAAAACAAGCTGTAACCCTTGCAATATCAAAATCAAATGCAGGAACTTGAATACAGCATGGGCAGAGAGCCAGCACAACAGTGGAACCATATATTTTCATATACTTAAGTGGCATCTGGAGCTTCCTCACATTTTCAGATGTTCCACAGCCATCGCAATAGCTAAGGCTGGATGTGGAGAACACATGAATCATTGTAGCCAGTGCTACATCTGACAGGAAATAGCTCAGACATTGTATTTTCCAAAGATGTTGAAGTGATAGCTTGGATCTTTTCCCTGTCAGGATATCCACGATCAATGAAAGAGCCTGAATGAATGTAAGCCTGAAACCAATTCTGAAGACTGTAGGATAGACTTTTTACCTAGGATGATGTCGTGGTTTAACCCCAGCCAGCAGCTAAGCACCACGCAGTGGGATGGGGGAGAAAATCAGGAAAAGAAGTAAAACTCCTGGGTTGAGATAAGAACGGTTTAATAGAACAGAAAAGAAGAAACTAATAATGGTAATGATAACACCAATAAAATGACAACAGTAGTAATAAAAGGATTGTAATGTACAAATGATGCGTAGGGCAATTGATCACCACCCGCCGACCGATACCCAGCCAGTCCCCCAGCAGCAAATCCTTGCCCCCCACTTCCCAGTTCCTAAACTAGATGGGATGTCCCATGGTATGGAATATACTGTTGGCCAGTTTGGGTCAGGTGCCCTGGCTGGGCATGAGAAGCTGAAAAATCCTTGACTATAGTCTAAACACTGCTTGGCAACAACTGAAAACATCAGTGTTATCAACATTCTTCACATACTGAACTCAAAACATAGCACTGTACCAGCTACTAGGAAGACAGTTAACTCTATCCCAGCTGAAACCAGGACAGATGATACGGCTTTCCCCTAG